>NW_027254751.1:1201578-1501972 GCF_044704955.1 Pristiophorus japonicus
GAGAGCACACCGGAATTGGAGAGCTGACCGGAGTAGGAGAGCTTTGCGGAGTCGGAGAGCTTGGGGGAGTCGGCGAGCTTGGGGGAGTTGGTGAGCTTGGAGGAGTAGGAGAAATTGGCAGAGTCGGGGAGCTTGGGGGAGTAAGAGAGCTTGGGGGAGTAAGAGAGCTTGGGGGAGTAAGAGAGCTTGGGGCAGTCGGAGATCTTGGCGGAGTAGGAGATCTTGGGGGAGTAGCAGTGCTTGGGCGAGTAGGAGAGCTTGAGGGAGTAAGAGAGCTTTTTGGAGAAAGAGAGCTTGGGGAGTAAGAGAGCTTTGGGGAGTAAGAGAGCTTGGGGGAGTGAGAGAGCTTGGGGGAGTAGGAGAGCTCGGGGGAGTAGGAGCGCTTGGGAGAGTAGGAGAGCTTGGGGGAGTCGGAGAGCTTGGGGGAGTAAGAGAGCTTGGGAGAGTCGGAGAGATTGGGGGAGTAGGAGAACTTGGGGGAGTAGGAGAGCTTGGGGGATTATGAGAGCTTGGGGGAGTAGGAGAGCTTGGGGGAGTAGGAGACCTTGGGGGAGTAGGAGAGCTTAGGAGAGTAGGAGAGCTTGGCGGAGTAGGAGATCTTTGGGCAGTAGGAGAGCTTAGGGGAGTAGGAGAGCTTGGGGGAGTAGGAGAGCTTGGGGGCGTAGGAGAGATTGGGGGAGTCGGAGAGCTTGGGGGAGTAGGTGAGCTTGGGAGTGTAGGAGAGCTTGGGGGCGTATGAGAGCTTGGGGCGTATGAGAGCTTGGGGGAGTATGAGAGCTTGGGGTGTATGAGAGCTTGGGTAAGTAGGCGAGCTTGGGGGAGTAGTAGAGCTTGTCGGAGTGGGAGAGCTTGGGCGAGTAGGAGAGCTTGGGGGTGTAAGAGAGCTTGAGGGAGTCGGAGAGCTTGGGGGAGTAGGAGAGCTTCGGGGAGTAGGAGAACTTGGGGGAGTAGGAGAGTTTGGGTGAGTAGGAGAGCTTGCGGTGATCGCGGAGCTTGGGGGAGTAGCAGAACTTGGTAGAGTAGGAGAGCTTGGGGGAGTAAGAGAGCTTGGGGAGTAACAGAGTTTGGGGGAGTAAGAGAGCTTGAGGGAGTAAGAGAGCTTGGGGGAGTAAGAGAGCTTGCGGGTGTCAGAGAGCTTGGGGAGTAGGAGAGCTTGGGGGAGTAGGCGAGCTTCGGGGAGTAGGAGAGCTTGGGGGAGTAGGAGAGCTTGGGGGATTAGGAGAGCTTGGGATATTAGGGGAGCTTTGGGGAGTAGGAGAGCTTGTGGGAGTAGGAGAGCTTGGGGGATTAGGAGAGCTTGGGAGATTAGGAGAGCTTTGGGGAGTTGGAGAGCTTGTGGGAGTAGGAGAGCTTCGGGGAGTAGGAGAGCTTGGGGGAGTAGGAGAGCTTGGGGGATTAGGAGAGCTTGGTGGAGTAGGAGAGCTTGGGGGAGTAGGAGAGCTTGGGGGAGTAGGAGAGCTTGGGAGAGTAGGAGAGCTTGGTGGAGTAGGAGAGCTTGGGAGAGTAGGAGAGCTTGGCGGAGTAGGAGATCTTGAGGCAGTAGGATAGCTTAAGGGAGTAGGAGAGCTTGGGGGAGTAGGAGAGCTTGGGTGCGTAGGAGAGATTGGGGGAGCCGGAGAGTTTGGGGGAGTAGGAGAGCTTGGGAGTGTAGGAGAGCTTGGGGGCGTATGAGAGCTTGGGGCGTATGAGAGCTTGGGGGAGTATGAGAGCTTGGGGTGTATGAGAGCTTGGGGAAGTATGCGAGCTTGGGGGAGTAGTAGAGCTTGTGGGAGTGGGAGAGCTTGGGCGAGTAGGAGAGCTTGGAGAAGTAAGAGAGCTTGGGGGAGTAGGAGAGCTTTGGGAAGTAGGAGAGCTTGGGGGAGTAGGAGAGCTTGGGGGAGTAGGAGAGTTTGGGTGAGTAGGAGAGCTTGCGGTGATCGCGGAGCTTGGGGGAGTAGGAGAACTAGGTAGAGTAGGAGAGCCTGGTGGAGTAAGAGAGCTTGGGGAGTAACATAGTTTGGGGGAGTAAGAGAGATTGAGGGAGGAAGAGAGCTTGGGGGAGTAAGAGAGCTTGCGGGTGTAAGAGAGCTTGGGGAGTAGGAGAGCTTGGGGGAGTAGGCGAGCTTGGTGGAGTAGGAGGCATTGGGCGAGTAGGAGATCTTGGGGGAGAAAGAGAGCTTGGGGGAGTAAGAGAGCTTGGGAGAGTAAGATAGCTTGTGGGAGTAGGAGAGCTTGGGAACAGGTGAGCTTGTGGGAATAGGAGAGCTTGGGGGAGTAGGAGAGCTTGGGGGAGTAGGAGAGCTTGGGGGATTAGGAGAGCTTGGGAGATTAGGAGAGCTTTGGGGAGTAGGAGAGCTTGTGGGAGTAGGAGAGCTTCGGGGATTAGGAGAGCTTGGGGGAGTAGGAGAGCTTGGGGGATTAGGAGAGCTTGGGGTAGTAGGAGAGCTTGGGGGAGTAGGAGAGCTTGGGGGAGTAGGAGAGCTTGGGAGAGTAGGAGAGCTTGGTGGAGTAGGAGAGCTTGGGAGAGTAGGAGAGCTTGGCGGAGAAGGAGACCTTGGGGCAGTAGGAGAGCTTAGGGGAGTAGGAGAGCTTGGGGGAGTAGGTGAGCTTGGGAGTGTAGGAGAGCTTGGGGGCGTATGAGTGCTTTGGGCGTATGAGAGCTTGAGGGAGTATGAGAGCTTGGGGTGTCTGAGAGCTTGGGGAAGTAGGCGAGCTTGGGGGAGTAGTAGAGCTTGTGGGAGTGGTAGAGCTTGTGGGAGTGGTAGAGCTTGGGCGAGTTGGAGAGCTTGGGGGAGTAAGAGAGCTTGGGGGAGTAGGAGAGCTTGGGGGAGTAGGAGAGCTTGGGGGAGTAGGAGAGCTTGGGGGAGTAGGAGAGCTTGGGTGAGTACGAGAGCTTGCGGTGATCGCGGAGCTTGGGGGAGTAGGAGAACTTGGGAGAGTAGGAGAGCTTGGGGGAGTAGGAGAGCTTGGGGGAGTAGGAGAGCTTGGGAGAGTCGGAGAGATTGGGGGAGTAGGAGAACTTGGGGGAGTAGGAGAGCTTGGGGGATTAGGAGAGCTTGGGGGAGTAGGAGAGCTTGGGGGAGTAGGAGACCTTAGGGGAGTAGGAGAGCTTAGGAGAGTAGGAGAGCTTGGCGGAGTAGGAGATCTTGGGGCAGTAGGAGAGCTTAGGAGAGTAGGAGAGCTTGGGGGAGTAGGAGAGCTTGGGGGCGTAGGTGAGATTGGGGGAGTCGGAGAGCTTGGGGGAGTAGGAGAGCTTGGGAGTGTAGGAGATCTTGGGGGCGTATGAGAGCTTGGGGCGTATGAGAGCTTGGGGGAGTATGAGAGCTTGGGGTGTATGAGAGCTTGGGTAAGTAGGCGAGCTTGGGGGAGTAGTAGAGCTTGTCGGAGTGGGAGAGCTTGGGCGAGTAGGAGAGCTTGGGGGAGTAAGAGAGCTTGAGGGAGTCGGAGAGCTTGGGGGGGTAGGAGAGCTTGGGGGAGTAGGAGAACTTGGGGGAGTAGGAGAGTTTGGGTGAGTAGGAGAGCTTGCGGTGATCGCGGAGCTTGGGGGAGTAGGAGAACTTGGTAGAGTAGGAGAGCTTGGGGGAGTAAGAGAGCTTGGGGAGTAACAGAGTTTGGGGGAGTAAGAGAGCTTGAGGGAGTAAGAGAGCTTGGGGGAGTAAGAGAGCTTGCGGGTGTCAGAGAGCTTGGGGAGTAGGAGAGCCTGGGGGAGTAGGCGAGCTTGGGGGAGTAGGAGAGCTTTGGGGAGTAGGAGAGCTTGTGGGAGTAGGAGAGATTCGGGGAGTAGCAGAGCTTGGGGGAGTAGGAGAGCTTGGGGGATTAGGAGAGCTTGGGAGATTAGGAGAGCTTTGGGGAGTAGGAGAGCTTGTGGGAGTAGGAGAGCTTGGGGGATTAGGAGAGCTTGGGAGATTAGGAGTGCTTTGGGGAGTTGGAGAGCTTCGAGGAGTAGGAGAGCTTGGGGGAGTAGGAGAGCTTGGGGGAGTAGGAGACATTGGGCGAGTAGGAGATCTTGGGGGAGGAAGAGAGCTTGGGGGAGTAAGAGAGCTTGGGGGAGTAAGATAGCTTGTGGGAGTAGGAGAGCTTGGGAACAGGTGAGCTTGTGGGAATAGGAGAGCTTGGGGGGAGTAGGAGAGCTTGGGGGAGTAGGAGAGCTTGGGGGATTAGGAGAGCTTGGGAGATTAGGAGAGCTTTGGGGAGTAGGAGAGCTTGTGGGAGTAGGAGAGCATCGGGGAGTAGGAGAGCTTGGGGGAGTAGGAGAGCTTGGGCGATTAGGAGAGCTTGGGGGAGTAGGAGAGCTTGGGGGAGTAGGAGAGCTTGGGAGAGTAGGAGAGCTTGGTGGAGTAGGAGAGCTTGGGAGAGTAGGAGAGCTTGGCGTAGAAGGAGATCTTGGGGCAGTAGGAGAGCTTAGGGGAGTAGGAGAGCTTGGGGGAGTAGGTGAGCTTGGGAGTGTAGGAGAGCTTGGGGGCGTATGAGAGCTTTGGGCGTATGAGAGCTTGAGGGAGTATGAGAGCTTGGGGTGCATGAGAGCTTGGGGAAGCAGGCGAGCTTGGGGGAGTAGTAGAGCTTGTGGGAGTGGTAGAGCTTGTGGGAGTGGTAGAGCTTGGGCGAGTTGGAGAGCTTGGGGGAGTAAGAGAGCTTGGGGGAGTAGGAGAGCTTGGGGGAGTAGGATAGCTTGGGGGAGTAGGAGAGCTTCGGGGAGTAGGAGAGCTTGGGTGAGTAAGAGAGCTTGCGGTGATCGCGGAGCTTGGGGGAGTAGGAGAACTTGGTAGAGTAGGAGAGCTTGGGGGAGTAGGAGAGCTTGGGGGAGTAGGAGAGCTTGGGAGAGTCGGAGAGATTGGGGTAGTAGGAGAACTTGGGGGAGTAGGAGAGTTTGGGGGATTAGGAGAGCTTGGGGGAGTAGGAGAGCTTGGGGGAGTAGGAGACCTTGGGGGAGTAGGAGAGCTTAGGAGAGTAGGAGAGCTTGGCGGAGTAGGAGATCTTGGGGCAGTAGGAGTGCTTAGGGGAGTCGGAGAGCTTGGGGGAGTAGGAGAGCTTGGGGGCGTAGGAGAGATTGGGGGAGTCGGAGAGCTTGGGGGTGTAGGAGAGCTTGGGAGTGTAGGAGATCTTGGGGGCGTATGAGAGCTTGGGGCGTATGAGAGCTTGGGGGAGTATGAGAGCTTGGGGTGTATGAGAGCTTGGGTAAGTAGGCGAGCTTGGGGGAGTAGTAGATCTTGTCGGAGTGGGAGAGCTTGGGCGAGTAGGAGAGCTTGGGGGAGTAAGAGAGCTTGAGGGAGTCGGAGAGCTTGGGGGAGTAGGAGAGCTTGGGGGAGTAGGAGAACTTGGGGGAGTAGGAGAGTTTGGGTGAGTAGGAGAGCTTGCGGTGATCGCGGAGCTTGGGGGAGCAGGAGGACTTGGTAGCGTAGGAGAGCTTGGGGGAGTAAGAGAGCTTGGGGAGTAACAGAGTTTGGGGGAGTAAGAGAGATTGAGGGAGTAAGAGAGCTTGGGGGAGTAAGAGAGCTTGCGGGTGTCAGAGAGCTTGGGGAGTAGGAGAGCTTGGGGGAGTAGGCGAGCTTGGGGAGTAGGAGAGCTTTGGGGAGTAGGAGAGCTTGTGGGAGTAGGAGAGCTTCGGGGAGTAGGAGAGCTTGGGGGAGTAGGAGAGCTTGGGGGATTAGGAGAGCTTGGGAGATTAGGAGAGCTTTGGGGAGTAGGAGAGCTTGTGGGAGTAGGAGAGCTTGGGGGATTAGGAGAGCTTGGGAGATTAGGAGTGCTTTGGGGAGTTGGAGAGCTTGTGGGAGTAGGAGAGCTTCGAGGAGTAGGAGAGCTTGGGGGAGTAGGAGAGCTTGGGGGATTAGGAGAGCTTGGGGGAGTAGGAGAGCTTGGGGGAGTAGGAGAGCATGGGGGAGTAGGAGAGCTTGGGAGAGTAGGAGAGCTTGGTGGAGTAGGAGAACTTGGGAGAGTAGGAGAACTTGGCGGAGTAGGAGATCTTGGGGCAGTAGGATAGCTTAGGGGAGTAGGAGAGCTTGGGGGAGTATGAGAGCTTGGGTGCGTAGGAGAGATTGGGGGAGCCGGAGAGCTTGGGGGAGTAGGAGAGCTTGGGAGTGTAGGAGAGCTTGGGGTCGTATGAGAGCTTGGGGCGTATGAGAGCTTGGGGGAGTATGAGAGCTTGGGGTGTATGAGAGCTTTGGGAAGTTGGCGAGCTTGGGGGAGTAGTAGAGCTTGTGGGAGTGGGAGAGCTTGAGATTAGAAGAGCTTTGGGGAGTAGGGGAGCTTGTGGGAGTAGGAGAGCTTGGGGGAGTAGGAGATCTTGGGGATTAGGAGAGCTTGGGGGAGTCAGAGATCTTGGGGCAGTAGGAGAGTTTGGGGGAGTCGGATATCTTCGGGGAGTAGGAGAGCTTGGGCGAGTAGGAAAGCTTGGGGGAGTAAGAGAGCTTGGTGGAGTAAGAGAGCTTGGGGGAGTAGGAGCGCTTGGGGGAGTAGGAGAGCTTGGGGGAGTCGGAGATCTTGGGGGAGTCGGAGATCTTGGGGGAGTAGGAGAGTTTGGGGGATTAGGAGAGCTTGGGGTAGTAGGAGAGCTTGGGGGAGGAGGAGAGCTTGGGGGATTAGGAGAGCTTGGGAGATTAGGTGAGGTTTGGGGAGTAGGAGAGCTTGTGGGAGTAGGAGAGCTTCGGGGAGTAGGAGAGCTTGGGGCAGTAGGAGAGCTTGGGGGATTATGAGAGCTTGGGAAGTAGGAGAGTTTGGGGGAGTAGGAGAGCTTGGGGGAGTAGGAGAGCTTGGGAGAGTAGGAGAGCTTGGTGGAGTAGGAGAGCTTGGGAGAGTAGGAGAGCTTGGCGGAGTAGGAGATCTTGGAGCAGTAGGAGAGCTTAGGCGAGTAGGAGAGCTTGGGGGTGTAGGAGAGCTTGGGGGCGTAGGAGAGATTGGGGGAGTCGGAGAGCTTGTGGGAGTAGGAGAGCTTGGGAGTGTAGGAGAGCTTGGGGGCGTATGAGAGCTTGGGGTGTATGAGAGCTTGGGGAAGTAGGCGAGCTTGTGGGAGTAGTAGAGCTTATGGGAGTGGGAGAGCTTGGGCGAGTAGGAGAGCTTGGGGGAGTAAGAGAGCTTGAGGGAGTAGGAGAGCTTGGGGGAGTAGGAGAGCTTGGGGGAGTATGAGAGTTTGGGTGAATAGGAGAGCTTGCGGTGATCGCGGAGCTTGGGGGAGTAGGAGAACTTGGTAGAGTAGGAGAGCTTGGGGGAGTAAGAGAGCTTGGGGAGTAACAGAGATTGGGGGAGTAAGAGAGCTTGAGGGAGTAAGAGAGCTTTAGGGAGTAAGAGAGCTTGCGGGTGTAAGAGAGCTTGGGGAGTAGGAGAGCTTGGGGGAGTAGGCGAGCTTGGGGGAGTAGGAGAGCTTTGGGGAGTAGGAGAGCTTGGGAACAGTTGAGCTTGTGGGAATAGGAGAGCTTTGGGGGAGTACGAGCGCTTGCGGGTGTCGGAGAGCTTGAGGGAGAAGGAGAACTTGGCAGAGTAGGAGAGAGTGGGGGAGTAAGAGATCGTGGGGGAGTAAGAGAGCTTGGTGGAGAAAGAGAGCTTGGTGGAGTAAGAGAGCTTGGGGGAGTAAGAGAGCTTGGGGGAGTAAGAGAGTTTGGGGGAGTAAGAGAGCGTGGGGGTGTAAGAGAGGTTGGGGGAGTAGGAGAACTTGGCAGAGTAGGAGACCTTGGGGGAGTTAGAGAGCTTGGGGGAGTAAGAGAGCTTGGGGGAGTAAGAGAGCTTGGGGGAGTAGGAGAGCTTGGGGGAGCAGGAGGGCTTGGGCGAGTAGGAGAGCTTGGGGGAGTTGGAGGGCTTGGGGAATAGGAGATCTTGCGGGAGTAGGAGATCTTGGGGGAGTAGGAGTGTTTGGGGGAGTAGGAGAGCTTGGGGGAGTAGGGGAGCTTGTGGGAGAAGGAGCGCTTGGGGGACTAGGAGAGCTTGGGGGAGTAGGAGATCTTGGGGGAGTAGGAGTGTTTGGGGGAGTAGGAGAGCTTGGGGGAGTAGGGGAGCTTGTGGGAGAAGGAGCGCTTGGGGGACTAGGAGAGCTTGGGGGATTAGGGGAGCTTGGGGGAGTGAGAGAGCTTGGGGCAGTAGGAGAGCGTGGGGGAGTAGGAGATCTTGGGGGAGTAGGAGAGCTTGGGCGAGTAGGAGAGCTTGGGGGAGTAAGAGAGCTTGGTGGAATAAGAGAGCTTGGTGAGTAAGAGAGCTTGGGGGAGTAAGAAAGCTTGGGGGAGTGGGAGAGCTTGGGGGAGTATGAGAGCTTGGGGGAGTAGGAGCGCTTGGGGTAGTAGGAGAGCTTGGAGGAGTAGGAGAGCCTGGGGGAGTAGGAGAGTTTGGGAGAGTAGGAGAGATTGGGAGAGTAGGAGAGCTTTGGGGAGTAGGACAGCTTGTGGGAGTAGGAGAGCTTGGGGGAGTAGGAGAGCTTGGGGGAGTATGAGAGCTTGGGGGAGTAGGAGAGCTTGGGCGAGTAGGAGAGCTTGGTGGAGTAGGAGAGCTTGGGGGATTAGGAGAGCTTGGGGGAGTAGGAGAGCTTGGGGGAGTAGGAGAGCTTGGTAGAGTAGGAGAGCTTGGCGGAGTAGGAGAACTTGGGGCAGTAGGAGAGCTTAGGGGAGTAGGAGAGCTTGGGGGAGTAGGAGAGCTTACAGATGTAGGAGATCTAACAGAATTATGAAAGCTTGGGAGAGTAGGAGAGCTTGTGGGAGTAGGAGAGCACACCGGAATTGGAGAGCTGACCGGAGTAGGAGAGCTTTGCGGTGTCGGAGAGCTTGGGGGAGTCGGCGAGCTTGGGGGAGTAGGTGAGCTTGGAGGAGTAGGAGAAATTGGCAGAGTCGGGGAGCTTGGGGGAGTAAGAGAGCTTGGGGGAGTAAGAGAGCTTGGGGGAGTAAGAGAGCTTGGGGCAGTCGGAGATCTTGGCGGAGTAGGAGATCTTGGTGGAGTAGCAGTGCTTGAGCGAGTAGGAGAGCTTGGGGGAGTAAGAGAGCTTTTTGGAGAAAGAGAGCTTGGGGAGTAAGAGAGCTTGGGGGAGTAAGAGAGCTTGGGGGAGTGGGAGAGCTTGGGGGAGTAGGAGAGCTCGGGGGAGTAGGAGCGCTTGGGAGAGTAGGAGAGCTTGGGGGAGTAGGAGAGCTTGGGGGAGTAGGAGAGCTTGGGAGTGTCGGAGAGATTGGGGGCGTAGGAGAACTTGGGGGAGTAGGAGAGCTTGGGGGATTAGGAGAGCTTGGGGGAGTAGGAGAGCTTGGGGGAGTAGGAGACCTTGGGGGAGTAGGAGAGCTTAGGAGAGTAGGAGAGCTTGGCGGAGTAGGAGATCTCGGGGCAGTATGAGAGCTTAGGGGAGTAGGAGAGCTTGGGGGAGTAGGAGAGCTTGGGGGCGTAGGAGAGATTGGGGGAGTCGGAGAGCTTGGTGGAGTAGGAGAGCTTGGGAGTGTAGTGAGCTTGGGGGCGTATGAGAGCTTGGGGCGTATGAGAGCTTGGGGGAGTATGAGAGCTTGGGGTGTATGAGAGCTTGGGTAAGTAGGCGAGCTTGGGGGAGTAGTAGACCTTGTCGGAGTGGGAGAGCTTGGGGGAGTAGGAGAGCTTGGGGGAGTAGGAGACCTTGGGGGAGTAGGAGAGTTTGGGTGAGTAGGAGAGCTTGCGGTGATCGCGGAGCTTGGGGGAGTAGGAGAACTTGGTAGAGTAGGAGAGCTTGGGGGAGTAAGAGAGCTTGGGGAGTAACAGAGTTTGGGGGAGTAAGAGAGCTTGAGGGAGTAAGAGAGCTTGGGGGAGTAAGAGAGCTTGCGGGTGTAAGAGAGCTTGGGGGAGTAGGAGAGCTTGGGAGAGTAGGAGAGCTTTGGGGAGTAGGGGAGCTTGTGGGAGTAGGAGCGCTTGGGGGACTAGGAGAGCTTGGGGGATTAGGAGAGCTTGGGTGAGTAAGGGAGCTTGGGGCAGTAGGAGAGCGTGGGGGAGTAGGAGATCTTGGGGGAGTAGGAGAGCTTGGGGGAGTAGGAGAGCTTGGTAGAGTAGGAGAGCTTGGCGGAGTAGGAGAACTTGGGGCAGTAGGAGAGCTTAGGGGAGTAGGAGAGCTTGGGGGTGTAGGAGCGCTTACAGATGTAGGAGATCTAACAGAATTATGAAAGCTTGGGAGAGTAGGAGAGCTTGTGGGAGTAGGAGAGCACACCGGAATTGGAGAGCTGACCGGAGTAGGAGAGCTTTGCGGAGTCGGAGAGCTTGGGGGAGTCGGCGAGCTTGGGGGAGTAGGAGAGCTTGGAGGAGTAGGAGAAATTGGCAGAGTCGGAAAGCTTGGGGGAGTAAGAGAGCTTGGGGGAGTAAGAGAGCTTGGGGGAGTAAGAGAGCTTGGGGCAGTCGGAGATCTTGGCGGAGTAGGAGATCTTGGGGGAGTAGCAGTGCTTGGGCGAGTAGGAGAGCTTGGGGGAGTAAGAGAGCTTTTTGGAGAAAGAGAGCTTGGGGAGTAAGAGAGCTTGGGGGAGTAAGAGAGCGTGGGGGAGTGGGAGAGCTTGGGGGAGTAGGAGAGCTCGGGGGAGTAGGAGCGCTTGGGAGAGTAGGAGAGCTTGGGGGAGTAGGAGAGCTTGGGGGAGTAGGAGAGCTTGGGAGAGTCGGAGAGATTGGGGGAGTAGGAGATCTTGGGGGAGTAGGAGAGCTTGGGCGAGTATGAGAGCTTGGGGGAGTAGAGCGCTTGGGGGAGTAGGAGAGCTTGGGGGAGTAGGAGAGCTTGGGGGATTAGGAGAGCTTGGGAGATTAGGAGAGCTTTGGGGAGTAGGAGAGCTTGTGGGAGTCGGAGAGCTTCGGGGAGTAGGAGAACTTTGGGGAGTAGGAGAGCTTGGGGGATTAGGAGAGCTTGGTGGAGTAGGAGAGCTTGGGGGAGTAGGAGAGCTTGATAGAGTAGGAGAGCTTGGGAGAGTAGGAGAGCTTGGGGGAGTAGGAGAGCTTGGGAGAGTAGGAGAGCTTGGCGGAGTAGGAGAGATTGGGGGAGTCGGAGAGCTTGGGGGAGTAGGGGAGCTTGGGAGTGTAGGAGAGCTTGGGGGCGTATGAGAGCTTGGGGCGTATCAGAGCTTGGGGGAGTATGAGAGCTTGGGGTGTATGAGAGCTTGGGTAAGTAGGCGAGCTTGGGGGAGTAGTAGAGCTTGTCGGAGTGGGAGAGCTTGGGCGAGTAGGAGAGCTAGGGGGTGTAAGAGAGCTTGAGGGAGTCGGAGAGCTTGGGGGAGTAGGAGAGCTTGGGGGAGTAGGAGACCTTGGGGGAGTAGGAGAGTTTGGGTGAGTAGGAGAGCTTGCGGTGATCGCGGAGCTTGGGGGAGTAGGAGAACTTGGTAGAGTAGGAGAGCTTGGGGGAGTAAGAGAGCTTGGGGAGTAACAGAGTTTGGGGGAGTAAGAGAGCTTGAGGGAGTAAGAGAGCTTGGGGGAGTAAGAGAGCTTGCGGGTGTAAGGGAGCTTGGGGAGTAGGAGAGCTTGGGGGAGTAGGCGAGCTTGGGGGAGTAGGAGAGCTTTGGGGAGTAGGAGAGCTTGTGGGAGTAGGAGAGCTTCGGGGAGTAGGAGAGCTTGGGGGAGTAGGCGAGCTTGGGGGATTAGGAGAGCTTGGGAGATTAGGAGAGCTTTGGGGTGTAGGCGAGCTTGTTGGAGCAGGAGAGCTTGGGGGAGTAGGAGAGCTTAGGAGATTAGGAGAGCTTTAGGGAGTTGGAGAGCTTGTGGGAGTAGGAGAGCTTCGAGGAGTAGGAGAGCTTGGGGGAGTAGGAGAGCTTGGGGGATTAGGAGAGCTTGGGGGAGTAGGAGAGCTTGGGGGAGTAGGAGAGCTTGGGGGAGTAGGAGAGCTTGGGAGAGTAGTAGAGCTTGGTGGAGTAGGAGAGCTTGGGAGAGTAGGAGAGCTTGGCGGAGTAGGAGATCTTGGGGCAGTAGGAGAGCTTAGGGGAGTAGGAGAGCTTGGGGGAGTAGGAGAGCTTGGGTGCGTAGGAGAGATTGGGGTAGCCGGAGAGCTTGGGGGAGTAGGAGAGCTTGGGAGTGTAGGAGAGCTTGGGGGCGTATGAGAGCTTGGGGCGTATGAGAGCTTGGGGGAGTATGAGAGCTTGGGGTGTATGAGAGCTTGCGGAAGTAGGCGAGCTTGGGGGAGTAGTAGAGCTTGTGGGAGTGGGAGAGCTTGGGCGAGTACGAGAGCTTGGGGAAGTAAGAGAGCTTGGGGGAGTAGGAGAGCTTTGGGGATTAGGAGAGCTTGGGGGAGTAGGAGAGCTTGGGGGAGTGGGAGAGTTTGGGTGAGTAGGAGAGCTTGCGGTGATCGTGGAGCTTGGGGGAGTAGGAGAACTAGGTAGAGTAGGAGAGCTTGGGGGAGTAAGAGAGCTTGGGGAGTAACAGAGTTTGGGGGAGTAAGAGAGATTGAGGGAGTAAGAGAGCTTGGGGCAGTAAGAGAGCTTGCGGGTGTAAGAGAGCTTGGGGAGTAGGAGAGCTTGGGGGAGTAGGCGAGCTTGGTGGAGTAGGAGACATTCGGCGAGTAGGAGATCTTGGGGGAGGAAGAGAGCTTGGGGGAGTAAGAGAGTTTGGGGGAGTAAGATAGCTTGTGGGAGTAGGAGAGCTTGGGAACAGGTGAGCTTGTGGGAATAGGAGAGCTTGGGGGAGTAGGAGAGCTTGGGGGAGTAGGAGAGCTTGGGGGATTAGGAGAGTTTGGGAGATTAGGAGAGCTTTGGGGAGTAGGAGAGCTTGTGGGAGTAGGAGAGCTTCGGGGAGCAGGAGAGCTTGGGGGAGTAGGAGAGCTTGGGGAATTAGGAGAGCTTGGGGGAGTAGGAGAGCTTGGGGGAGTAGGAGAGCTTGGGGGAGTAGGAGAGCTTGGGAGAGTAGGAGAGCTTGGTGGAGTAGGAGAGCTTGGGAGAGTAGGAGAGCTTGGCGGAGAAGGAGATCTTGGGGCAGTAGGAGGGCTTAGGGGAGTAGGAGAGCTTGGGGGAGTAGGTGAGCTTGGGGGCGTAGGAGAGATTGGGGGAGCCGGAGAGCTTGGGGGAGTAGGAGAGCTTGGGCGAGTAGGAGAGCTTGGTGGAGTAGGAGAGCTTGGGGGATTAGGAGAGCTTGGGGGAGTAGGAGAGCTTGGGGGAGTAGGAGAGCTTGGGGGAATAGGAGAGTTGGCTGAGTACGAGAGCTTGCGGTGATCGCGGAGCTTGGGGGAGTAGGAGAACTTGGTAGAGTAGGAGAGCTTGGGGGAGTAAGAGAGCTTGGGGGAGTAGGAGAGCTTGGGGGAGTAGTAGAGCTTGTGGGAGTGGTAGAGCATGGGCGAGTAGGAGAGCTTGGGGGAGTAAGAGAGCTTGGGGGAGTAGGAGAGCTTGGGGGAGTAGGAGAGCTTGGGGGAGTAGGAGAGCTTGGGGGAATAGGAGAGTTTGGGTGAGTACGAGAGCTTGCGTTGATCGCGGAGCTTGGGGGAGTAGGAAAACTAGGTAGAGTAGGAGAGCTTGGGGGAGTAAGAGAACTTGGGGAGTAACAGAGTTTGGGGGAGTAAGAGAGCTTGAGGGAATAAGAGAGCTTGGGGGAGTAGGAGAGCTTGCGGGTGTAAGAGAGCTTGGGGAGTAGGATACCTTGGGCGAGTAGGAGATCTTGGGGGAGGACGAGAGCTTGGGGGAGTAAGAGAGCTTGGGGGAGTAAGATAGCTTGTGGGAGTAGGAGAGATTAGGAACCGGTGAGCTTGTGGGAATAGTAGAGCTTTGGGGGAGTACGAGCGCTTGCGGGTTTGGAGAGCTTGAGGGAGAAGGAGAACTTGGCAGAGTAGGAGAGAGTGGGGCAGTAGGAGATCGTGGGGGAGTAAGAGAGCTTGGTGGAGAAAGAGAGCTTGGGGGAATAAGAGAGCTTGGGGGAGTAAGAGAGCTTGGGGGAGTTAGAGAGCTTGGGGGAGTAAGAGAGCGTGGGGGTGTAAGAGAGCTTGGGGGAGTAGGAGAACTCGGCAGAGTAGGAGACCTTGGGGGAGTTAGAGAGCTTTGGGGAGTAAGAGAGCTTGGGGGACTAAGAGAGCTTGGGGGAGTAGGAGAGCTTGGGGGAGCAGGAGAGCTTGGGCGAGTAGGAGAGCTTGGGGGAGTAGGAGAGCTTGGGAGAGTTGGAGGGCTTGAGGGAGTAGGAGATCTTGCGGGAGTAGGAGATCTTGGGGGAGTAGGAGTGTTTGGGGGAGTAGGAGAGCTTGGGGGAGTAGGAGAGCTTGGGGGAGTAGTAGAGCTTGGGGGAGTAGGAGAGCTTGGGGGAGTAGGAGAGCTTGGGGGAATAGGAGAGTTTGGGTGAGTGCGAGAGCTTGCGGTGATCGCGGAACTTGGGGGAGTAGGAGAACTTGGTAGAGTAGGAGAGCTTGGGGGAGTAAGAGAACTTGGGGAGTAACAGAGTTTGGGGGAGTAAGAGAGCTTGAGGGAGTAAGAGAGCTTGGGGGAGTAAGAGAGCTTGCGGGTGTAAGAGAGCTTGGGGAGTAGAAGACCTTGGGCGAGTAGGAGATCTTGGGGGAGGACGAGAGCTTGGGGGAGTAAGAGAGCTTGGGGGAGTAAGATAGCTTGTGGGAGTAGGAGAGCTTGGGAACAGTTGAGCTTGTGGGAATAGGAGAGCTTTGGGGGAGTACGAGCGCTTGCGGGTGTAGGAGAGCTTGAGGGAGAAGGAGAACTTGGCAGATTAGGAGAGAGTGGGGGAGTAGGAGATCGTGGGGGAGTAAGAGAGCTTGGTGGAGAAAGAGAGCTTGGGGGAGTAAGAGAGCTTGGGGGAGTAAGAGAGCTTGGGGGAGTTAGAGAGCTTGGGGGAGTAAGAGAGCGTGGGGGTGTAAGAGAGCTTGGGGGAGTAGGAGAACTGGGCAGAGTAGGAGACCTTGGGGGAGTTAGAGAGCTTGGGGGAGTAAGAGAGCTTGGGGGACTAAGAGAGCTTGGGGGAGTAGGAGAGCTTGGGGGAGCAGGAGAGCTTGGGCGAGTAGGAGAGCTTGGGGGAGTAGGAGAGCTTGGGAGAGTTGGAGGGCTTGGGGGAGTAGGAGATCTTGCGGGAGTAGGAGATCTTGGGGGAGTAGGAGTGTTTGGGGGAGTAGTAGAGCTTGGGATAGTAGGAGAGCTTGGGGGAGTAGGAGAGCTTGGGGGAGTAGGAGAGCTTGGGAGAGTAGGAGAGCTTTGGGGAGTAGGGGAGCTTGTGCGAGTAGGAGCGCTTGGGGGACTAGGAGAGCTTGGGCGATTAGGAGAGCTTGGGGGAGTAAGAGAGCTTGGGGGAGTAAGAGAGCTTGGTGGAGTAAGAGAGCTTGGGGAGTAAGAGAGCTTGGGGGAGTATGAGAGCTTGGGGAAGTAGGAGCGCTTGGGGGAGTAGGAGAGCTTGGGTAGTAGGAGAGCTTGGGGGAGTAGGAGAGTTTGGGAGAGTAGGAGAGAGTGGGAGAGTAGGAGAGCTTTGGGGAGTAGGAGAGCTTGTGGGAGTAGGAGAGCTTGGGGGAGTAGGAGAGCTTGGGGGAGTAGGAGAGCTTGGTAGAGTAGGAGAGCTTGGCGGAGTAGGAGAACTTGGGGCAGTAGGAGAGCTTAGGGGAGTAGGAGAGCTTGGGGGAGTAGGAGAGCTTACAGATGGAGGAGATCTAACAGAATTATGAAAGCTTGGGAGAGTAGGAGAGCTTGTGGGAGTAGGAGAGCACACCGGAATTGGAAAGCTGACCGGAGTAGGAGAGCTTTGCGGAGTCGGAGAGCTTGGGGGAGTCGGCGAGCTTGGGGGAGTAGGAGAGCTTGGAGGAGTAGGAGAAATTGGCAGAGTCGGAGAGCTTGGGGGAGTAAGAGAGCTTGGGGGAGTAAGAGAGCTTGGAGCAGTCGGAGATCTTGGCGGAGTAGGCGAGCTTGGGGGAGTAGGAGAGCTTGGCGGAGTAGGAGAGCTTGGGGGAGTAGGAGAGCTTGGGAGAGTAGGAGAGCTTTGGGGAGAAGCGGAGCTTGTGGGAGTAGGAGCGCTTGGGGGACTAGGAGAGCTTGGGGGATTAGGAGAGCTTGGGGGAGTAATAGAGCTTGGGGTAGTAAGAGAGCTTGGTGGAGTAAGAGAGCTTGGGAAGTAAGAGAGCTTGGGGGAGTAAGAGAGCTTGGGGGAGTAGGAGAGCTTGGGCGAGTATGAGAGCTTGGGGGAGTAGAGCGCTTGGGGGAGTAGGAGAGCTTGGGGGAGCAGGAGAGTTTGGGAGAGTAGGAGCGATTGGGAGAGTAGGAGAACTTTGGGGAGTAGGAGAGCTTGTGGAAGTCGGAGAGCTTGGGGGAGTAGGAGAGCTTGGGGGTGAATGAGAGCTTGGGGGAGTAGGAGAGCTTGGGCGAGTAGGAGAGCTTGGTGGAGTAGGAGAGCTTGGGGGATTAGGAGAGCTTGGGGGAGTAGGAGAGCTTGGGGGAGTAGGAGAGCTTGGGGGAATAGGAGAGTTGGGTGAGTACGAGAGCTTGCGGTGATCGCGGAGCTTGGGGGAGTAGGAGAACTTGGTAGAGTAGGAGAGCTTGGGGGAGTAAGAGAACTTGGGGAGTAACAGAGTTTGGGGGAGTAAGAGAGCTTGAGGGAGTAAGAGAGCTTGGGGGAGTAAGAGAGCTTGCGGGTGTAAGAGAGCTTGGGGAGTAGGAGACCTTGGGCGAGTAGGAGATCTTGGGGGAGGAAGAGAGCTTGGGGGAGTAAGAGAGCTTGGGGGAGTAAGATAGCTTGTGGGAGTAGGAGAGATTAGGAACCGGTGAGCTTGTGGGAATAGTAGAGCTTTGGGGGAGTACGAGCGCTTGCGGGTGTAGGAGAGCTTGAGGGAGAAGGAGAACTTGGCAGAGTAGGAGAGAGTGGGGGAGTAAGAGATCGTGGGGGAGTAAGAGAGCTTGGTGGAGAAAGATAGCTTGGGGGAGTAAGAGAGCTTGGGGGAGTAAGAGAGCTTGGGGGAGTTAGAGAGCTTGGGGGAGTAAGAGAGCGTGGGGGTGTAAGAGAGCTTGGGGGAGTAGGAGAACTGGGCAGAGTAGGAGACCTTGGGGGAGTTAGAGAGCTTGGGGGAGTAAGAGAGCTTGGGGGAGTAGGAGAGCTTGGGGGAGCAGGAGAGCTTGGGCGAGTAGGAGAGTTGGGGGAGTAGGAGAGCTTGGGAGAGTTGGAGGGCTTGGGGGAGTAGGAGATCTTGCGGTAGTAGGAGATCTTGGGGGAGTAGGAGTGTTTGGGGGAGTAGGAGAGCTTGGGGGAGTAGGAGAGCTTGGGGGAGTAGGAGAGCTTGGGGGAGTAGGAGAGCTTACAGATGTAGGAGATCTAACAGTATTATGAAAGCTTGGGAGAGTTGGAGAACTTGTGGGAGTAGGAGAGCACACCGGAATTGGAGAGCTGACCGGAGTAGGAGAGCTTTGCGGAGTCGGAGAGCTTGGGGGAGTCGGCGAGCTTGGGGGAGTAGGAGAGCTTGGAGGAGTAGGAGAAATTGGCAGAGTCGGAGAGCTTGGGGGAGTAAGAGAGCTTGGGGGAGTAAGAGAGCTTGGGGGAGTAAGAGAGCTTGGGGCAGTCGGAGATCTTGGCGGAGTAGGAGAGCTTGGGGGAGTAGGAGAGCTTGGGGGAGTAGGAGAACTTTGGGGAGTAGGAGAGCTTGTGGGAGTAGGAGAGCTTGGGGGAGTAGGAGAGCTTGGGGGAGTATGAGAGCTTGGGGGAGTAGGAGAGCTTGGGCGAGTAGGAGAGCTTGGTGGAGTAGGAGAGCTTGGGGGATTAGGAGAGCTTGGGGGAGTAGGAGAGCTTGGGGGAGTAGGAGAGCTTGGTAGAGTAGGAGAGCTTGGCGGACTAGGAGAACTTTGGGCAGTAGGAGAGCTTAGGGGAGTAGGAGAGCTTGGGGGAGTAGGAGAGCTTACAGATGTAGGAGATCTAACAGAATTATGAAAGCTTGGGAGAGTAGTAGAGCTTGTGGGAGTAGGAGAGCACACCGGAATTGGAGAGCTGACAGGAGTAGGAGAGCTTTGCGGAGTCGGAGAGCTTGGGGGATTCGGCGAGCTTGGGGGAGTAGGAGAACTTGGAGGAGTAGGAGAAATTGGCAGAGTCGGAGAGCTTGTGGGAGTAAGAGAGCTTGGGGGAGTAAGAGAGCTTGGGGGAGTAAGAGAGCTTGGGGCAGTCGGAGATCTTGGCGGAGTAGGAAATCTTGGGGAGTAGCAGTGCTTGGGCGAGTAGGAGAGCTTGGAGGAGTAAGAGAGCTTGGGGGAGTAAGAGAGCTTGGGGGAGTGGGAGAGCTTGGGGGAGTAGGAGAGCTCGGGGGAGTAGGAGCGCTTGGGAGAGTAGGATCGCTTGGGGGAGTAGGAGAGCTTGGGGGAGTAGGAGAGCTTGGGAGAGTCGGAGAGATTGGGGGAGTAGGATATCTTGGGGGAGTAGGAGATCTTGGGGGAGTAGGAGAGTTTTCTTGGAGTAGAAGAGCTTGGGGGAGTAGGAGAGCTTGGGAGATTAGAAGAGCTTTGGGGAGTAGGGGAGCTTGTGGGTGTAGGAGAGCTTGGGAGAGTAGGAGAGCTTGGGGGATTAGGAGAGCTTAGGAGAGTAGGAGAGCTTGGGGGAGTAGGAGCGCTTGGGGGAGTAGGAGAGTTTGGGGGAGTAGGAGATCTTGGGGGAGTAGGAGTGCTTGGGCGAGTAGGAGAGCTTGGGGAATAACAGAGCTTGGTGGAGTAAGAGAGCTTGGCGAGTAAGAGAGCTTGGGGGAGTAAAAGAGTTTGGGGGAGTGGGAGAGCTTGGGGGATTAGGAGAGCTTGGGGGAGTAGGAGCGCTTGGGGGAGTAGGAGAGTTTGGGGGAGTAGGAGATCTTGGGGGAGTAGGAGATCTTGGGGGAGTATGAGAGTTTGGGGGAGTAGGAGAGCTTGGGGGAGTAGGAGAGCTTGGGGGAGTAGGAGGGCTTGGGGGATTAGGAGAGCTTGGGAGATTAGGAGGGCTTTGGGGAGTAGGAGAGCTTGTGGGAGTAGGAGAGCTTCGGGGAGTAGGAGAACTTGGGGGAGTAGGAGAGCTTGGGGGATTAGGAGAGCTTGGGGGAGTAGGAGAGCTTGGGGGAGTAAGAGAGCTTGGGGGAGTAGGAGAGCTTAGGAGAGTAGGAGAGCTTGGTGGAGTAGGAGAGCTTGGGAGAGTAGGAGAGCTTGGCGGAGTAGGAGATCTTGGGGCAGTAGGAGAGCTTAGGGGAGTAGGAGAGCTTGGGGGAGTAGGAGAGCTTGGGGGCGTAGGAGAGATTGGGGGAGTCGGAGAGCTTGGGGGAGTAGGAGAGCTTGGGAGTGTAGGAGAGCTTGGGGGCGTATGAGAGCATGGGGCGTATGAGAGCTTGGGGGAGTATGAGAGCTTGGGGTGTATGAGAGCTTGGGTAAGTAGGCGAGCTTGGGGGAGTAGTAGAGCTTTTCGGAGTGGGAGAGCTTGGGCGAGTAGGAGAGCTTGGGGGAGTAAGAGAGCTTGAGGGAGTCGGAGAGCTTGGGGGAGTAGGAGAGCTTGGGGGAGTAGGAGACCTTGGGGGAGTAGGAGAGCTTGGGAGAGTTGGAGGGCTTGGGGAATAGGAGATCTTGCGGGAGTAGGAGATCTTGGGGGAGTAGGAGAGTTTGGGTGAGTAGGAGAGCTTGCGGTGATCGCGGAGCTTGGGGGAGTAGGAGAACTTGGTAGAGTAGGAGAGCTTGGGGGAGTAAGAGAGCTTGTGGAGTAACAGAGTTTGGGGGAGTAAGAGAGCTTGAGTGAGTAAGAGAGCTTGGGGGAGTAAGAGAGCTTGCGGGTGTAAGAGAGCTTGGGGAGTAGGAGAGCTTTGGGGAGTAGGCAAGCTTGGGGGAGTAGGAGAGCTTTGGGGAGTAGGAGAGCTTGTGGGAGTAGGAGAGCTTCGGGGATAAGGAGAGCTTGGGGGAGTAGGAGAGCTTGGGGGATTAGGAGAGATTGGGAGATTAGGAGAGCTTTGGGGAGTAGGACAGCTTGTGGGAGTAGGAGAGCTTGGGGGAGTAGGAGAGCTTGGGAGATTAGGAGAGCTTTTGGGAGTTGGAGAGCTTGTGGGAGTAGGAGAGCTTCGGGGAGTAGGAGTGCTTGGGGGAGTACGAGAGCTTGGGGGATTAGGAGAGCTTGGGGGAGTAGGAGAGCTTGGGGGAGTAGGAGAGCTTGGGGGAGTAGGAGAGCTTGGGAGAGTAGGAGAGCTTGGTGGAGTAGGAGAGCTTGGGAGAGTAGGAGAGCTTGGCGGAGAAGGAGATCTTGGGGCAGTAGGAGGGCTTAGGGGAGTAGGAGAGCTTGGGGGAGTAGGTGAGCTTGGGGGCGTAGGAGAGATTGGGGGAGCCGGAGAGCTTGGGGGAGTAGGAGAGCTTGGGAGTGTAGGAGAGCCTGGGGGCGTATGAGAGCTTGGGGCGTATGAGAGCTTGAGGAAGTATGAGAGCTTGAGGTGTATGAGAGCTTGGGGAAGTCGGCGAGCTTGGGGGAGTAGTAGAGCTTGTGGGAGTGGTAGAGCGTGGGCGAGTAGGAGAGCTTGGGGGAGTAAGAGAGCTTGGGGGAGTAGGAGAGCTTGGGGGAGTAGGAGAGCTTGGGGGAGTAGGAGAGCTTGGGGGAGTAAGAGAACTTGGGGAGTAACAGAGTTTGGGGGAGTAAGAGAGCTTGAGGGAGTAAGAGGGCTTGGGGGAGTAAGAGAGCTTGCGGGTGTAAGAGAGCTTGGGGAGTAGGAGACCTTGGGCGAGTAGGAGATCTTGGGGGAGGACGAGAGCTTGGGGGAGTAAGAGAGCTTGGGGGAGTAAGATAGCTTGTGGGAGTAGGAGAGATTAGGAACCGGTGAGCTTGTGGGAATAGTAGAGCTTTGGGGGAGTACGAGCGCTTGCGGGTGTAGGAGAGCTTGAGGGAGAAGGAGAACTTGGCAGAGTAGGAGAGAGTGGGGGAGTAAGAGATCGTGGGGGAGTAAGAGAGCTTGGTGGAGAAAGAGAGCTTGGGGGAGTAAGAGAGCTTGGGAGAGTAAGAGAGCTTGGGGGAGTTAGAGAGCTTGGGGGAGTAAGAGAGAGTGGGGGTGTAAGAGAGCTTGGGGGAGTAGGAGAACTGGGCAGAGTAGGAGACCTTGGGGGAGTTAGAGAGCTTGGGGGAGTAAGAGAGCTTGGGGGACTAAGAGAGCTTGGGGGAGTAGGAGAGCTTGGGGGAGCAGGAGAGCTTGGGCGAGTAGGAGAGCTTGGGGGAGTAGGAGAGCTTGGGAGAGTTGGAGGGCTTGGGGGAGTAGGAGATCTTGCGGGAGTAGGAGATCTTGGGGGAGTAGGAGTGTTTGGGGGAGTAGGAGAGCTTGGGGGAGTAGGAGAGCTTGGGGGAGTAGGAGAGCTTGGGGGAGTAGGAGAGCTTGGGGGAGTAGGAGAGCTTGGGGGAATATGAGAGTTTGGGTGAGTACGAGAGCTTGCGGTGATCGCGGAGCTTGGGGGAGTAGGAGAACTTGGTAGAGTAGGAGAGCTTGGGGGAGTAAGAGAACTTGGGGAGTAACAGAGTTTGGGGGAGTAAGAGAGCTTGAGGGAGTAAGAGAGCTTGGGGGAGTAAGAGAGCTTGTGGGTGTAAGAGAGCTTGGGGAGTAGGAGACCTTGGGCGAGTAGGAGATCTTGGGGGAGGACGAGAGCTTGGGGGAGTAAGAGAGCTTGGGGGAGTAAGATAGCTTGTGGGAGTAGGAGAGATTCGGAACCGGTGAGCTTGTGGGAATAGTAGAGTTTGGGGGAGTACGAGCGCTTGCGGGTGTAGGAGAGCTTGAGGGAGAAGGAGAACTTGGCAGAGTAGGAGAGAGTGGGGGAGCAAGAGATCGTGGGGGAATAAGAGAGCTTGGTGGAGAAAGAGAGCTTGGGGGAGTAAGAGAGCTTGGGGGAGTAAGAGAGCTTGGGGGAGTTAGAGAGCTTGGGGGAGTAAGAGAGCGTGGGGGTGTAAGAGAGCTTGGGGGAGTAGGAGAACTGGGCAGAGTAGGAGACCTTGGGGGAGTTAGAGAGCTTGGGGGAGTAAGAGAGCTTGGGGGACTAAGAGAGCTTGGGGGAGTGGGAGAGCGTGGGGGAGCAGGAGATCTTGCGGGAGTAGGAGATCTTGAGGGAGTAGGAGTGTTTGGTGGAGTAGGAGAGCTTGGGGGAGTAGGAGAGCTTGGGGGAGTAGGAGAGCTTGGGGGAGTAGGAGAGCTTGGGAGAGTAGGAGTAGGGGCCCTTGTGGGAGTAGAAGCGCTTGGGGGACTAGGAGAGCTTGGGCGATTAGGAGAGCTTGGGGGAGTAAGAGAGCTTGGGGGAGTAAGAGAGCTTGGTGGAGTAAGAGAGCTTGGGGAGTAAGAGAGCTTGGGGGAGTATGAGAGCTTGGGGAAGTAGGAGCGCTTGGGGGAGTAGGAGAGCTTGGGTAGTAGGAGAGCTTGGGGGAGTAGGAGAGTTTGGGAGAGTAGGAGACAGTGGGAGAGTAGGAGAACTTTGGGGAGTAGGAGAGCTTGTGGGAGTAGGAGAGCTTGGGGGAGTAGGAGAGCTTGGCGGAGAATGAGAGCTTGGGGGAGTAGGAGAGCTTGGGCGAGTAGGAGAGCTTGGTGGAGTAGGAGAACTTGGGGGATTAGGAGAGCTTGGGTGAGTAGGAGAGCTTGGGGGAGTAGGAGAGCTTGGTAGAGTAGGAGAGCTTGGCGGAGTAGGAGAACTTGGGGCAGTAGGAGAGCTTAGGGGAGTAGGAGAGCTTGGGGGAGTAGGAGAGCTTACAGATGTAGGAGATCTAACAGAATTATGAAAGCTTGGGAGAGTAGGAGAGCTTGTGGGAGTAGGAGAGCACACCGGAATTGGAGAGCTGACCGGAGTAGGAGAGCTTTGCGGAGTCGGAGAGCTTGGGGGAGTCGGCGAGCTTGGGGTAGTAGGAGAGCTTGGAGGAGTAGGAGAAATTGGCAGAGTCGGAGAGCTTGGGGGAGTAAGAGAGCTTGGGGGAGTAAGAGAGCTTGGGGGAGTAAGAGAGCTTGGGGCAGTCGGAGATCTTGGCGGAGTAGGCGAGCTTGGGGGAGTAGGAGAGCTTGGGGGAGTAGGAGAGCTTGGGGGAGTTTGAGAGCTTGGGAGAGTAGGAGCGCTTTGGGGAGAAGGGGAGCTTGTGGGAGTAGGAGCGCTTGGGGGACTAGGAGAGCTTGGGGGATTAGGAGAGCTTGGGGGAGTAAGAGAGCTTGGGGGAGTAAGAGAGCTTGGTGGAGTAAGAGAGCTTGGGAAGTAAGAGAGCTTGGGGGAGTAAGAGAGCTTGGGGGAGTCGGAGAGCTTGGGCGAGTATGAGAGCTTGGGGGAGTAGAGCGCTTGGGGGAGTAGGAGAGCTTGGGGGAGTAGGAGAGTTTGGGAGAGTAGGAGCGATTGGGAGAGTAGGAGAACTTTGGGGAGTAGGAGAGCTTGTGGGAGTAGGAGAGCTTGGGTGAGTAGGAGAGCTTGGGGGAGTATGAGAGCTTGGGGGAGTAGGGGAGCTTGGGGGAGTAGGAGAGCTTGGGGGAGTAGGAGAGCTTGGGGGAATAGGAGAGTTGGCTGAGTACGAGAGCTTGCGGTGATCGCGGAGCTTGGGGGAGTAGGAGAACTTGGTAGAGTAGGAGAGCTTGGGGGAGAAAGAGAGCTTGGGGGAGTAGGAGAGCTTGGGGGAGTAGGAGAGCTTGGGGGAGTAGGAGAGCTTGGGGGAGCAGGAGAGCTTGGGCGAGTAGGAGAGCTTGGGGGAGTAGGAGAGCTTGGGAGAGTTGGAGGGCTTGGGGAAGTAGGAGATCTTGCGGGAGTAGGAATCTTGGGGGAGTAGGAGTGTTTGGGGGAGTAGGAGAGCTTGGGGGAGTAGGAGAGCTTGGGGGAGTAGGAGAGCTTGGGGGAGTAGGAGAGCTTACAGATGTAGGAGATCTAACAGAATTATGAAAGCTTGGGAGAGTAGGAGAGCTTGTGGGAGTAGGAGAGCACACCGAAATTGGAGAGCTGACCGGAGCAGGAGAGCTTTGCGGAGTCGGAGAGCTTGGGGGAGTCGGCGAGCTTGGGGGAGTAGGAGAGCTTGGAGGAGTAGGAGAAATTGGCAGAGTCGGAGAGCTTGGGGGAGTAAGAGAGCTTGGGGGAGTAAGAGAGCTTGGGGGAGTAAGAGAGCTTGGGGCAGTCGGACATCTTGGCGGAGTAGGAGAGCTTGGGGGAGTAGGAGAGCTTGGGGGAGTAGGAGAGCTTGGGGGAGTAGGAGAGCTTGGGAGAGTAGGAGAGCTTTGGGGAGAAGGGGAGCTTGTGGGAGTAGGAGAGCTTGTGGGAGTAGGAGAGCTTGGGGGAGTAGGAGGGCTTGGGCGAGTAGGAGAGCTTACAGATGTCGGAGATCTAACAGAATTATGAAAGCTTGGGAGAGTAGGAGAGCTTGTGGGAGTAGGAGAGCTTGGAGGAGTAGGAGAAATTGGCAGAGTCGGAGAGCTTGGGGGAGTAAGAGAGCTTGGGGGAGTAAGAGAGCTTGGGGGAGTAAGAGAGCTTGGCGGAGTAGGTGAGCTTGGGGGAGTAGGAGAGCTTGGGGGAGTAGGAGAGCTTGGGGGAGTAGGAGAGCTTGGGAGAGTAGGAGAGCTTGGGAGAGTAGGAGAGCTTTGGGGAGAAGGGGAGCTTGTGGGAGTAGGAGAGCTTGTGGGAGTAGGAGAGCTTGGGGGAGTATGAGAGCTTGGGGGAGTAGAGCGCTTGGGGGAGTAGGAGAGCTTGGGGGAGTAGGAGAGTTTGGGAGAGTAGGAGCGATTGGGAGAGTAGGAGAACTTTGGGGAGTAGGAGAGCTTGTGGGAGTAGGAGAGCTTGGGGGAGTAGGAGAGCTTGGGGGAGTATGAGAGCTTGGGGGAGTAGGAGAGCTTGGGCGAGTAGGAGAGCTTGGTGGAGTAGGAGAGCTTGGGGGATTAGGAGAGCTTGGGGGAGTAGGAGAGCTTGGGGGAGTAGGAGAGCTTGGTAGAGTAGGAGAGCTTGGCGGACTAGGAGAACTTTGGGCAGTAGGAGAGCTTAGGGGAGTAGGAGAGCTTGGGGGAGTAGGAGAGCTTACAGATGTAGGAGATCTAACAGAATTATGAAAGCTTGGGAGAGTAGGAGAGCTTGTGGGAGTAGGAGAGCACACCGGAATTGGAGAGCTGACCGGAGAAGGAGAGCTTTGCGGAGTCGGAGAGCTTGGGGGAGTCGGCGAGCTTGGGGGAGTAGGAGAGCTTGGAGGAGTAGGAGAAATTGGCAGAGTCGGAGAGCTTGGGGGAGTAAGAGAGCTTGGGGGAGTAAGAGAGCTTGGGGGAGTAAGAGAGCTTGGGGCAGTCGGAGATCTTGGCGGAGTAGGAGATCTTGGGGGAGTAGCAGTGCTTGGGCGAGTAGGAGAGCTTGGGGGAGTAAGAGAGCTTGGGGGAGTAGGAGAGCTTGGGAGAGTCAGAGAGCTTGGGGGAGTAAGAGAGCTTGGGGGAGTGGGAGAGCTTGGGGGAGTAGGAGAGCTCGGGGGAGTAGGAGCGCTTGGGAGAGTAGGAGAGCTTGGGGGAGTAGGAGAGCTTTGGGGAGTAGGAGAGCTTGGGAGAGTCGGAGAGATTGGGGTCGTAGGAGATCTTGGGGGAGTAGGAGATCTTGGGGGAGTAGGAGAGTTTTCTTGGAGTAGGAGACCTTGGGGGAGTAGGAGAGCTTGGGAGATTAGAAGAGCTTTGGGGAGTAGGGGAGCTTGTGGGAGTAGGAGAGCTTGGGGGAGTAGGAGAGTTTGGGGGATTAGGAGAGCTTGTGGGAGTCAGAGATCTTCGGCAGTAGGAGAGTTTGGCGGAGTAGGAGAGCTTGGGGGAGCAGGAGAGCTTGGGCGAGTAGGAGAGCTTGTGGGAGTAGGAGAGCTTGGGAGAGTTGGAGGGCTTGGGGGAGTAGGAGATCTTGCGGGAGTAGGAGATCTTGGGGGAGTAGGAGTATTTGGGGGAGTAGTAGAGCTTGGGGGAGTAGGAGAGCTTGGGGGAGTAGGAGAGCTTGGGGGAGTAGGAGAGCTTGGGAGAGTAGGAGAGCTTTGGGGAGTAGGGGAGCTTGTGGGAGTAGGAGCGCTTGGGGGACTAGGAGAGCTTGGGGGATTAGGAGAGCTTGGCGGAGTAAGAGAGCTTGGGGGAGTAAGAGCGCTTGGTGGAGTAAGAGAGCTTGGGAAGTAAGAGAGCTTGGGGGAGTAAGAGAGCTTGGGGGAGTGGTAGAGCTTGGGGGAGTATGAGAGCTTGGGGGAGTAGAGCGCTTGGGGGAGTAGGAGAGCTTGGGGGAGTAGGAGAGTTTGGGAGAGTAGGAGAGATTGGGAGAGTAGGAGAGCTTTGGGGAGTAGGAGAGCTTGTGGGAGTAGGAGAGCTTGGGGGAGTAGGAGAGCTTGGGGGAGTAGGAGAGCTTGGGCGAGTAGGAGAGCTTGGTGGAGTAGGAGAGCTTGGGGGATTAAGAGAGCTTGGGGGAGTAGGAGAGCTTGGGGGAGTAGGAGAGCTTTGTAGAGTAGGAGAGCTTGGCGGAGTAGGAGAACTTTGGGCAGTGGGAGAGCTTAGGGGAGTAGGAGAGCTTGGGGGAGTCGGAGAGATTACAGATGTAGGAGATCTAACAGCATTATGAAAGCTTGGGAGAGTAGGAGAGCTTGTGGGAGTAGGAGAGCACACCGGAATTGGTGAGCTGACCGGAGTAGGAGAGCTTTGCGCAGTCGGAGAGCTTGGGGGAGTCGGCGAGCTTGGGGGAGTAGGAGAGCTTGGAGGAGTAGGAGAAATTGGCAGAGTCGGAGAGCTTGGGGGAGTAAGAGAGCTTGGGGGAGTAAGAGAGCTTGGGGGAGTCGGAGATCTTGGCGGAGCAGGAGATCTTGGGGGAGTAGGAGTGCTTGGGCGAGTAGGAGAGCTTGGGGGAGTAAGAGAGCTTTTTGGAGTCAGAAAGCTTGGGGAGCAAGAGAGCTTGGGGGAGTAAGAGTGCTTGGGGGAGTGGGAGAGCTTGGGGGAGTAGGAGAGCTCGGAAGAGTAGGAGCGCTTGGGAGAGTAGGAGAGCTTGGGGGAGTAGGAGAGCTTTGGGGAGTAGGAGAGCTTGGGAGAGTAGGAGAGCTTGGGGAGCCGGAGAGCTTGGGAGATTAGAAGAGCTTTGGGGAGTAGGGGAGCTTGTGGGAGTAGGAGAGCTTGGGGGAGTAGGAGAGCTTGGGGGATTAGGAGAGCTTGGGGGAGTCAGAGATCTTGGGGCAGTAGGAGAGTTTGGGGGAGTAGGATATCCTGGGGGAGTAGGAGTGCTTGGGCGAGTAGGAGAGCTTGGGGGAGTAAGAGAGCTTGGTGGAGTAAGAGAGCTTGGGGAGTAAGAGAGCTTGGGGGAGTAAAAGAGCTTGGGGGAGTGGGAGAGCTTGGGGGAGAAGGAGAGCTTTGGGGAGTAGGAGCGCTTGGGGGAGTAGGAGAGCTTGGGGGAGTAAGAGTGCTTGGGGGAGTGGGAGAGCTTGGGGGAGTAGGAGAGCTCGGAAGATTAGGAGCGCTTGGGAGAGTAGGAGAGCTTGGGGGAGTAGGAGAGCTTTGGGGAGTAGGAGAGCTTGGGAGAGTCGGAATGATTGGGTGAGTAGGAGATCTTGGGGGAGTAGGAGATCTTGGGGGAGTAGGAGAGTTTTGTTGGAGTAGGAGAGCTTGGGGAGCCGGAGAGCTTGGGAGATTAGAAGAGCTTTGGGGAGTAGGGGAGCTTGTGGGAGTAGGAGAGCTTGGGGGAGTAGGAGAGCTTGGGGTATTAGGAGAGCTTGGGGGAGTCAGAGATCTTGGGGCAGTATGAGAGTTTGGGGGAGTAGGATATCCTGGGGGAGTAGGAGTGCTTGGGCGAGTAGGAGAGCTTGGGGGAGTAAGAGAGCTTGGTGGAGTAAGAGAGCTTGGGGAGTAAGAGAGCTTGGGGCAGTAAAAGAGCTTGGGGGAGTGGGAGAGCTTGGGGGAGAAGGAGAGCTTTGGGGAGGAGGAGCGCTTGGGGGAGTAGGAGAGCTTGGGGGAGTAGGAGATCTTGGGGGAGAAGAGATCTTGGGGGAATAGGAGAGTTTGGGGGAGTAGGAGAGCTTGGGGGAGTAGGAGAGCTTGGAGATTAGGAGAGCTTTGGGGAGTAGGAGAGCTTGTGGGAGTAGGAGAGCTTCGGGGAGTAGGAGAGCTTAGGGGAGGAGGAGAGCTTGGGGTATTAGGAGAGCTTGGGGGAGTAGGAGAGCTTGGGGGAGTAGGAGAGCTTGGGGGAGTAGGAGAGCTTGGGAGAGTAGGAGAGCTTGGTGGATTAGGAGAGCTTGGGAGAGTAGCAGATCTTGGCGGAGTAGGAGATCTTGGGGCAGTAGGAGAGCTTAGGGGAGTAGGAGAGCTTGGGGGAGTAGGAGAGCTTGGGGGTGTAGGAGAGATTGGGGGAGTCGGAGAGCTTGGGGAGTAGGAGAGCTTGGGAATGTAGGAGAGCTTGGGGGCGTATGAGAGCTTGGGGCGTATGAGAGCTTGGGGGAGTCTGAGAGCTTGGGGTGTATGTGAGCTTGGGGAAGTAGGCGAGCTTGGGGGAGTAGTAGAGCTTGTCGGAGTGGGAGAGCTTGGGCGAGTAGGAGAGCTTGGGGGAGTAAGAGAGCTTGAGGGAGAAGGAGAGCTTCGGGGAGTAGGAGAGATTGGGGGAGTAGGAGACCTTGGGCGAGTCGGAGAGCTTTGGGAAGGAAGAGAGCTTGAGGGAGGAACAAAGGTTGGGAGAGAAAGAGAGCTTGGGGAAGTAGGCGAGCTTGGGGGAGTAGTAGAGCTTGTGGGAGTGGGAGAGCTTGGGCGAGTAGGAGAGCTTTTCGGGAGTAAGAGAGCTTGAGGCAGGAAGAAAACTTGGGGGAGAAAGAGAGCTTGGGGGAGTAAGAGGGCTTTGCGGAATAGGAGAGCTTGGGGGAGTAGGAGAGCTTGGGGGAGTAGGAGAGTTTGGGGGAGTGGGAGAGCTTGGGGAGTCGCGGAGCTTGGGGGAGTCGGAGAACTTGTCAGAGTAGGAGAGCTTGGGGTAGTAAGAGAGCTTGGGGAGTAAGAGAGCTTGGGGCAGTAAGAGAGCTTGGGGTAGTGGGAGAGCTTGGCGAAGTAGGAGAGCTTGGGGGAGTAGGTGCGCTTGGCGGAGTAGTAGAGCTTGGGGGAGTAGGAGAGCTTGGGGGAGGAGGAGATCTTGGGGGAGTAGGAGAGCTTGGGCGAGTAGGAGAGCTTGGGGGAGTAAGAGAGCTTGGTGGAGTAAGAGAGCTTGGTGAGTAAGAGAGCTTGGGGGAGTAAGAGAGCTTGGGGGAGTGGGAGAGCTTGGGGGAGTATGAGAGCTTGGGGGAGTAGGAGCGCTTGGGGGAGTAGGAGAGCTTGGGTAGTAGGAGAGCTTGGGGGAGTAGGAGAGCTTGGGGGAGTAGGAGAGTTTGGGAGAGTAGGAGAGATTGGGAGAGTAGGAAAGCTTTGGGGAGTAGGAGAGCTTGTGGCAGTAGGAGAGCTTGGGGGAGTAGGAGAGCTTGGGGGAGTATGAGAGCTTGGGGGAGTAGGAGCGCTTGGGCGAGTAGGAGAGCTTGATGGAGTAGGAGAGCTTGGGGGATTAGGAGATCTTGGGGGAGTAGGAGAGCTTGGGGGAGTAGGACAGCTTGGTAGAGTAGGAGAGCTTGGCGGAGTAGGAGAACTTGGGGCAGTAGGAGAGCTTAGGGGAGTAGGAGAGCTTGGGGGAGTAGGAGAGCTTACAGATGTAGGAGATCTAACAGAATTATGAAAGCTTGGGAGAGTAGGTGAGCTTGTGGGAGTAGGAGAGCACACCGGAATTGGAGAGCTGACCGGAGTAGGAGAGCTTTGCAGAGTCGCAGAGCTTGGGGGAGTCGGCGAGCTTTGGGGAGTAGGAGAGCTTGGAGGAGTAGGAGCAATTGGCAGAGTCGGAGAGCTTGGGGGAGTAAGAGAGCTTGGGGGAGTAAGAGAGCTTGGGGGAGTAAGAGAGCTTGGGGCAGTCGGAGATCTTGGCGGAGTAGGAGATCTTGGGGGAGTAGCAGTGCATGGGCGAGTAGGAGAGCTTGGGGGAGTAAGAGAGCTTGGGGGAGTCGGAGATCTTGGGGGAGTAGGAGAGTTTTCTTGGAGTAGGAGAGCTTGGGGGAGTAGGAGAGCTTGGGAGATTAGAAGAGCTTTCGGGAGTAGGGGAGCTTGTGGGTGTAGGAGAGCTTGGGAGAGTAGGAGAGCTTGGGGGATTATGAGAGCTTGGGGTAGTCAGAGATCTTGGGGCAGTCGGAGAGTTTGGGGGAGTAGGATATCCTGGGGGAGTAGTAGTGCTTGGGCGAGTAGGAGAGCTTGGGGGAGTAAGAGAGCTTGGGGAGTAAGAGAGCTTGGGGGAGTAAAAGAGCTTGGGGGAGTGGGAGAGCTTGGGGGAGTAGGAGAGCTTGGGGGAGTAGGAGCGCTTGGGGGAGAAGGAGAGCTTGGGGGAGTAGGAGATCTTAGGGGAGTAGGAGATCTTGGGGTTTAGGAGAGTTTGGGGGAGTAGGAGAGCTTGGGGGAGTAGGATAGCTTGGGGGAGTAGGAGAGCTTGGGGGATTAGGAGAGCTTGGGAGATTAGGAGAGCTTTGGGGAGTAGGAGAGCTTGTGGGAGTAGGAGAGCTTCGGGGAGTAGGAAAACTTGGGGGAGTAGGAGAGCTTGGGGGATTAGGAGAGCTTGGGGGAGTAGGAGAGCTTGGGGGAGTAGGAGAGCTTGGGGGAGTAGGAGAGCTTGGGAGAGTAGGAGAGCTTGGTGGAGGACGAGAGCTTGGGGGAGTAAGAGAGCTTGTGGGAGTAAGATAGCTTGTGGGAGTAGGAGAGCTTGGGAACCGGTGAGCTTGTGGGAATAGGAGAGCTTTGGGGGAGTACGAGCGCTTGCGGGTGTAGGAGAGCTTGAGGGAGAAGGAGAACTTGGCAAAGTAGGAGAGAGTGGGGGAGTAAGAGATCGTGGGGGAGTAAGAGAGCTTGGTGGAGAAAGAGAGCTTGGGGGAGTAAGAGAGCATGGGGGAGTAAGAGAGCTTGGGGGAGTAAGAGAGCTTGGGGGAGTAAGAGAGCGTGGGGGTGTAAGAGAGCTTGGGGGAGTAGGAGAGCTTGGGAGATTAGGAGAGCTTTAGGGAGTTGGAGAGCTTGTGGGAGTAGGAGAGCTTCGGGGAGTAGGAGAGCTTGGGCGAGTAGGAGAGCTTGGTGGCGTAGGAGAGCTTGGGGGATTAGGAGAGCTTGGGGGAGTAGGAGAGCTTGGGGGAGTAGGAGAGCTTGGTAGAGTAGGAGAGCTTGGCGGAGTAGGTGTACTTGGGGCAGTAGGAGAGCTTAGGGGAGTAGGAGAGCTTGGGGGAGTAGGAGAGCTTACAGATGTAGGAGATCTTACAGAATTATGAAAGCTTGGGAGAGTAGGAGAGCTTGTGGGAGTAGGAGAGCACACCGGAATTGGAGAGCTGACTGGAGTAGGAGAGCTTTGCGGAGTCATTGAGCTTGGGGGAGTCGGCGAGCTGGGGGGAGTAGGAGAGCTTGGAGGGGTAGGAGAAATTGGCAGAGTCGGAGAGCTTGGGGGAGTAAGAGAGCTTGGGGGAGTAAGAGAGCTTGGGGGAGTAAGAGAGCTTGGGGCAGTCGGAGATCTTGGCGGAGTAGGAGATCTTGGGGGAGTAGGAGTGCTTGGGCGAGTAGGAGAGCATGGGGGAGTAAGAGAGCTTTGGAGAGTTGGAGGGCTTGGGGGAGTAGGAGATCTTGCGGGAGAAGGAGATCTTGGGGGATTAGGAGTATTTGGGGGAGGAGGAGAGCTTGGGGGAGTAGGAGAGCTTGGGGGAGTAGGAGAGCATGTGGGAGTAGGAGAGCTTGGGAGAGTAGGAGAGCTTTGGGGAGTGGCGGAGCTTGTGGGAGTAGGAGCGCTTGGGGGACTAGGAGAGCTTGGGGGATTAGGAGTGCTTGGGGGAGTAAGAGAGCTTGGGGGAGTAAGAGAGCTTGGTGGAGTAAGAGAGCTTGGGGAGTAAGAGAGCTTGGGGGAGTAAGAGAGCTTGGGGGAGTGGGAGAGCTTGGGGGAGTATGAGAGCTTAGGGGAGTAGAGCGCTTGGGGGAGTAGGAGAGCTTGGGTAGTAGGAGAGCTTGGGGGAGTAGGAGAGCTTGGGGGAGTAGGAGAGTTTGGGAGAGTAGGAGAGATTGGGAGAGTAGGAGAGCTTTGCGGAGTAGGAGAGCTTGTGGGAGTAGGAGAGCTTGGGGGAGTAGGAGAGCTTGGGGGAGTCAGAGATCTTGGGACAGTAAGAGAGTTTGGGGGAGTAGGATATCCTGAGGGAGTAGGAGTGCTTGGGCGAGTAGGAGAGCTTGGGGGAGTAAGAGAGCTTGGTGGAGTAAGAGAGCTTGGGGAGTAAGAGAGCTTGGGGGAGTAAAAGAGCTTGGGGGAGTGGGAGAGCTTGGGGGAGTAGGAGAGCTTGGGGGAGTAGGAGATCTTGGGGCAGTAGGAGAGCTTCGGGGAGTAGGAGAGCTTGGGCGAGTAGGAGAGCTTGGGGGCGTAGGAGAGATTGGGGGAGTCGGAGAGCTTGGGGGAGTAGGAGAGCTTGGGAGTGTAGGAGAGCTTGGGGGCGTTTGAGAGCTTGGGGCGTATGAGAGATGGGGGGAGTATGAGAGCTTGGGGTGTATGAGAGCTTGGGTAAGTAGACGAGCTTGGGGGAGTAGTAGAGCTTGTCGGAGTGGGAGAGCTTGGGCGAGTAGGAGAGCTTGAGGGAGTAAGAGAGCTTGAGGGAGTAGGAGAGCTTGGGGGAGTAGGAGAGCTAGGGGGAGTAGGAGAGCTTGGGGGAGTAGTAGAGATTGGGTGAGTAGGAGAGCTTGCGGTGATCGCGGAGCTTGGGGGAGTAGGAGAACTTGGTAGAGTAGGAGAGCATGGGGGTGTAGGAGAGCTTGGGGAGTAACAGAGTTTGGGGGAGTAAGAGAGCTTGAGGGAGTAAGAGAGCTTGGGGCAGTAAGAGAGCTTGCGGGTGTAAGAGCTTGGGGAGTAGGAGAGCTTGGGTGAGTAGGCGAGCTTGGGGGAGTAGGAGAGATTTGTGGAGTAGGAGAGTTTGTGGGAGTAGTAGAGCTTCGGGGAGTAGGAGAGCTTGGGGGAGTAGGAGAGCTTGGGGGATTAGGCGAGCTTGGGAGATTAGGAGAGCTTTGGGGAGTAGGAGAGCTTGTGGGAGTAGGAGAGCTTGGGGGATTAGGAGAGCTTGGGGGATTAGGAGAGCTTGAGGGAGTCAGAGATCTTGGGGCAGTAGGAGAGTTTGGGGGAGTAGGAGAGCTTGGGGGAGCAGGAGAGATTGGGCGAGTAGGAGAGCTTGGGGGAGTAGGAGAGCTTGGGAGAGTTGGAGGGCTTGGGGGAGTAGGAGATCTTGCGGGAGTAGGAGATCTTGGGGGAGTAGGAGTATTTGGGGGAGGAGGAGAGCTTGGGGGAGTAGGAGAGCTTGGGGGAGTAGGAGAGCATGTGGGAGTAGGAGAGCTTGGGAGAGTAGGAGAGCTTTGGGGAGTAGCGGAGCTTGTGGGAGTAGGAGCGCTTGGGGGACTAGGAGAGCTTGGGGGATTAGGAGTGCTTGGGGGAGTAAGAGAGCTTGGGGGAGTAAGAGAGCTTGGTGGAGTAAGAGAGCTTGGGGAGTAAGAGAGCTTGGGGGAGTAAGAGAGCTTGGGGGAGTGGGAGAGCTTGGGGGAGTATGAGAGCTTAGGGGAGTAGAGCGCTTGGGGGAGCAGGAGAGCTTGGGTAGTAGGAGAGCTTGGGGGAGTAGGAGAGCTTGGGGGAGTAGGAGAGTTTGGGAGAGTAGGAGAGATTGGGAGAGTAGGAGAGCTTTGCGGAGTAGGAGAGCTTGTGGGAGTAGGAGAGCTTGGGGGAGTAGGAGAGCTTGGGGGAGTCAGAGATCTTGGGACAGTAAGAGAGTTTGGGGGAGTAGGATATCCTGGGGGAGTAGAAGTGCTTGGGCGAGTAGGAGAGCTTGGGGGAGTAAGAGAGCTTGGTGGAGTAAGAGAGCTTGGGGAGTAAGAGAGCTTGGGTGAGTAAAAGAGCTTGGGGGAGTGGGAGAGCTTGGGGGAGTAGGAAAGCTTGGGGGAGTAGGAGATCTTGGGGCAGTAGGAGAGTTTCGGGGAGTAGGAGAGCTTGGGCGAGTAGGAGAGCTTGGGGGCGTCGGAGAGATTGGGGGAGTCGGAGAGCTTGGGGGAGTAGGAGAGCTTGGGAGTGTAGGAGAGCTTGGGGGCGTTTGAGAGCTTGGGGCGTATGAGAGCTTGGGGGAGTATGAGAGCTTGGGGTGTATGAGAGCTTGGGTAAGTAGGCGAGCTTGGGGGAGTAGTAGAGCTTGTCGGAGTGGGAGAGCTTGGGCGAGTAGGAGAGCTTGGGGGAGTAAGAGAGCTTGAGGGAGTAGGAGAGCTTGGGGGAGTAGGAGAGCTTGGGGGAGTAGGAGAGCTTGGGGGAGTAGGAGAGTTTGGGTGAGTAGGAGAGCTTGCGATGATCGCGGAGCTTGGGGGAGTAGGAGAACTTGGTAGAGTAGGAGAGCATGGGTGTGAAAGAGAGCTTGGGGAGTAACAGAGTTTGGGGGAGTAAGAGAGCTTGAGGGAGTAAGAGAGCTTGGGGGAGTAAGAGATCTTGCGGGTGTAAGAGAGCTTGGGGAGTAGGAGAGCTTGGGTGAGTAGGCTAGCTTGGGGGAGTAGGAGAGCTTTGTGGAGTAGGAGAGCTTGTGGGAGTAGGAGAGCTTCGGGGAGTAGGAGAGCTTGGGGGAGTAGGAGAGCTTGGGGGATTAGGAGAGCTTGGGAGATTAGGAGAGCTTTGGGGAGTAGGAGAGCTTGTGGGAGTAGGAGAGCTTGGGGGATTAGGAGAGCTTGGGAGATTAGGAGAGCTTTGGGGAGTAGGAGAGCTAGTGGGAGTTGGAGAGCTTCGGGGAGTAGGAGAGCTTGCGGGAGTAGGAGAGCTTGGGGGATTAGGAGAGCTTGGGGGAGTAGGAGAGCTTGGGGGAGTAGGAGAGCTTGGGGGAGTAGGAGAGCTTGGGAGAGTAGGAGAGCTTGGTGGAGTAGGAGAGCTTGGGAGAGTAGGAGAGCTTGGCGGAGTAGGAGATCTTGGGGCAGTAGGAGAGCGTAGGGGAGTAGGAGAGATTGGGGGAGTAGGAGAGCTTGGGTGCGTAGGAGAGATTGGGGGAGCCGGAGAGCTTGGGGGAGTAGGAGAGCTTGTGGGAGCAGGAGAGCTTGTGGGAGTAGGAGAGCTTGGGGGAGTATGAGAGCTTGGGGGAGTAGGAGAGCTTGGGCGAGTAGGAGGGCTTGGTGGAGTAGAAGAGCTTGGGGGATTAGGAGAACTTGGGGGAGTAGGAGAGCTTGGGGGAGTAGGAGAGTTTGGTAGAGTAGGAGAGCTTGGCAGAGTCGGAGAACTTGGGGCTGTAGGAGAGCTTACAGATGTAGGAGATGCAACAGAATTATGAAAGCTTGGGAGAGTAGGAGAGCTTGTGGGAGTAGGAGAGCACACCGGAATTGGAGAGCTGAGCGGAGTAGGAGAGCTTTGCGGAGTCGGAGAGCTTGGGGGAGTCGGCGAGCTTTTAGGAGTAGGAGAGCTTGGAGGAGTAGGAGAAATTGGCAGAGTCGGAGAGCTTGGGGAGTAAGAGAGCTTGGGGGAGTAAGAGAGCTTGGGAGAGTAAGAGAGCTTGGGGGAGTGGGAGAGCATGGGGGAGTAGGAGAGCTCGGGTAGAGTAGGAGCGATTGGGAGAGTAGGAGAGCTTGGGGGAGTAGGAGAGCTTGGGGGAGTAGGAGAACTTGGGAGAGTCGCAGAGATTGGGGGAGTAGGAGATCTTGGGGGAGTAGGAGATCTTGGTGGAGTAGGAGAGTTTTCTTGGAGTAGGAGAGCTTGGGGGAGTAGGAGAGCTTGGGAGATTAGAAGAGCTTTGGGGAGTAGGGGAGCTTGTGGGAGTAGGAGAGCTTGGGGGAGTAGGAGAGCTTGGGGGATTAGGAGAGCTTGGGGGAGTCAGAGATCTTGGGGCAGTAGGAGAGTTTGGGGGAGTAGGACATCCTGGGGGAGTAGGAGTGCTTGGGCGAGTAGGAGAGCTTGGGGGAGTAAGAGAGCTTGGTGGAGTAAGAGAGCTTGGGGAGTAAGAGAGCTTGGGGGAGTAATAGAGCTTGGGGGAGTGGGAGAGCTTGGGGGAGTAGGAGAGCTTGGGGAAGTAGGAGCGCTTGGGGGTGTAGGAGAGCTTGGGGGAGTAGGAGATCTTGGGGGAGTAGGAGAGTTTGGGGGAGTAGGAGAGCTTGGGGGAGTAGGAGAGCTTGGGGGATTAGGAGAGCTTGGGAGATTAGGAGAGCTTTGGGGAGTAGGAGAGCTTGTGGGAGTAGGAGAGATTCGGGGAGTAGGAGAGCTTGGGGGAGTAGGAGAGCTTGGGGGATTAGGAGAGCTTGGGGGAGTAAGAGAGCTTGGGGAGTAACAGAGTTTGGGGGAGTAAGAAAGCTTGAGGGAGTAAGGGAGCTTGGGGGAGTAAGAGAGCTTGCGGGTGTATGAGAGCTTGGGCAGTAGGAGAGCTTGGGGGAGTAGGAGAGCTTGGGTGCGTAGGAGAGATTGGGGGAGCCGGTGAGCTTGGGGGAGTAGGAGAGCTTGGGAGTGTAGGAGAGCTTGCGGTGATCGCGGAGCTTGGGGGAGGAGGAGAACTTGGTAGAGTAGGAGAGCTTGAGGGAGTAAGAGAGCTTGGGGAGTAACAGAGTTTGGGGGAGTAAGAGAGATTGAGGGAGTAAGAGAGCTTGGGGGAGTAAGAGAGCTTGCGGGTGTAAGAGAGCTTGGGGAGTAGGAGAGCTTGGGGGAGTAGGCGAGCTTGGTGGAGTAGGAGACCTTGGGCGAGTAGGAGATCTTGAGGGAGGAAGAGAGCTTGGGGGAGTAAGAGAGATTGGGGGAGTAAGATAGCTTGTGGGAGAAGGAGAGCTTGGGAACAGGTGAGCTTGTGGGAATAGGAGAGCTTTGGGTGAGTACGAGCGCTTGCGGGTGTAGGAGAGCTTGAGGGAAAAGGAGAACTTGGCAGAGTAGGAGAGAGTGGGGGAGTAAGAGATCTTGGGGGAGTAAGAGAGCTTGGTGGAGACAGAGAGCTTGGGGGAGTAAGAGAGCTTGGGGGAGTAAGAGAGCTTGGTGGAGTAAGAGAGCTTGGGGGAGTAAGAGAGCGTGGGGGTGTGGAGAGCTTGGGGGAGTAGGAGAACTTGGCAGAGTAGGAGACCTTGGGGGAGTTAGAGAGCTTGGGGGAGTAGGAGAGCTTGGGGGAGCAGGAGAGCTTGGGCGAGTAGGAGAGCTTGGGGGAGTAAGAGAGCTTAGGGGAGTAAGAGAGCTTGGGGGAGTAGGAGAGCTTGGGGGAGTAGTAGAGCTTGGGGCAGTAAGAGCGCTTGGGGGAGTAGGACAGCTTGGGGGAGAAGGAGAGCTTGGGGGAGTAGGAGAACTTGGCAGAGTAGGTGCGCTTGGAGGTGTAAGAGAGCTTCGGGGAGTAAGAGAGCTAGGGGGAGCAAGAGAGCTTGGGGGAATACGAGAGCTTGGGGGAGTAGGAGAACTTGGGCGAGTAGGGGAGCTTGGGGGAGTAGGAGAACATGGGGGATTCGGGGAGCTTGGGGGAATTGGAGAACTTGGCACAGTAGGAGAGCTTGGGGGAGTAAGAGAGCTTGGGGGAGTAAGAAAGCTTGGGGCAGTAGGAGATCTTGGGGGAGTAGGAGATCTTATTGGAGTAGGAGTGCTTGGGCGATTAGGAGAGCTTGGGGGAGTAAGAGAGCTTGGTGGAGTAAGAGAGCTTGGGGAGTAAGAGAACTTGGGGGTGTAAGAGAGATTGGGGGAGTGGGAGAGCTTGGCGGATTAGGAGAGCTTGGGGGAGTAGGTGCGCTTGGGGAAGTAGGAGAGCTTGGGGGAGTATGAGAGCTTGGGGGAGTAGGAGAGCTTGGGGGAGTAGGAGAATTTGGGAGAGTTGGAGAGCTTGGGGGAGTAGGAGATCTTGCGGGAGTAGGAGATCTTGGGGGAGTAGGAGAGTTTGGGGGAGTCGGAGAGCTTGGGGGAGTAGGAGAGCTTGGGGGAGTAGGAGAGCTTGGGGGAATAGGAGAGCTTGGGAGAGTAGGAGAGCTTTGGGGAGTAGGGGAGCTTGTGGGAGTAGGAGCGCTTGGGGGACTAGGAGAGCTTGGGGGATTAGGAGAGCTTGGGGGAGTCAGAGAGCTTGGGGCAGTAGGAGAGCTTGGGGGAGTAGGAGATCTTGGGGGGAGTAGGAGAGCTTGGGCGAGTAGGAGAGCTTGGGGGAGTAAGAGAGCTTGGTGGAGTAAGAGAGCTTGGGGAGTAAAAGAGCTTGGAGGAGTAAGAGAGCTTGGGGTAGTGGGAGAGCTTGGGGGATATGAGAGCTTGAGGGAGTAGGAGCGCTTGGGGGAGTAGGAGAGCTTGGGTAGTAGGAGAGCTTGGGGGAGTAGGAGAGCTTGGGGGAGTAGGAGAGTTTGGGAGAGTAGGAGAGATTGGGAGAGTAGGAGAGCTTTAGGGAATAGGAGAGCTTGTTGGAGTAGGAGAGCTTGGGGGTATATGAGAGCTTGGGGGTGTGAGAGAACTTGGAGTGTATGAGAGCTTGTGGGAGTAAGAGAGCCTGCGGGTGTATGAGAGCTTGGGGGTATATGAGAGCTTGGGGGTGTGAGAGAACTTGGAGTGTATGAGAGCTTGTGGGAGCAAGAGAGCCTGCGGGTGTAAGATAGCTTGGGGAGTAGGATTTTGGGGGAGTCGGGGAGTGTGGGGGAGTAGGAGACCTTGGGCGAGTCGGAGAGCTTTGGGAAGGAAGAGAGCTTGAGGGAGGAACAAAGGTTGGGAGAGAAAGAGAGCTTGGGGGAGTAAGAGAGCTTGGGGAAGTAGGCGAGCTTGGGGGAGTAGTAGAGCTTGTGGGAGTGGGAGAGCTTGGGCGAGTAGGAGAGCTTTTCGGGATTAAGAGAGCTTGAGGCAGGAAGAAATCTTGGGGGAGAAAGAGAGCTTGGGGGAGTAAGAGAGCTTTGGGGAATAGGAGAGCTTGGGGGAGTAGGAGAGCTTGGGGGAGTAGGAGAGTTTGGGGGAGTAGGAGAGCTTGGGGAGTCGCGGAGCTTGGGGGAGTCGGAGTACTTGTCAGAGTAGGAGAGCTTGGGGTAGTAAGAGAGATTGGGGAGTAAAAGAGCTTGTGGGAGTAAGAGAGCTTGGGGTAGTGGGAGAGCTTGGCGAAGTAGGAGAGCTTGGGGGAGTAGGTGCGCTTGGCGGAGTAGGAGAGCTTGGGGGAGTAGGAGAGCTTGGGGGAGTAGGAGATCTTGGGGGAGTAGGAGAGCTTGGGCGAGTAAGAGAGCTTGGGGGAGTAAGAGAGCTTGGTGGAGTAAGAGAGCTTGGTGAGTAAGAGAGCTTGGGGGAGTAAGAGAGCTTGGGGGAGTGGGAGAGCTTGGGGGAGTATGAGAGCTTGGGGGAGTAGGAGCGCTTGGGGGAGTAGGAGAGCTTGGTTAGTAGGAGAGCTTGCGGGAGTAGGAAAGCTTGGGGGAGTAGGAGAGTTTGGGAGAGTAGGAGAGCTTGGGGGAGTAGGAGAGCTTGGGGGAGTAGGAGAGCTTGGGGGAGTAGGAGAGCTTGGGGGAGTATGAGAGCTTGGGAGAGTAGGAGAGCTTGGGCGAGTAGGAGAGCTTGGCGGAGTAGGAGAGCTTGGGGGATTAGGAGAGCTTGGGGGAGTAGGAGAGCTTGGGGGAGTAGGAGAGCTTGGTAGAGTAGGAGAGCTTGGCGGAGTAGGAGAGCTTGTGGGAGTAGGAGAGCTTGGGGGAGTAGGAGAGCTTGGGGGAGTATGAGAGCTTGGGGGAGTAGGAGAGCTTGGGCGAGTAGGAGAGCTTGGTGGAGTAGGACAGCTTGGAGGATTACGAGAGCTTGGGGGAGTAAGAGAGCTTGGGGGAGTAGGAGAGCTTGGTAGAGTAGGAGGGCTTGGCGGAGTAGGAGAACTTGGGGCAGTAGGAGAGCTTAGGGGAGTAGGAGAGCTTGGGGGAGTAGGAGAGATTGGGGGAGTAGGAGAGTTGTGGGCGTATGAGAGCTTGGGGGAGTAGGAGAGCTTGGGGGTGTGAGAGAACTTGGAGTGTATGAGAGCTTGTGGGAGTAAGAGAGCCTGCGGGTGTAAGAGAGCTTGGGGAGTAGGATTTTGGGGGAGTCGGGGAGCTTGGGGGAGTAGGAGACCTTGGGCGAGTCGGAGAGCTTTGGGAAGGAAGAGAGCTTGAGGGAGGAACAAAGGTTGGGAGAGAAAGAGAGCTTGGGGGAGTAAGAGAGCTTGGGGAAGTAGGCGAGCTTGGGGGAGTAGTAGAGCTTGTGGGAGTGGGAGAGCTTGGGCGAGTAGGAGAGCTTTTCGGGATTAAGAGAGCTTGAGGCAGGAAGAAATCTTGGGGGAGAAAGAGAGCTTGGGGGAGTAAGAGAGCGTTGGGGAATAGGAGAGCTTGGGGGAGTAGGAGAGCTTGGGGGAGTAGGAGAGTTTGGGGGAGTAGGAGAGCTTGGGGAGTCGCGGAGCTTGGGGGAGTCGGAGAACTTGTCAGAGTAGGAGAGCTTGGGGTAGTCAGAGAGATTGGGAAGTAAGAGAGCTTGTGGGAGTAAGAGAGCTTGGGGTAGTGGGAGAGCTTGGCGAAGTAGGAGAGCTTGGGGGAGTAGGTGCGCTTGGCGGAGTAGGAGAGCTTGGGGGAGTAGGAGAGCTTGGGGGAGTAGGAGATCTTGGGGGAGTAGGAGAGCTTGGGCGAGTAGGAGAGCTTGGGGGAGTAAGAGAGCTTGGTGGAGTAAGAGAGCTTGGTGAGTAAGAGAGCTTGGGGGAGTAAGAGAGCTTGGGGGAGTGGGAGAGCTTGGGGGAGTATGAGAGCTTGGGGGAGTAGGAGCGCTTGGGGGCGTAGGAGAGCTTGGGTAGTAGGAGAGCTTGGGGGAGTAGGAAAGCTTGGGGGAGTAGGAGAGTTTGGGAGAGTAGGAGAGATTGGGAGAGTAGGAGAGCTTTGGGGAGTAGGAGAGCTTGTGGGAGTAGGAGAGCTTGGGGGAGTAGGAGAGCTTGGGGGAGTATGAGAGCTTGGGAGAGTAGGAGAGCTTGGGCGAGTAGGAGAGCTTGGCGGAGTAGGAGAGCTTGGGGGATTAGGAGAGCTTGGGGGAGTAGGAGAGCTTGGGGGAGTAGGAGAGCTTGGTAGAGTAGGAGAGCTTGGCGGAGTAGGAGAACTTGGGGCAGTAGGAGAGCTTAGGGGAGTAGGAGAGCTTGGGGGAGTAGGAGAGCTTACAGATGTAGGAGATCTAACAGAATTATGAAAGCTTGGGAGAGTAGGAGAGCTTGTGGGAGTAGGAGAGCACATCGGAATTGGAGAGCTGACCGGAGTAGGAGAGCTTTGCAGAGTCGGAGAGCTTGGGGGAGTCGGCGAGCTTGGGGGAGCAGGAGAGCGTGGAGGAGTAGGAGAAATTGGCAGAGTCGGAGAGCTTGGGGGAGTAAGAGAGCTTGGGGGAGTAAGAGAGCTTGGGAGAGTAAGAGAGCTTGGGGCAGTCGGAGATCTTGGCGGAGTAGGAGATCTTGGGGGAGTAGCAGTGCTTGGGCGAGTAGGAGAGCTTGGGGGAGTAAGAGAGCTTGGGGGAGTAGGAGATCTTTGGGGAGTAGGAGAGTTTTCTTGGAGTAGGAGAGCTTGGGGGAGTAGGAGAGCTTGGGAGATTAGAAGAGCTTTGGGGAGTAGGGGAGCTTGTGGGTGTAGGAGAGCTTGGGAGAGTAGGAGAGCTTGGGGGATTAGGAGAGCTTGGGGTAGTCAGAGATCTTGGGGCAGTAGGAGAGTTTGGGGGAGTAGGATATCTTAGGGGAGTAGGAGATCTTGGGGGATTAGGAGAGTTTGGGGGAGTAGGAGCGCTTGGAGGAGTAGGAGATCTTAGGGGAGTAGGAGATCTTGGGGGATTAGGAGAGTTTGGGGGAGTAGGAGAGCTTGGTGGAGCAGGATAGCTTGGGGGAGTAGGAGAGCTTGGGGGATTAGGAGAGCTTGGGAGATTAGGAGAGCTTTGGGGAGTAGGAGAGCTTGTGGGAGTAGGAGAGCTTCGGGGAGTAGGAAAACTTGGTGGAGTAGTAGAGCTTGGGGGATTAGGAGAGCTTGGGGGAGTAGGAGAGCTTGGGGGAGTAGGAGAGCTTGGGGGAGTAGGAGAGCTTGGGAGAGTAGGAGAGCTTGGTGGAGGACAAGAGCTTGGGGGAGTAAGAGAGCTTGGGGGAGTAAGATAGCTTGTGGGAGTAGGAGAGCTTGGGAACCGGTGAGCTTGTGGGAATAGGAGAGCTTTGGGGGAGTACGAGCGCTTGCGGGTGTAGGAGAGCTTGAGGGAGAAGGAGAACTTGGCAGAGTAGGAGAGAGTGGGGGAGTAAGAGATCGTGGGGGAGTAAGAGAGCTTGGTGGAGAAAGAGAGCTTGGGGGAGTAAGAGAGCTTGGGGGAGTAAGAGAGCTTGGGGGAGTAGGAGAGCTTGGGGGAGCAGGAGAGCTTGGGCGAGTAGGAGAGCTTGGGGGAGTAGGAGAGCTTTGGAGAGTTGGAGGGCTTGGGGGAGTAGGAGATCTTGCGGGAGTAGGAGATCTTGGGGGAGTAGGAGTGTTTGGGGGAGTAGGAGAGCTTGGGGGAGTAGGAGAGCTTGGGGGAGTAGGAGAGCTTGGGGGATTAGGAGAGCTTGGGGGAGTAAGAGAGATTGGGAGAGTAGGAGAGCTTTGGGGAGTAGGAGAGCTTGTGGGAGTAGGAGAGCTTGGGGGAGTAGGAGAGCTTGGGGGAGTATGAGAGCTTGGGAGAGTAGGAGAGCTTGGGCGAGTAGGAGAGCTTGGCGGAGTAGGAGAGCTTGGGGGATTAGGAGAGCTTGGGGGAGTAGGAGAGCTTGGGGGAGTAGGAGAGCTTGGTAGAGTAGGAGAGCTTGGCGTAGTAGGAGAACTTGGGGCAGTAGGAGAGCTTAGGGGAGTAGGAGAGCTTGGGGGAGTAGGAGAGCTTACAGATGTAGGAGATCTAACAGAATTATGAAAGCTTGGGAGAGTAGGAGAGCTTGTGGGAGTAGGAGAGCACATCGGAATTGGAGAGCTGACCGGAGTAGGAGAGCTTTGCAGAGTCGGAGAGCTTGGGGGAGTCGGCGAGCTTGGGGGAGCAGGAGAGCGTGGAGGAGTAGGAGAAATTGGCAGAGTCGGAGAGCTTGGGGTAGTAAGAGAGCTTGGGGGAGTAAGAGAGCTTGGGGGAGTAAGAGAGCTTGGGGCAGTCGGAGATCTTGGCGGAGTAGGAGATCTTGGGGGAGTAGCAGTGCTTGGGCGAGTAGGAGAGCTTGGGGGAGTAAGAGTGCTTGGGGGAGTAGGAGATCTTTGGGGAGTAGGAGAGTTTTCTTGGAGTAGGAGAGCTTGGGGGAGTAGGAGAGCTTGGGAGATTAGAAGAGCTTTGGGGAGTAGGGGAGCTTGTGGGTGTAGGAGAGCTTGGGAGAGTAGGAGAGCTTGGGGGATTAGGAGAGCTTGGGGTAGTCAGAGATCTTGGGGCAGTAGGAGAGTTTGGGGGAGTAGGATATCTTAGGGGAGTAGGAGATCTTGGGGGATTAGGAGAGTTTGGGGGAGTAGGAGCGCTTGGAGGAGTAGGAGATCTTAGGGGAGTAGGAGATCTTGGGGGATTAGGAGAGTTTGGGGGAGTAGGAGAGCTTGGTGGAGCAGGATAGCTTGGGGGAGTAGGAGAGCTTGGGGGATTAGGAGAGCTTGGGAGATTAGGAGAGCTTTGGGGAGTAGGAGAGCTTGTGGGAGTAGGAGAGCTTCGGGGAGTAGGAAAACTTGGTGGAGTAGTAGAGCTTGGGGGATTAGGAGAGCTTGGGGGAGTAGGAGAGCTTGGGGGAGTAGGAGAGCTTGGGGGAGTAGGAGAGCTTGGGAGAGTAGGAGAGCTTGGTGGAGGACAAGAGCTTGGGGGAGTAAGAGAGCTTGGGGGAGTAAGATAGCTTGTGGGAGTAGGAGAGCTTGGGAACCGGTGAGCTTGTGGGAATAGGAGAGCTTTGGGGGAGTACGAGCGCTTGCGGGTGTAGGAGAGCTTGAGGGAGAAGGAGAACTTGGCAGAGTAGGAGAGAGTGGGGGAGTAAGAGATCGTGGGGGAGTAAGAGAGCTTGGTGGAGAAAGAGAGCTTGGGGGAGTAAGAGAGCTTGGGGGAGTAAGAGAGCTTGGGGGAGTAGGAGAGCTTGGGGGAGCAGGAGAGCTTGGGCGAGTAGGAGAGCTTGGGGGAGTAGGAGAGCTTTGGAGAGTTGGAGGGCTTGGGGGAGTAGGAGATCTTGCGGGAGTAGGAGATCTTGGGGGAGTAGGAGTGTTTGGGGGAGTAGGAGAGCTTGGGGGAGTAGGAGAGCTTGGGGGAGTAGGAGAGCTTGGGGGATTAGGAGAGCTTGGGGGAGTAAGAGAGCTTGGGGGAGTAAGAGAGCTTGGTGGAGTAAGAGAGCTTGGGGAGTAAGAGAGCTTGGGGGAGTAAGAGAGCTTGGGGGAGTAAGAGAGCTTGAGGGAGTAAGGGAGCTTGGGGGAGTAAGAGAGCTTGCGGGTGTATGAGAGCTTGGGCAGTAGGAGAGCTTGGGGGAGTAGGAGAGCTTGGGTGCGTAGGAGAGATTGGGGGAGCCGGAGAGCTTGGGGGAGTAGGAGAGCTTGTGGGAGTAGGAGAGCTTCGGGGAGTAGGATTTTGGGGGAGTCGGGGAGCTTGGGGGAGTAGGAGACCTTGGGCGAGTCGGAGAGCTTTGGGAAGGAAGAGAGCTTGAGGGAGGAACAAAGGTTGGGAGAGAAAGAGAGCTTGGGGGAGTAAGAGAGCTTGGGGAAGTAGGCGAGCTTGGGGGAGTAGTAGAGCTTGTGGGAGTGGGAGAGCTTGGGCGAGTAGGAGAGCTTTTCGGGATTAAGAGAGCTTGAGGCAGGAAGAAATCTTGGGGGAGAAAGAGAGCTTGGGGGAGTAAGAGAGCGTTGGGGAATAGGAGAGCTTGGGGGAGTAGGAGAGCTTGGGGGAGTAGGAGAGTTTGGGGGAGTAGGAGAGCTTGGGGAGTCGCGGAGCTTGGGGGAGTCGGAGAACTTGTCAGAGTAGGAGAGCTTGGGGTAGTCAGAGAGATTGGGGAGTAAGAGAGCTTGTGGGAGTAAGAGAGCTTGGGGTAGTGGGAGAGCTTGGCGAAGTAGGAGAGCTTGGGGGAGTAGGTGCGCTTGGCGGAGTAGGAGAGCTTGGGGGAGTAGGAGAGCTTGGGGGAGTAGGAGATCTTGGGGGAGTAGGAGAGCTTGGGCGAGTAGGAGAGCTTGGGGGAGTAAGAGAGCTTGGTGGAGTAAGAGAGCTTGGTGAGTAAGAGAGCTTGGGGGAGTAAGAGAGCTTGGGGGAGTGGGAGAGCTTGGGGGAGTATGAGAGCTTGGGGGAGTAGGAGCGCTTGGGGGCGTAGGAGAGCTTGGGTAGTAGGAGAGCTTGGGGGAGTAGGAAAGCTTGGGGGAGTAGGAGAGTTTGGGAGAGTAGGAGAGATTGGGAGAGTAGGAGAGCTTTGGGGAGTAGGAGAGCTTGTGGGAGTAGGATAGCTTGGGGGAGTAGGAGAGCTTGGGGGAGTATGAGAGCTTGGGAGAGTAGGAGAGCTTGGGCGAGTAGGAGAGCTTGGCGGAGTAGGAGAACTTGGGGGATTAGGAGAGCTTGGGGGAGTAGGAGAGCTTGGGGGAGTAGGAGAGCTTGGTAGAGTAGGAGAGCTTGGCGGAGTAGGAGAACTTGGGGCAGTAGGAGAGCTTAGGGGAGTAGGAGAGCTTGGGGGAGTAGGAGAGCTTACAGATGTAGGAGATCTAACAGAATTATGAAAGCTTGGGAGAGTAGGAGAGCTTGTGGGAGTAGGAGAGCACATCGGAATTGGAGAGCTGACCGGAGTAGGAGAGCTTTGCAGAGTCGGAGAGCTTGGGGGAGTCGGCGAGCTTGGGGGAGCAGGAGAGCGTGGAGGAGTAGGAGAAATTGGCAGAGTCGGAGAGCTTGGGGGAGTAAGAGAGCTTGGGGGAGTAAGAGAGCTTGGGGGAGTAAGAGAGCTTGGGGCAGTCGGAGATCTTGGCGGAGTAGGAGATCTTGGGGGAGTAGCAGTGCTTGGGCGAGTAGGAGAGCTTGGGGGAGTAAGAGAGCTTGGGGGAGTAGGAGATCTTTGGGGAGTAGGAGAGTTTTCTTGGAGTAGGAGAGCTTGGGGGAGTAGGAGAGCTTGGGAGATTAGAAGAGCTTTGGGGAGTAGGGGAGCTTGTGGGTGTAGGAGACCTTGGGAGAGTAGGAGAGCTTGGGGGATTAGGAGAGCTTGGGGTAGTCAGAGATCTTGGGGCAGTAGGAGAGTTTGGGGGAGTAGGATATCTTAGGGGAGTAGGAGATCTTGGGGGATTAGGAGAGTTTGGGGGAGTAGGAGCGCTTGGAGGAGTAGGAGATCTTAGGGGAGTAGGAGATCTTGGGGGATTAGGAGAGTTTGGGGGAGTAGGAGAGCTTGGTGGAGCAGGATAGCTTGGGGGAGTAGGAGAGCTTGGGGGATTAGGAGAGCTTGGGAGATTAGGAGAGCTTTGGGGAGTAGGAGAGCTTGTGGGAGTAGGAGAGCTTCGGGGAGTAGGAAAACTTGGTGGAGTAGTAGAGCTTGGGGGATTAGGAGAGCTTGGGGGAGTAGGAGAGCTTGGGGGAGTAGGAGAGCTTGGGGGAGTAGGAGAGCTTGGGAGAGTAGGAGAGCTTGGTGGAGGACAAGAGCTTGGGGGAGTAAGAGAGCTTGGGGGAGTAAGATAGCTTGTGGGAGTAGGAGAGCTTGGGAACCGGTGAGCTTGTGGGAATAGGAGAGCTTTGGGGGAGTACGAGCGCTTGCGGGTGTAGGAGAGCTTGAGGGAGAAGGAGAACTTGGCAGAGTAGGAGAGAGTGGGGGAGTAAGAGATCGTGGGGGAGTAAGAGAGCTTGGTGGAGAAAGAGAGCTTGGGGGAGTAAGAGAGCTTGGGGGAGTAAGAGAGCTTGGGGGAGTAGGAGAGCTTGGGGGAGCAGGAGAGCTTGGGCGAGTAGGAGAGCTTGGGGGAGTAGGAGAGCTTGGGGAAGTAGGCGAGCTTGGGGGAGTAGTAGAGCTTGTGGGAGTGGGAGAGCTTGGGCGAGTAGGAGAGCTTTTCGGGATTAAGAGAGCTTGAGGCAGGAAGAAATCTTGGGGGAGAAAGAGAGCTTGGGGGAGTAAGAGAGCTTTGGGGAATAGGAGAGCTTGGGGGAGTAGGAGAGCTTGGGGGAGTAGGAGAGTTTGGGGGAGTAGGAGAGCTTGGGGAGTCGCGGAGCTTGGGGGAGTCGGAGTACTTGTCAGAGTAGGAGAGCTTGGGGTAGTAAGAGAGATTGGGGAGTAAAAGAGCTTGTGGGAGTAAGAGAGCTTGGGGTAGTGGGAGAGCTTGGCGAAGTAGGAGAGCTTGGGGGAGTAGGTGCGCTTGGCGGAGTAGGAGAGCTTGGGGGAGTAGGAGAGCTTGGGGGAGTAGGAGATCTTGGGGGAGTAGGAGAGCTTGGGCGAGTAAGAGAGCTTGGGGGAGTAAGAGAGCTTGGTGGAGTAAGAGAGCTTGGTGAGTAAGAGAGCTTGGGGGAGTAAGAGAGCTTGGGGGAGTGGGAGAGCTTGGGGGAGTATGAGAGCTTGGGGGAGTAGGAGCGCTTGGGGGAGTAGGAGAGCTTGGTTAGTAGGAGAGCTTGCGGGAGTAGGAAAGCTTGGGGGAGTAGGAGAGTTTGGGAGAGTAGGAGAGCTTGGGGGAGTAGGAGAGCTTGGGGGAGTAGGAGAGCTTGGGGGAGTAGGAGAGCTTGGGGGAGTATGAGAGCTTGGGAGAGTAGGAGAGCTTGGGCGAGTAGGAGAGCTTGGCGGAGTAGGAGAGCTTGGGGGATTAGGAGAGCTTGGGGGAGTAGGAGAGCTTGGGGGAGTAGGAGAGCTTGGTAGAGTAGGAGAGCTTGGCGGAGTAGGAGAGCTTGTGGGAGTAGGAGAGCTTGGGGGAGTAGGAGAGCTTGGGGGAGTATGAGAGCTTGGGGGAGTAGGAGAGCTTGGGCGAGTAGGAGAGCTTGGTGGAGTAGGACAGCTTGGAGGATTACGAGAGCTTGGGGGAGTAAGAGAGCTTGGGGGAGTAGGAGAGCTTGGTAGAGTAGGAGGGCTTGGCGGAGTAGGAGAACTTGGGGCAGTAGGAGAGCTTAGGGGAGTAGGAGAGCTTGGGGGAGTAGGAGAGATTGGGGGAGTAGGAGAGTTGTGGGCGTATGAGAGCTTGGGGGAGTAGGAGAGCTTGGGGGTGTGAGAGAACTTGGAGTGTATGAGAGCTTGTGGGAGTAAGAGAGCCTGCGTGTGTAAGAGAGCTTGGGGAGTAGGATTTTGGGGGAGTCGGGGAGCTTGGGGGAGTAGGAGACCTTGGGCGAGTCGGAGAGCTTTGGGAAGGAAGAGAGCTTGAGGGAGGAACAAAGGTTGGGAGAGAAAGAGAGCTTGGGGGAGTAAGAGAGCTTGGGGAAGTAGGCGAGCTTGGGGGAGTAGTAGAGCTTGTGGGAGTGGGAGAGCTTGGGCGAGTAGGAGAGCTTTTCGGGATTAAGAGAGCTTGAGGCAGGAAGAAATCTTGGGGGAGAAAGAGAGCTTGGGGGAGTAAGAGAGCGTTGGGGAATAGGAGAGCTTGGGGGAGTAGGAGAGCTTGGGGGAGTAGGAGAGTTTGGGGGAGTAGGAGAGCTTGGGGAGTCGCGGAGCTTGGGGGAGTCGGAGAACTTTTCAGAGTAGGAGAGCTTGGGGTAGTCAGAGAGATTGGGAAGTAAGAGAGCTTGTGGGAGTAAGAGAGCTTGGGGTAGTGGGAGAGCTTGGCGAAGTAGGAGAGCTTGGGGGAGTAGGTGCGCTTGGCGGAGTAGGAGAGCTTGGGGGAGTAGGAGAGCTTGGGGGAGTAGGAGATCTTGGGGGAGTAGGAGAGCTTGGGCGAGTAGGAGAGCTTGGGGGAGTAAGAGAGCTTGGTGGAGTAAGAGAGCTTGGTGAGTAAGAGAGCTTGGGGGAGTAAGAGAGCTTGGGGGAGTGGGAGAGCTTGGGGGAGTATGAGAGCTTGGGGGAGTAGGAGCGCTTGGGGGCGTAGGAGAGCTTGGGTAGTAGGAGAGCTTGGGGGAGTAGGAAAGCTTGGGGGAGTAGGAGAGTTTGGGAGAGTAGGAGAGATTGGGAGAGTAGGAGAGCTTTGGGGAGTAGGAGAGCTTGTGGGAGTAGGAGAGCTTGGGGGAGTAGGAGAGCTTGGGGGAGTATGAGAGCTTGGGAGAGTAGGAGAGCTTGGGCGAGTAGGAGAGCTTGGCGGAGTAGGAGAGCTTGGGGGATTAGGAGAGCTTGGGGGAGTAGGAGAGCTTGGGGGAGTAGGAGAGCTTGGTAGAGTAGGAGAGCTTGGCGGAGTAGGAGAACTTGGGGCAGTAGGAGAGCTTAGGGGAGTAGGAGAGCTTGGGGGAGTAGGAGAGCTTACAGATGTAGGAGATCTAACAGAATTATGAAAGCTTGGGAGAGTAGGAGAGCTTGTGGGAGTAGGAGAGCACATCGGAATTGGAGAGCTGACCGGAGTAGGAGAGCTTTGCAGAGTCGGAGAGCTTGGGGGAGTCGGCGAGCTTGGGGGAGCAGGAGAGCGTGGAGGAGTAGGAGAAATTGGCAGAGTCGGAGAGCTTGGGGGAGTAAGAGAGCTTGGGGGAGTAAGAGAGCTTGGGGGAGTAAGAGAGCTTGGGGCAGTCGGAGATCTTGGCGGAGTAGGAGATCTTGGGGGAGTAGCAGTGCTTGGGCGAGTAGGAGAGCTTGGGGGAGTAAGAGAGCTTGGGGGAGTAGGAGATCTTTGGGGAGTAGGAGAGTTTTCTTGGAGTAGGAGAGCTTGGGGGAGTAGGAGAGCTTGGGAGATTAGAAGAGCTTTGGGGAGTAGGGGAGCTTGTGGGTGTAGGAGAGCTTGGGAGAGTAGGAGAGCTTGGGGGATTAGGAGAGCTTGGGGTAGTCAGAGATCTTGGGGCAGTAGGAGAGTTTGGGGGAGTAGGATATCTTAGGGGAGTAGGAGATCTTGGGGGATTAGGAGAGTTTGGGGGAGTAGGAGCGCTTGGAGGAGTAGGAGATCTTAGGGGAGTAGGAGATCTTGGGGGATTAGGAGAGTTTGGGGGAGTAGGAGAGCTTGGTGGAGCAGGATAGCTTGGGGGAGTAGGAGAGCTTGGGGGATTAGGAGAGCTTGGGAGATTAGGAGAGCTTTGGGGAGTAGGAGAGCTTGTGGGAGTAGGAGAGCTTCGGGGAGTAGGAAAACTTGGTGGAGTAGTAGAGCTTGGGGGATTAGGAGAGCTTGGGGGAGTAGGAGAGCTTGGGGGAGTAGGAGAGCTTGGGGGAGTAGGAGAGCTTGGGAGAGTAGGAGAGCTTGGTGGAGGACAAGAGCTTGGGGGAGTAAGAGAGCTTGGGGGAGTAAGATAGCTTGTGGGAGTAGGAGAGCTTGGGAACCGGTGAGCTTGTGGGAATAGGAGAGCTGTGGGGGAGTACGAGCGCTTGCGGGTGTAGGAGAGCTTGAGGGAGAAGGAGAACTTGGCAGAGTAGGAGAGAGTGGGGGAGTAAGTGATCGTGGGGGAGTAAGAGAGCTTGGTGGAGAAAGAGAGCTTGGGGGAGTAAGAGAGCTTGGGGGAGTAAGAGAGCTTGGGGGAGTAGGAGAGCTTGGGGGAGCAGGAGAGCTTGGGCGAGTAGGAGAGCTTGGGGGAGTAGGAGAGCTTTGGAGAGTTGGAGGGCTTGGGGGAGTAGGAGATCTTGCGGGAGTAGGAGATCTTGGGGGAGTAGGAGTGTTTGGGGGAGTAGGAGAGCTTGGGGGAGTAGGAGAGCTTGGGGGAGTAGGAGAGCTTGGGGGATTAGGAGAGCTTGGGGGAGTAAGAGAGATTGGGAGAGTAGGAGAGCTTTGGGGAGTAGGAGAGCTTGTGGGAGTAGGAGAGCTTGGGGGAGTAGGAGAGCTTGGGGGAGTATGAGAGCTTGGGAGAGTAGGAGAGCTTGGGCGAGTAGGAGAGCTTGGCGGAGTAGGAGAGCTTGGGGGATTAGGAGAGCTTGGGGGAGTAGGAGAGCTTGGGGGAGTAGGAGAGCTTGGTAGAGTAGGAGAGCTTGGCGGAGTAGGAGAACTTGGGGCAGTAGGAGAGCTTAGGGGAGTAGGAGAGCTTGGGGGAGTAGGAGAGCTTACAGATGTAGGAGATCTAACAGAATTATGAAAGCTTGGGAGAGTAGGAGAGCTTGTGGGAGTAGGAGAGCACATCGGAATTGGAGAGCTGACCGGAGTAGGAGAGCTTTGCAGAGTCGGAGAGCTTGGGGGAGTCGGCGAGCTTGGGGGAGCAGGAGAGCGTGGAGGAGTAGGAGAAATTGGCAGAGTCGGAGAGCTTGGGGGAGTAAGAGAGCTTGGGGGAGTAAGAGAGCTTGGGGGAGTAAGAGAGCTTGGGGCAGTCGGAGATCTTGGCGGAGTAGGAGATCTTGGGGGAGTAGCAGTGCTTGGGCGAGTAGGAGAGCTTGGGGGAGTAAGAGTGCTTGGGGGAGTAGGAGATCTTTGGGGAGTAGGAGAGTTTTCTTGGAGTAGGAGAGCTTGGGGGAGTAGGAGAGCTTGGGAGATTAGAAGAGCTTTGGGGAGTAGGGGAGCTTGTGGGTGTAGGAGAGCTTGGGAGAGTAGGAGAGCTTGGGGGATTAGGAGAGCTTGGGGTAGTCAGAGATCTTGGGGCAGTAGGAGAGTTTGGGGGAGTAGGATATCTTAGGGGAGTAGGAGATCTTGGGGGATTAGGAGAGTTTGGGGGAGTAGGAGCGCTTGGAGGAGTAGGAGATCTTAGGGGAGTAGGAGATCTTGGGGGATTAGGAGAGTTTGGGGGAGTAGGAGAGCTTGGTGGAGCAGGATAGCTTGGGGGAGTAGGAGAGCTTGGGGGATTAGGAGAGCTTGGGAGATTAGGAGAGCTTTGGGGAGTAGGAGAGCTTGTGGGAGTAGGAGAGCTTCGGGGAGTAGGAAAACTTGGTGGAGTAGTAGAGCTTGGGGGATTAGGAGAGCTTGGGGGAGTAGGAGAGCTTGGGGGAGTAGGAGAGCTTGGGGGAGTAGGAGAGCTTGGGAGAGTAGGAGAGCTTGGTGGAGGACAAGAGCTTGGGGGAGTAAGAGAGCTTGGGGGAGTAAGATAGCTTGTGGGAGTAGGAGAGCTTGGGAACCGGTGAGCTTGTGGGAATAGGAGAGCTTTGGGGGAGTACGAGCGCTTGCGGGTGTAGGAGAGCTTGAGGGAGAAGGAGAACTTGGCAGAGTAGGAGAGAGTGGGGGAGTAAGAGATCGTGGGGGAGTAAGAGAGCTTGGTGGAGAAAGAGAGCTTGGGGGAGTAAGAGAGCTTGGGGGAGTAAGAGAGCTTGGGGGAGTAGGAGAGCTTGGGGGAGCAGGAGAGCTTGGGCGAGTAGGAGAGCTTGGGGGAGTAGGAGAGCTTTGGAGAGTTGGAGGGCTTGGGGGAGTAGGAGATCTTGCGGGAGTAGGAGATCTTGGGGGAGTAGGAGTGTTTGGGGGAGTAGGAGAGCTTGGGGGAGTAGGAGAGCTTGGGGGAGTAGGAGAGCTTGGGGGATTAGGAGAGCTTGGGGGAGTAAGAGAGCTTGGGGGAGTAAGAGAGCTTGGTGGAGTAAGAGAGCTTGGGGAGTAAGAGAGCTTGGGGGAGTAAGAGAGCTTGGGGGAGTAAGAGAGCTTGAGGGAGTAAGGGAGCTTGGGGGAGTAAGAGAGCTTGCGGGTGTATGAGAGCTTGGGCAGTAGGAGAGCTTGGGGGAGTAGGAGAGCTTGGGTGCGTAGGAGAGATTGGGGGAGCCGGAGAGCTTGGGGGAGTAGGAGAGCTTGTGGGAGTAGGAGAGCTTCGGGGAGTAGGATTTTGGGGGAGTCGGGGAGCTTGGGGGAGTAGGAGACCTTGGGCGAGTCGGAGAGCTTTGGGAAGGAAGAGAGCTTGAGGGAGGAACAAAGGTTGGGAGAGAAAGAGAGCTTGGGGGAGTAAGAGAGCTTGGGGAAGTAGGCGAGCTTGGGGGAGTAGTAGAGCTTGTGGGAGTGGGAGAGCTTGGGCGAGTAGGAGAGCTTTTCGGGATTAAGAGAGCTTGAGGCAGGAAGAAATCTTGGGGGAGAAAGAGAGCTTGGGGGAGTAAGAGAGCGTTGGGGAATAGGAGAGCTTGGGGGAGTAGGAGAGCTTGGGGGATTAGGAGAGTTTGGGGGAGTAGGAGAGCTTGGGGAGTCGCGGAGCTTGGGGGAGTCGGAGAACTTGTCAGAGTAGGAGAGCTTGGGGTAGTCAGAGAGATTGGGGAGTAAGAGAGCTTGTGGGAGTAAGAGAGCTTGGGGTAGTGGGAGAGCTTGGCGAAGTAGGAGAGCTTGGGGGAGTAGGTGCGCTTGGCGGAGTAGGAGAGCTTGGGGGAGTAGGAGAGCTTGGGGGAGTAGGAGATCTTGGGGGAGTAGGAGAGCTTGGGCGAGTAGGAGAGCTTGGGGGAGTAAGAGAGCTTGGTGGAGTAAGAGAGCTTGGTGAGTAAGAGAGCTTGGGGGAGTAAGAGAGCTTGGGGGAGTGGGAGAGCTTGGGGGAGTATGAGAGCTTGGGGGAGTAGGAGCGCTTGGGGGCGTAGGAGAGCTTGGGTAGTAGGAGAGCTTGGGGGAGTAGGAAAGCTTGGGGGAGTAGGAGAGTTTGGGAGAGTAGGAGAGATTGGGAGAGTAGGAGAGCTTTGGGGAGTAGGAGAGCTTGTGGGAGTAGGATAGCTTGGGGGAGTAGGAGAGCTTGGGGGAGTATGAGAGCTTGGGAGAGTAGGAGAGCTTGGGCGAGTAGGAGAGCTTGGCGGAGTAGGAGAACTTGGGGGATTAGGAGAGCTTGGGGGAGTAGGAGAGCTTGGGGGAGTAGGAGAGCTTGGTAGAGTAGGAGAGCTTGGCGGAGTAGGAGAACTTGGGGCAGTAGGAGAGCTTAGGGGAGTAGGAGAGCTTGGGGGAGTAGGAGAGCTTACAGATGTAGGAGATCTAACAGAATTATGAAAGCTTGGGAGAGTAGGAGAGCTTGTGGGAGTAGGAGAGCACATCGGAATTGGAGAGCTGACCGGAGTAGGAGAGCTTTGCAGAGTCGGAGAGCTTGGGGGAGTCGGCGAGCTTGGGGGAGCAGGAGAGCGTGGAGGAGTAGGAGAAATTGGCAGAGTCGGAGAGCTTGGGGGAGTAAGAGAGCTTGGGGGAGTAAGAGAGCTTGGGGGAGTAAGAGAGCTTGGGGCAGTCGGAGATCTTGGCGGAGTAGGAGATCTTGGGGGAGTAGCAGTGCTTGGGCGAGTAGGAGAGCTTGGGGGAGTAAGAGAGCTTGGGGGAGTAGGAGATCTTTGGGGAGTAGGAGAGTTTTCTTGGAGTAGGAGAGCTTGGGGGAGTAGGAGAGCTTGGGAGATTAGAAGAGCTTTGGGGAGTAGGGGAGCTTGTGGGTGTAGGAGAGCTTGGGAGAGTAGGAGAGCTTGGGGGATTAGGAGAGCTTGGGGTAGTCAGAGATCTTGGGGCAGTAGGAGAGTTTGGGGGAGTAGGATATCTTAGGGGAGTAGGAGATCTTGGGGGATTAGGAGAGTTTGGGGGAGTAGGAGCGCTTGGAGGAGTAGGAGATCTTAGGGGAGTAGGAGATCTTGGGGGATTAGGAGAGTTTGGGGGAGTAGGAGAGCTTGGTGGAGCAGGATAGCTTGGGGGAGTAGGAGAGCTTGGGGGATTAGGAGAGCTTGGGAGATTAGGAGAGCTTTGGGGAGTAGGAGAGCTTGTGGGAGTAGGAGAGCTTCGGGGAGTAGGAAAACTTGGTGGAGTAGTAGAGCTTGGGGGATTAGGAGAGCTTGGGGGAGTAGGAGAGCTTGGGGGAGTAGGAGAGCTTGGGGGAGTAGGAGAGCTTGGGAGAGTAGGAGAGCTTGGTGGAGGACAAGAGCTTGGGGGAGTAAGAGAGCTTGGGGGAGTAAGATAGCTTGTGGGAGTAGGAGAGCTTGGGAACCGGTGAGCTTGTGGGAATAGGAGAGCTTTGGGGGAGTACGAGCGCTTGCGGGTGTAGGAGAGCTTGAGGGAGAAGGAGAACTTGGCAGAGTAGGAGAGAGTGGGGGAGTAAGAGATCGTGGGGGAGTAAGAGAGCTTGGTGGAGAAAGAGAGCTTGGGGGAGTAAGAGAGCTTGGGGGAGTAAGAGAGCTTGGGGGAGTAGGAGAGCTTGGGGGAGCAGGAGAGCTTGGGCGAGTAGGAGAGCTTGGGGGAGTAGGAGAGCTTTGGAGAGTTGGAGGGCTTGGGGGAGTAGGAGATCTTGCGGGAGTAGGAGATCTTGGGGGAGTAGGAGTGTTTGGGGGAGTAGGAGAGCTTGGTGGAGTAGGAGAGCTTGGGGGAGTAGGAGAGCTTGGGGGATTAGGAGAGCTTGGGGGAGTAAGAGAGCTTGGGGGAGTAAGAGAGCTTGGTGGAGTAAGAGAGCTTGGGGAGTAAGAGAGCTTGGGGGAGTAAGAGAGCTTGGGGGAGTAAGAGAGCTTGAGGGAGTAAGGGAGCTTGGGGGAGTAAGAGAGCTTGCGGGTGTATGAGAGCTTGGGCAGTAGGAGAGCTTGGGGGAGTAGGAGAGCTTGGGTGCGTAGGAGAGATTGGGGGAGCCGGAGAGCTTGGGGGAGTAGGAGAGCTTGTGGGAGTAGGAGAGCTTCGGGGAGTAGGAGAGCTTGGGGGAGTAGGAGAGCTTGGGGGATTAGGAGAGCTTGGGGGAGTAAGAGAGCTTGGGGAGTAACAGAGTTTGGGGGAGTAAGAGAGCTTGAGGGAGTAAGGGAGCTTGGGGGAGTAAGAGAGCTTGCGGGTGCATGAGAGCTTGGGCAGTAGGAGAGCTTGGGGGAGTAGGAGAGCTTGGGTGCGTAGGAGAGATTGGGGGAGCCGGAGAGCTTGGGGGCGTAGGAGAGCTTGGGAGTGTAGGAGAGCTTGCGGTGATCGCGGAGCTTGGGGGAGTAGGAGAACTTGGTAGAGTAGGAGAGCTTGAGGGAGTAAGAGAGCTTGGGGAGTAACAGAGTTTGGGGGAGTAAGAGAGATTGAGGGAGTAAGAGAGCTTGGGGGAGTAAGAGAGCTTGCGGGTGTAAGAGAGCTTGGGGAGTAGGAGAGCTTGGGGGAGTAGGCGAGCTTTGTGGAGTAGGAGACCTTGGGCGAGTAGGAGATCTTGGGGGAGGAAGAGAGCTTGGGGGAGTAAGAGAGATTGGGGGAGTAAGATAGCTTGTGGGAGTAGGAGAGCTTGGGAACAGGTGAGCTTGTGGGAATAGGAGAGCTTTGGGTGAGTACGAGCGCTTGCGGGTGTAGGAGAGCTTGAGGGAAAAGGAGAACTTGGCAGAGTAGGAGAGAGTTGGGGAGTAAGAGATCTTGGGGGAGTAAGAGAGCTTGGTGGAGACAGAGAGCTTGGGGGAGTAAGAGAGCTTGGGGGAGTAAGAGAGCTTGGTGGAGTAGTAGAGCTTGGGGCAGTAAGAGCGCTTGGGGGAGTAGGACAGCTTGGGGGAGAAGGAGAGCTTGGGGGAGTAGGAAAACTTGGCAGAGTAGGTGCGCTTGGAGGTGTAAGAGAGCTTAGGGGAGTAAGAGAGCTAGGGGGAGCAAGAGAGCTTGGGGGAATACGAGAGCTTGGGGGAGTAGGAGAACTTGGGCGAGTAGGGGAGCTTGGGGGAGTAGGAGAACATGGGGGATTCGGGGAGCTTGGGGGAATTGGAGAACTTGGCACAGTAGGAGAGCTTGGGGGAGTAAGAGAGCTTGGGGGAGTAAGAAAGCTTGGGGCAGTAGGAGATCTTGGGGGAGTAGGAGATCTTATTGGAGTAGGAGAGCTTGGGCGATTAGGTGAGCTTGGGGGAGTAAGAGAGCTTGCTGGAGTAAGAGAGCTTGGGGAGTAAGAGAACTTGGGGGAGTAAGAGAGCTTGGGGGAGTGGGAGAGCTTGGCGGAGTAGGAGAGCTTGGGGGAGTAGGTGCGCTTGGGGAAGTAGGAGAGCTTGGGGGAGTATGAGAGCCTGGGGGAGTAGGAGAGCTTGGGGGAGTAGGAGAGATTGGGAGAGTTGGAGAGCTTGGGGGAGTAGGAGATCTTGCGGGAGTAGGAGATCTTGGGGGAGTAGGAGAGTTTGGGGGAGTCGGAGAGCTTGGGGGAGTAGGAGAGCTTGGGGGAGTAGGAGAGCTTGGGGGAATAGGAGAGAGAGCTTGGGAGAGTAGGAGAGCTTTGGGGAGTAGGGGAGCTTGTGGGAGTAGGAGCGCTTGGGGGACTAGGAGAGCTTGGGGGATTAGGAGAGCTTGGGGGAGTCAGAGAGCTTGGGGCAGTCGGAGAGCTTGGGGGAGTAGGAGATCTTGGGGGGAGTAGGAGAGCTTGGGCGAGTAGGAGAGCTTGGGGGAGTAAGAGAGCTTGGTGGAGTAAGAGAGCTTGGGGAGTATAAGAGCTTGGAGGAGTAAGAGAGCTTGGGGTAGTGGGAGAGCTTGGGGGAGTATGAGAGCTTGAGGGAGTAGGAGCGCTTGGGGGAGTAGGAGAGTTTGGGAGAGTAGGTGAGATTGGGAGAGTAGGAGAGCTTTAGGGAATAGGAGAGCTTGTGGGAGTAGGAGAGCTTGGGGGAGTAGGAGAGCTTGGGGGAGTATGAGAGTTTGGGGGAGTAGGAGAGCTTGGGCGAGTAGGAGAGCTTGGTGGAGTAGGACAGCTTGGGGGATTACGAGAGCTTGGGGGAGTAGGAGAGCTTGGGGGAGTAGGAGAGCTTGGTAGAGTAGGAGAGCTTGGCGGAGTAGGAGAACTTGGGGCAGTAGGAGAGCTTGGGTGTGTGAGAGAACTTGGGGTGTATGAGAGCTTGGGGGTGTAAGAGAGCCTGCGGGTGTAAGAGAGCTTGGGGAGTAGGATTTTGGGGGTGTCGGGGAGCTTGGGGGTGTAGGAGACCTTGGGCGAGTCGGAGAGCTTTGGGAAGGAAGAGAGCTTGAGGGAGGAACAAAGGTTGGGAGAGAAAGAGAGCTTGGGGGAGTAAGAGAGCTTGGGGAAGTAGGCGAGCTTGGGGGAGTAGTAGAGCTTGTGGGAGTGGGAGAGCTTGGGCGAGTAGGAGAGCTTTTCGGGATTAAGAGAGCTTGAGGCAGGAAGAAAGCTTGGGGGAGAAAGAGAGCTTGGGGGAGTAAGAGAGCTTTGGGGAATAGGAGAGCTTGGGGGAGTAGGAGAGCTTGGGGGAGTAGGAGAGTTTGGGGGAGTAGGAGAGCTTGGGGAGTCGCGGAGCTTGGGGGAGTCGGAGAACTTGTCAGAGTAGGAGAGCTTGGGGTAGTAAGAGAGCTTGGGGAGTAAGAGAGCTTGTGGGAGTAAGAGAGCTTGGGGAAGTGGGAGAGCTTGGCGAAGTAGGAGAGCTTGGGGGAGTAGGTGCGCTTGGCGGAGTAGGAGAGCTTGGGGGAGTAGGAGAGCTTGGGGGAGTAGGAGATCTTGGGGGAGTAGGAGAGCTTCGGCGAGTAGGAGAGCTTGGGGGAGTAAGAGAGCTTGGTGGAGTAAGAGAGCTTGGTGAGTAAGAGAGCTTGGGGGAGTAAGAGAGCTTGGGTGAGTGGGAGAGCTTGGGGGAGTATGAGAGCTTGGGGGAGTAGGAGCGCTTGGGGGAGTAGGAGAGCTTGGGTAGTAGGAGAGCTTGGGGGAGTAGGAGAGCTTGGGGGAGTAGGAGAGTTTGGGAGAGTAGGAGAGATTGGGAGAGTAGGAGAGCTTTGGGGAGTAGGAGAGCTTGTGGGAGTAGGAGAGCTTGGGGGAGTAGGAGAGCTTGGGGGAGTATGAGAGCTTGGGAGAGTAGGAGAGCTTGGGCGAGTAGGAGAGCTTGGCGGAGTAGGAGAGCTTGGGGGATTAGGAGAGCTTGGGGGAGTAGGAGAGCTTGGGGGAGTAGGAGAGCGGGGTAGAGTAGGAGAGCTTGGCGGAGTAGGAGAACTTGGGGCAGTAGGAGAGCTTAGGGGAGTAGGAGCGCTTGGGGGAGTAGGAGAGCTGACAGATGTGTGCGATCTAACAGAATTATGAAAGCTTGGGAGAGCAGGAGAGCTTGTGGGAGTAGGAGAGCACATCGGAATTGGAGAGCTGACCGGAGAAGGAGAGTTTTGCAGAGTCGGAGAGCTTGGGGGAGTCGGCGAGCTTGGGGGAGTAGGAGAGCTTGGAGGAGTAGGATAAATTGGCAGTGTCGGAGAGCTTGGTGGAGTAGGAGAGCTTGGGGGATTAGGAGAGCTTGGGGGAGTAGGAGAGCTTGGAGGAGTAGGAGAAATTGGCAGAGTCGGAGAGCTTGGGGGAGTAGCAGTGCTTGGGCGAGTAGGAGAGCTTGGGGGAGTAAGAGAGCTTGGGGGAGTAGGAGATCTTGGGGGAGTAGGAGAGTTTTCTTGGAGTAGGAGAGCTTGGGGGAGTAGGAGAGCTTGGGAGATTAGAAGAGCTTGGGGGAGTCAGAGATCTTGGGGCAGTAGGAGAGTTTGGGGGAGTAGGATATCCTGGGGGAGTAGGAGTGCTTGGGCGAGTAGGAGAGCTTGGGGGAGTAAGAGAGCTTGGTGGAGTAGGAGAGCTTGGTGGAGTAGGAGATCTTAGGGGAGTAGGAGATCTTGGGGGATTAGGAGAGTTTGGGGGAGTAGGAGAGCTTGGGGGAGCAGGATAGCTTGGGGGAGTAGGAGAGCTTGGGGGATTAGGAGAGCTTGGGAGATTAGGAGAGCTTTGGGGAGTAGGAGAGCTTGTGGGAGTAGGAGAGCTTCGGGGAGTAGGAAAACTTGGGGGAGTAGGAGAGCTTGGGGGATTAGGAGAGCTTGGGGGCGTAGGAGAGCTTGGGGGAGTAGGAGAGCTTGGGGGAGTAGGAGAGCTTGGGAGAGTAGGAGAGCTTGGTGGAGGACGAGAGCTTGGGGGAGTAAGAGAGCTTGGGGGAGTAAGATAGCTTGTGGGAGTAGGAGAGCTTGGGAACCGGTGAGCTTGTGGGAATCGGAGAGCTTTGGGGGAGTACGAGCGCTTGCGGGTGTAGGAGAGCTTGAGGGAGAAGGAGAACTTGGCAGAGTAGGAGAGAGTGGGGGAGTAAGAGATCGTGGGGGAGTAAGAGAGCTTGGTGGAGAAAGAGAGCTTGGGGGAGTAAGAGAGCTTGGGGGAGTAAGAGAGCTTGGGGGAGTAAGAGAGCTTGGGGGAGCAAGAGAGCGTGGGGGTGTAAGAGAGCTTGGGGGAGTAGGAGAAATTGGCAGAGTAGGAGACCTTGGGGGAGTTAGAGAGCTTGGGGGAGTAAGAGAGCTTGGGGGAGTAAGAGAGCTTGGGGGAGTAGGAGAGCTTGGGGGAGCAGGAGAGCTTGGGCGAGTAGGAGAGCTTGGGGGAGTAGGAGAGCTTGGGAGAGTTGGAGGGCTTGGGGGAGTAGAAGATCTTGCGGGAGTAGGAGATCTTGGGGGAGTAGGAGTGTTTGGGGGAGTAGGAGAGCTTGGGGGAGTAGGAGAGCTTGGGGGAGTAGGAGAGCTTGGGGGATTAGGAGAGCTTGGGGGAGTAAGAGAGCTTGGGGGAGTAAGAGAGCTTGGTGGAGTAAGAGAGTCTGGGGAGTAAGAGAGCTTGGGGGAGTAAGAGAGCTTGGGGGAGTGGGAGAGCTTGGGGGAGTATGAGAGCTTGGGGGAGTAGGAGCGCTTGGGGGAGTAGGAGAGCTTGGGTAGTAGGAGAGCTTGGGGGAGTAGGAGAGCTTGGGGGAGTAGGAGAGTTTGGGAGAGTCGGAGAGAGTGGGAGAGTAGGAGAGCTTTGGGGAGTAGGAGAGCTTGTGGGAGTAGGAGAGCTTGGGGGAGTAGGAGAGCTTGGGGGAGAATGAGAGCTTGTGGGAGTAGGAGAGCTTGGGCGAGCAGGAGAGCTTGGTGGAGTAGGAGAGCTTGGGGGATTAGGAGAGCTTGGGGGAGTAGGAGAGCTTGAGGGAGTAGGAGAGCTTGGTAGAATAGGAGAGCTTGGCGGAGTAGGAGAACTTGGGGCAGTAGGAGAGCTTAGGGGAGTAGGAGAGCTTGGGGGAGTAGGAGAGCTTACAGATGTAGGAGATCTTACAGAATTATGAAAGCTTGGGAGAGTAGGAGAGCTTGTGGGAGTAGGAGAGCACACCGGAATTGGAGAGCTGACCGGAGTAGGAGAGCTTTGCGGAGTCGGAGAGCTTGGGGGAGTCGTCGAGCTTGGGGGAGTAGGAGAGCTTGGAGGAGTAGGAGAAATTGGCAGAGTCGGAGAGCTTGGGGGTGTAAGAGAGCTTGGGGGAGTAAGAGAGTTTGGGGGAGTAAGAGAGCTTGGGGCAGTCTGAGATCTTGGCGGAGTAGGAGATCTTGGGGGAGTAGGAGTGCTTGGGCGAGTAGGAGAGCTTGGGGGAGTAAGAGAGCTTTTTGAGTCAGAAAGCTTGGGGAGTAAGAGAGCTTGGGGGAGTAAGAGAGCTTGGGGGAGTGGGAGAGCTTGGGGGAGTAGGAGAGCTCGGGGGAGTAGGAGCGCTTGAGAGAGTAGGAGAGCTTGGGGGAGTAGGAGAGCTTTGGGGAGTAGGAGAGATTGGGAGAGTATGAGAGATTGGGAGAGTAGGAGATCTTGGGGGAGTAGGAGATCTTGGGGGAGTAGGAGAGTTTTCTTGGAGTAGGAGACCTTGGGGGAGTAGGAGAGCTTGGGAGATTAGAAGAGCTTTGGGGAGTAGGGGAGCTTGTGGGAGTAGGAGAGCTTGGGGGAGTAGGAGAGCTTGGGGGATTAGGAGAGCTTGCGGGAGTCAGAGATCTTGGGGCAGTCGGAGAGTTTGGGGGAGTAGGAGAGCTTGGGGGAACAGGAGAGCTTGGGCGAGTAGGAGAGCTTGGGGGAGTAGGAGAGCTTGGGAGAGTTGGAGGGCTTGGGGGAGTAGGAGATCTTGCGGGAGTAGGAGATTTTGGGGGAGTAGGAGTATTTGGGGGAGTAGGAGAGCTTGGGGGAGTAGGAGAGCTTGGGGGAGTAGGAGAGCTTGGGGGAGTAGGAGAGCTTGGGAGAGTAGGAGAGCTTTGGGGAGTAGGGGAGCTTGTGGGAGTAGGAGCGCTTGGGGGACTAGGAGAGCTTGGGGGATTAGGAGTGCTTGGGGGAGTAAGAGAGCTTGGGGGAGTAAGAGAGCTTGGTGGAGTAAGAGAGCTTGGGGAGTAAGAGAGCTTGGGGGAGTAAGAGAGCTTGGGGGAGTGGGAGAGCTTGGGGGAGTATAAGAGCTTGGGGGAGTAGAGCGCTTGGGGGAGTAGGAGAGCTTGGGTAGTAGGAGAGCTTGGGGGAGTAAGAGAGCTTAGTGGAGTAAGAGAGCTTGGGGAGTAAGCGAGCTTGGGGGAGTAAAAGTGCTTGGGGGAGTGGGAGAGCTTGGGGGAGTAGGAGAGCTTGGGGGAGTATGAGATCTTGGGGGAGTGGGAGATCTTGGGGGAGTAGGAGAGTTTGGGGGAGTAGGAGAGCCTGGGGGAGGAGGAGAGCTTGGGGGAGTAGGAGAGCTTGGGGGATTAGGAGAGCTTGGGAGATTAGGAGAGCTTTGGGGAGTAGGAGAGCTTGTGGGAGTAGGAGAGCTTCGGGGAGTAGGAGAGCTTGGGGGAGTAGGAGAGCTTGGGGGATTAGGAGAGCTTGGGGGAGTAGGAGAGCTTGGGGGAGTAGGAGAGCTTGGGGGAGTAGGAGAGCTTGGGAGAGTAGGAGAGCTTGGTGGAGTAGGAGAGCTTGGGAGAGTAGGAGAGCTTGGCGGAGTAGGAGATCTTGGGGCATTAGGAGAGCTTCGGGGAGTAGGGGAGCTTGGGGGAGTAGGAGAGCTTGGGGGCGTAGGAGAGATTGGGGGAGTCGGAGAGCTTGGGGGAGTAGGAGAGCTTGGGAGTGTAGGAGAGCTTGGGGGAGTAGGGGAGCTTGTGGGAGTTGGAGAGCTTGGGGGAGTAGGAGAGCTTGGGGGAAAGGAGAGCTTGGGAGAGTAGGAGAGCTTTGGGGAGTAGGGGAGCGTGTGGGAGTAGGAGCGCTGGGGGGACTAGGAGAGCTTGGGGGATTAGGATAGCTTGGGGGAGGAAGATAGCTTGCGGCAGTAGGCGAGCGTGGGGGAGTAGGAGATCTTGGGGGAGTAGGAGAGATTGGGCGAGTAGGAGAGATTGGGGGAGTAAGAGAGCTTGGTGGAGTAAGAGAGCTTGGGGAGTAAGAGAGCTTGGTGGAGTAAGAGATCTTGGGGGAGTGGGAGAGCTTGGGGGAGTAAGAGAGCTTGGTGGAGTAAGAGAGCTTGGTGAGTAAGAGAGCTTGGTGGAGTAAGAGAGCTTGAGGGAGTGGGAGAGCTTGGGGGAGTATGAGAGCATGGGCGAGAAGGAGAGCTTGGGGGAGTATGAGAGCTTGGGGGAGTAGGAGCGCTTGGGGGAGTAGGGGAGCTTGGGGGAGTAGGAGAGTTTGGAAGAGTAGGAGAGATTGGGAGAGTAGGAGAGCTTTGGGGAGTTGGAGAGCTTGTGGGAGTAGGAGAGCTTGGGGGAGTAGGAGAGCTTGGGGGAGTATGAGAGCTTGGGGGAGTAGGAGTGCTTGGGCGAGTAGGAAAGCTTGGTGGAGTAGGAGAGCTTGGGGGATTAGGAGAGCTTGGGGGCGTAGGAGAGCTTGGGGGAGTAGGAGAGCTTGGTAGAGTAGGAGAGCTTGGCGGAGTAGGAGAACTTGGGGCAGTAGGAGAGCTTAGGGGAGTAGGAGAGCTTGGGGGAGTAGGATAGCTTACAGATGTAGGAGATCTAACAGAATTATGAAAGCTTGGGAGAGTAGGAGAGCTTGTGGGAGTAGGAGAGCACACCGGAATTGGAGAGCTGACCGGAGTAGGAGAGCTTTGCGGAGTCGGAGAGCTTGGGGGAGTCGGCGAGCTTGGTGGAGTAGGAGACCTTGGAGGAGTAGGAGAAATTGGCAGAGTCGGAGAGCTTGGGGGAGTAAGAGAGCTTGGGGGAGTAAGAGAGCTTGGGGGAGTAAGAGAGCTTGGGGCAGTCGGAGATCTTGGCGGAGTAGGAAATCTTGGGGGTGTAGCAGTGCTTGGGCGAGTAGGAGAGCTTGGGGGAGTAAGAGAGCTTGGGGGAGTAGGAGATCTTGGGGGAGTAGGAGAGTTTTCTTGGAGTAGGAGAGCTTGGGGGAGTAGGAGAGCTTGGGAGATTAGAAGAGCTTTGGGGAGTAGGGGAGCTTGTGGGTGTAGGAGAGCTTGGGAGAGTAGGAGAGCTTGGTGGATTAGGAGAGCTTGGGGTAGTCAGAGAGCTTGGGGAGTAAGAGAGCTTGGGGGAGTAAAAGAGCTTGGGGGAGTGGGAGAGCTTGGGGGAGTAAAAGAGCTTGGGGGAGTAGGAGAGCTTGGGGAGTCGCGGAGCTTGGGGGAGTCGGAGAACTTGTCAGAGTAGGAGAGCTTGGGGTAGTAAGAGAGCTTGGGGAGTAAGAGAGCTTGTGGGAGTAAGAGAGCTTGGGGAAGTGGGAGAGCTTGGCGAAGTAGGAGAGCTTGGGGGAGTAGGTGCGCTTGGCGGAGTAGGAGAGCTTGGGGGAGTAGGAGAGCTTGGGGGAGTAGGAGATCTTGGGGGAGTAGGAGAGCTTCGGCGAGTAGGAGAGCTTGGGGGAGTAAGAGAGCTTGGTGGAGTAAGAGAGCTTGGTGAGTAAGAGAGCTTGGGGGAGTAAGAGAGCTTGGGTGAGTGGGAGAGCTTGGGGGAGTATGAGAGCTTGAGGGAGTAGGAGCGCTTGGGGGAGTAGGAGAGCTTGGGTAGTAGGAGAGCTTGGGGGAGTAGGAGAGCTTGGGGGAGTAGGAGAGTTTGGGAGAGTAGGAGAGATTGGGAGAGTAGGAGAGCTTTGGGGAGTAGGAGAGCTTGTGGGAGTAGGAGAGCTTGGGGGAGTAGGAGAGCTTGGGGGAGTATGAGAGCTTGGGAGAGTAGGAGAGCTTGGGCGAGTAGGAGAGCTTGGCGGAGTAGGAGAGCTTGGGGGATTAGGAGAGCTTGGGGGAGTAGGAGAGCTTGGGGGAGTAGGAGAGCGGGGTAGAGTAGGAGAGCTTGGCGGAGTAGGAGAACTTGGGGCAGTAGGAGAGCTTAGGGGAGTAGGAGCGCTTGGGGGAGTAGGAGAGCTGACAGATGTGTGCGATCTAACAGAATTATGAAAGCTTGGGAGAGTAGGAGAGCTTGTGGGAGTAGGAGAGCACATCGGAATTGGAGAGCTGACCGGAGAAGGAGAGCTTTGCAGAGTCGGAGAGCTTGGGGGAGTCGGCGAGCTTGGGGGAGTAGGAGAGCTTGGAGGAGTAGGATAAATTGGCAGTGTCGGAGAGCTTGGTGGAGTAGGAGAGCTTGGGGGATTAGGAGAGCTTGGGGGAGTAGGAGAGCTTGGAGGAGTAGGAGAAATTGGCAGAGTCGGAGAGCTTGGGGGAGTAGCAGTGCTTGGGCGAGTAGGAGAGCTTGGGGGAGTAAGAGAGCTTGGGGGAGTAGGAGATCTTGGGGGAGTAGGAGAGTTTTCTTGGAGTAGGAGAGCTTGGGGGAGTAGGAGAGCTTGGGAGATTAGAAGAGCTTGGGGGAGTCAGAGATCTTGGGGCAGTAGGAGAGTTTGGGGGAGTAGGATATCCTGGGGGAGTAGGAGTGCTTGGGCGAGTAGGAGAGCTTGGGGGAGTAAGAGAGCTTGGTGGAGTAAGAGAGTTTGGGGAGTAAGAGAGCTTGGGGGAGTAAAAGAGCTTGGGGGAGTGGGAGAGCTTGGGGGAGTAGGAGAGCTTGGGGGAGTAGGAGCGCTTGGGGGAGTAGGAGAGCTTGGTGGAGTAGGAGATCTTAGGGGAGTAGGAGATCTTGGGGGATTAGGAGAGTTTGGGGGAGTAGGAGAGCTTGGGGGAGCAGGATAGCTTGGGGGAGTAGGAGAGCTTGGGGGATTAGGAGAGCTTGGGAGATTAGGAGAGCTTTGGGGAGTAGGAGAGCTTGTGGGAGTAGGAGAGCTTCGGGGAGTAGGAAAACTTGGGGGAGTAGGAGAGCTTGGGGGATTAGGAGAGCTTGGGGGCGTAGGAGAGCTTGGGGGAGTAGGAGAGCTTGGGGGAGTAGGAGAGCTTGGGAGAGTAGGAGAGCTTGGTGGAGGACGAGAGCTTGGGGGAGTAAGAGAGCTTGGGGGAGTAAGATAGATTGTGGGAGTAGGAGAGCTTGGGAACCAGTGAGCTTGTGGGAATCGGAGAGCTTTGGGGGAGTACGAGCGCTTGCGGGTGTAGGAGAGCTTGAGGGAGAAGGAGAACTTGGCAGAGTAGGAGAGAGTGGGGGAGTAAGAGATCGTGGGGGAGTAAGAGAGCTTGGTGGAGAAAGAGAGCTTGGGGGAGTAAGAGAGCTTGGGGGAGTAAGAGAGCTTGGGGGAGTAAGAGAGCTTGGGGGAGCAAGAGAGCGTGGGGGTGTAAGAGAGCTTGGGGGAGTAGGAGAAATTGGCAGAGTAGGAGACCTTGGGGGAGTTAGAGAGCTTGGGGGAGTAAGAGAGCTTGGGGGAGTAAGAGAGCTTGGGGGAGTAGGAGAGCTTGGGGGAGCAGGAGAGCTTGGGCGAGTAGGAGAGCTTGGGGGAGTAGGAGAGCTTGGGAGAGTTGGAGGGCTTGGGGGAGTAGAAGATCTTGCGGGAGTAGGAGATCTTGGGGGAGTAGGAGTGTTTGGGGGAGTAGGAGAGCTTGGGGGAGTAGGAGAGCTTGGGGGAGTAGGAGAGCTTGGGGGATTAGGAGAGCTTGGGGGAGTAAGAGAGCTTGGGGGAGTAAGAGAGCTTGGTGGAGTAAGACAGCCTGGGGAGTAAGAGAGCTTGGGGGAGTAAGAGAGCTTGGGGGAGTGGGAGAGCTTGGGGGAGTATGAGAGCTTGGGGGAGTAGGAGCGCTTGGGGGAGTAGGAGAGCTTGGGTAGTAGGAGAGCTTGGGGGAGTAGGAGAGCTTGGGGGAGTAGGAGAGTTTGGGAGAGTCGGAGAGAGTGGGAGAGTAGGAGAGCTTTGGGGAGTAGGAGAGCTTGTGGGAGTAGGAGAGCTTGGGGGAGTAGGAGAGCTTGGGGGAGAATGAGAGCTTGTGGGAGTAGGAGAGCTTGGGCGAGCAGGAGAGCTTGGTGGAGTAGGAGAGCTTGGGGGATTAGGAGAGCTTGGGGGAGTAGGAGAGCTTGAGGGAGTAGGAGAGCTTGGTAGAATAGGAGAGCTTGGCGGAGTAGGAGAACTTGGGGCAGTAGGAGAGCTTAGGGGAGTAGGAGAGCTTGGGGGAGTAGGAGAGCTTACAGATGTAGGAGATCTTACAGAATTATGAAAGCTTGGGAGAGTAGGAGAGCTTGTGGGAGTAGGAGAGCACACCGGAATTGGAGAGCTGACCGGAGTAGGAGAGCTTTGCGGAGTCGGAGAGCTTGGGGGAGTCGTCGAGCTTGGGGGAGTAGGAGAGCTTGGAGGAGTAGGAGAAATTGGCAGAGTCGGAGAGCTTGGGGGTGTAAGAGAGCTTGGGGGAGTAAGAGAGTTTGGGGGAGTAAGAGAGCTTGGGGCAGTCTGAGATCTTGGCGGAGTAGGAGATCTTGGGGGAGTAGGAGTGCTTGGGCGAGTAGGAGAGCTTGGGGGAGTAAGAGAGCTTTTTGAGTCAGAAAGCTTGGGGAGTAAGAGAGCTTGGGGGAGTAAGAGAGCTTGGGGGAGTGGGAGAGCTTGGGGGAGTAGGAGAGCTCGGGGGAGTAGGAGCGCTTGAGAGAGTAGGAGAGCTTGGGGGAGTAGGAGAGCTTTGGGGAGTAGGAGAGATTGGGAGAGTATGAGAGATTGGGGGAGTAGGAGATCTTGGGGGAGTAGGAGATCTTGGGGGAGTAGGAGAGTTTTCTTGGAGTAGGAGACCTTGGGGGAGTAGGAGAGCTTGGGAGATTAGAAGAGCTTTGGGGAGTAGGGGAGCTTGTGGGAGTAGGAGAGCTTGGGGGAGTAGGAGAGCTTGGGGGATTAGGAGAGCTTGCGGGAGTCAGAGATCTTGGGGCAGTCGGAGAGTTTGGGGGAGTAGGAGAGCTTGGGGGAACAGGAGAGCTTGGGCGAGTAGGAGAGCTTGGGGGAGTAGGAGAGCTTGGGAGAGTTGGAGGGCTTGGGGGAGTAGGAGATCTTGCGGGAGTAGGAGATTTTGGGGGAGTAGGAGTATTTGGGGGAGTAGGAGAGCTTGGGGGAGTAGGAGAGCTTGGGGGAGTAGGAGAGCTTGGGGGAGTAGGAGAGCTTGGGAGAGTAGGAGAGCTTTGGGGAGTAGGGGAGCTTGTGGGAGTAGGAGCGCTTGGGGGACTAGGAGAGCTTGGGGGATTAGGAGTGCTTGGGGGAGTAAGAGAGCTTGGGGGAGTAAGAGAGCTTGGTGGAGTAAGAGAGCTTGGGGAGTAAGAGAGCTTGGGGGAGTAAGAGAGCTTGGGGGAGTGGGAGAGCTTGGGGGAGTATAAGAGCTTGGGGGAGTAGAGCGCTTGGGGGAGTAGGAGAGCTTGGGTAGTAGGAGAGCTTGGGGGAGTAAGAGAGCTTAGTGGAGTAAGAGAGCTTGGGGAGTAAGCGAGCTTGGGGGAGTAAAAGTGCTTGGGGGAGTGGGAGAGCTTGGGGGAGTAGGAGAGCTTGGGGGAGTATGAGATCTTGGGGGAGTGGGAGATCTTGGGGGAGTAGGAGAGTTTGGGGGAGTAGGAGAGCCTGGGGGAGGAGGAGAGCTTGGGGGAGTAGGAGAGCTTGGGGGATTAGGAGAGCTTGGGAGATTAGGAGAGCTTTGGGGAGTAGGAGAGCTTGTGGGAGTAGGAGAGCTTCGGGGAGTAGGAGAGCTTGGGGGAGTAGGAGAGCTTGGGGGATTAGGAGAGCTTGGGGGAGTAGGAGAGCTTGGGGGAGTAGGAGAGCTTGGGGGAGTAGGAGAGCTTGGGAGAGTAGGAGAGCTTGGTGGAGTAGGAGAGCTTGGGAGAGTAGGAGAGCTTGGCGGAGTAGGAGATCTTGGGGCATTAGGAGAGCTTCGGGGAGTAGGGGAGCTTGGGGGAGTAGGAGAGCTTGGGGGCGTAGGAGAGATTGGGGGAGTCGGAGAGCTTGGGGGAGTAGGAGAGCTTGGGAGTGTAGGAGAGCTTGGGGGAGTAGGGGAGCTTGTGGGAGTTGGAGAGCTTGGGGGAGTAGGAGAGCTTGGGGGAAAGGAGAGCTTGGGAGAGTAGGAGAGCTTTGGGGAGTAGGGGAGCGTGTGGGAGTAGGAGCGCTGGGGGGACTAGGAGAGCTTGGGGGATTAGGATAGCTTGGGGGAGGAAGATAGCTTGCGGCAGTAGGCGAGCGTGGGGGAGTAGGAGATCTTGGGGGAGTAGGAGAGATTGGGCGAGTAGGAGAGATTGGGGGAGTAAGAGAGCTTGGTGGAGTAAGAGAGCTTGGGGAGTAAGAGAGCTTGGTGGAGTAAGAGATCTTGGGGGAGTGGGAGAGCTTGGGGGAGTAAGAGAGCTTGGTGGAGTAAGAGAGCTTGGTGAGTAAGAGAGCTTGGTGGAGTAAGAGAGCTTGAGGGAGTGGGAGAGCTTGGGGGAGTATGAGAGCATGGGCGAGAAGGAGAGCTTGGGGGAGTATGAGAGCTTGGGGGAGTAGGAGCGCTTGGGGGAGTAGGGGAGCTTGGGGGAGTAGGAGAGTTTGGAAGAGTAGGAGAGATTGGGAGAGTAGGAGAGCTTTGGGGAGTTGGAGAGCTTGTGGGAGTAGGAGAGCTTGGGGGAGTAGGAGAGCTTGGGGGAGTATGAGAGCTTGGGGGAGTAGGAGAGCTTGGGCGAGTAGGAAAGCTTGGTGGAGTAGGAGAGCTTGGGGGATTAGGAGAGCTTGGGGGCGTAGGAGAGCTTGGGGGAGTAGGAGAGCTTGGTAGAGTAGGAGAGCTTGGCGGAGTAGGAGAACTTGGGGCAGTAGGAGAGCTTAGGGGAGTAGGAGAGCTTGGGGGAGTAGGATAGCTTACAGATGTAGGAGATCTAACAGAATTATGAAAGCTTGGGAGAGTAGGAGAGCTTGTGGGAGTAGGAGAGCACACCGGAATTGGAGAGCTGACCGGAGTAGGAGAGCTTTGCGGAGTCGGAGAGCTTGGGGGAGTCGGCGAGCTTGGTGGAGTTGGAGACCTTGGAGGAGTAGGAGAAATTGGCAGAGTCGGAGAGCTTGGGGGAGTAAGAGAGCTTGGGGGAGTAAGAGAGCTTGGGGGAGTAAGAGAGCTTGGGGCAGTCGGAGATCTTGGCGGAGTAGGAAATCTTGGGGGTGTAGCAGTGCTTGGGCGAGTAGGAGAGCTTGGGGGAGTAAGAGAGCTTGGGGGAGTAGGAGATCTTGGGGGAGTAGGAGAGTTTTCTTGGAGTAGGAGAGCTTGGGGGAGTAGGAGAGCTTGGGAGATTAGAAGAGCTTTGGGGAGTAGGGGAGCTTGTGGGTGTAGGAGAGCTTGGGAGAGTAGGAGAGCTTGGTGGATTAGGAGAGCTTGGGGTAGTCAGAGAGCTTGGGGAGTAAGAGAGCTTGGGGGAGTAAAAGAGCTTGGGGGAGTGGGAGAGCTTGGGGGATTAGGAGAGCTTGGGGGAGTAGGAGCGCTTGGGGGAGTAAGAGAGCTTGGTGAGTAAGAGAGCTTGGTGGAGTAAGAGAGCTTGAGGGAGTGGGAGAGCTTGGGGGAGTATGAGAGCATGGGCGAGAAGGAGAGCTTGGGGGAGTATGAGAGCTTGGGGGAGTAGGAGCGCTTGGGGGAGTAGGGGAGCTTGGGGGAGTAGGAGAGTTTGGAAGAGTAGGAGAGATTGGGAGAGTAGGAGAGCTTTGGGGAGTTGGAGAGCTTGTGGGAGTAGGAGAGCTTGGGGGAGTAGGAGAGCTTGGGGGAGTATGAGAGCTTGGGGGAGTAGGAGTGCTTGGGCGAGTAGGAAAGCTTGGTGGAGTAGGAGAGCTTGGGGGATTAGGAGAGCTTGGGGGCGTAGGAGAGCTTGGGGGAGTAGGAGAGCTTGGTAGAGTAGGAGAGCTTGGCGGAGTAGGAGAACTTGGGGCAGTAGGAGAGCTTAGGGGAGTAGGAGAGCTTGGGGGAGTAGGATAGCTTACAGATGTAGGAGATCTAACAGAATTATGAAAGCTTGGGAGAGTAGGAGAGCTTGTGGGAGTAGGAGAGCACACCGGAATTGGAGAGCTGACCGGAGTAGGAGAGCTTTGCGGAGTCGGAGAGCTTGGGGGAGTCGGCGAGCTTGGTGGAGTAGGAGACCTTGGAGGAGTAGGAGAAATTGGCAGAGTCGGAGAGCTTGGGGGAGTAAGAGAGCTTGGGGGAGTAAGAGAGCTTGGGGGAGTAAGAGAGCTTGGGGCAGTCGGAGATCTTGGCGGAGTAGGAAATCTTGGGGGTGTAGCAGTGCTTGGGCGAGTAGGAGAGCTTGGGGGAGTAAGAGAGCTTGGGGGAGTAGGAGATCTTGGGGGAGTAGGAGAGTTTTCTTGGAGTAGGAGAGCTTGGGGGAGTAGGAGAGCTTGGGAGATTAGAAGAGCTTTGGGGAGTAGGGGAGCTTGTGGGTGTAGGAGAGCTTGGGAGAGTAGGAGAGCTTGGTGGATTAGGAGAGCTTGGGGTAGTCAGAGAGCTTGGGGAGTAAGAGAGCTTGGGGGAGTAAAAGAGCTTGGGGGAGTGGGAGAGCTTGGGGGAGTAAAAGAGCTTGGGGGAGTAGGAGAGCTTGGGGAGTCGCGGAGCTTGGGGGAGTCGGAGAACTTGTCAGAGTAGGAGAGCTTGGGGTAGTAAGAGAGCTTGGGGAGTAAGAGAGCTTGTGGGAGTAAGAGAGCTTGGGGAAGTGGGAGAGCTTGGCGAAGTAGGAGAGCTTGGGGGAGTAGGTGCGCTTGGCGGAGTAGGAGAGCTTGGGGGAGTAGGAGAGCTTGGGGGAGTAGGAGATCTTGGGGGAGTAGGAGAGCTTCGGCGAGTAGGAGAGCTTGGGGGAGTAAGAGAGCTTGGTGGAGTAAGAGAGCTTGGTGAGTAAGAGAGCTTGGGGGAGTAAGAGAGCTTGGGTGAGTGGGAGAGCTTGGGGGAGTATGAGAGCTTGGGGGAGTAGGAGCGCTTGGGGGAGTAGGAGAGCTTGGGTAGTAGGAGAGCTTGGGGGAGTAGGAGAGCTTGGGGGAGTAGGAGAGTTTGGGAGAGTAGGAGAGATTGGGAGAGTAGGAGAGCTTTGGGGAGTAGGAGAGCTTGTGGGAGTAGGAGAGCTTGGGGGAGTAGGAGAGCTTGGGGGAGTATGAGAGCTTGGGAGAGTAGGAGAGCTTGGGCGAGTAGGAGAGCTTGGCGGAGTAGGAGAGCTTGGGGGATTAGGAGAGCTTGGGGGAGTAGGAGAGCTTGGGGGAGTAGGAGAGCGGGGTAGAGTAGGAGAGCTTGGCGGAGTAGGAGAACTTGGGGCAGTAGGAGAGCTTAGGGGAGTAGGAGCGCTTGGGGGAGTAGGAGAGCTGACAGATGTGTGCGATCTAACAGAATTATGAAAGCTTGGGAGAGTAGGAGAGCTTGTGGGAGTAGGAGAGCACATCGGAATTGGAGAGCTGACCGGAGAAGGAGAGCTTTGCAGAGTCGGAGAGCTTGGGGGAGTCGGCGAGCTTGGGGGAGTAGGAGAGCTTGGAGGAGTAGGATAAATTGGCAGTGTCGGAGAGCTTGGTGGAGTAGGAGAGCTTGGGGGATTAGGAGAGCTTGGGGGAGTAGGAGAGCTTGGAGGAGTAGGAGAAATTGGCAGAGTCGGAGAGCTTGGGGGAGTAGCAGTGCTTGGGCGAGTAGGAGAGCTTGGGGGAGTAAGAGAGCTTGGGGGAGTAGGAGATCTTGGGGGAGTAGGAGAGTTTTCTTGGAGTAGGAGAGCTTGGGGGAGTAGGAGAGCTTGGGAGATTAGAAGAGCTTGGGGGAGTCAGAGATCTTGGGGCAGTAGGAGAGTTTGGGGGAGTAGGATATCCTGGGGGAGTAGGAGTGCTTGGGCGAGTAGGAGAGCTTGGGGGAGTAAGAGAGCTTGGTGGAGTAAGAGAGTTTGGGGAGTAAGAGAGCTTGGGGGAGTAAAAGAGCTTGGGGGAGTGGGAGAGCTTGGGGGAGTAGGAGAGCTTGGGGGAGTAGGAGCGCTTGGGGGAGTAGGAGAGCTTGGTGGAGTAGGAGATCTTAGGGGAGTAGGAGATCTTGGGGGATTAGGAGAGTTTGGGGGAGTAGGAGAGCTTGGGGGAGCAGGATAGCTTGGGGGAGTAGGAGAGCTTGGGGGATTAGGAGAGCTTGGGAGATTAGGAGAGCTTTGGGGAGTAGGAGAGCTTGTGGGAGTAGGAGAGCTTCGGGGAGTAGGAAAACTTGGGGGAGTAGGAGAGCTTGGGGGATTAGGAGAGCTTGGGGGCGTAGGAGAGCTTGGGGGAGTAGGAGAGCTTGGGGGAGTAGGAGAGCTTGGGAGAGTAGGAGAGCTTGGTGGAGGACGAGAGCTTGGGGGAGTAAGAGAGCTTGGGGGAGTAAGATAGCTTGTGGGAGTAGGAGAGCTTGGGAACCGGTGAGCTTGTGGGAATCGGAGAGCTTTGGGGGAGTACGAGCGCTTGCGGGTGTAGGAGAGCTTGAGGGAGAAGGAGAACTTGGCAGAGTAGGAGAGAGTGGGGGAGTAAGAGATCGTGGGGGAGTAAGAGAGCTTGGTGGAGAAAGAGAGCTTGGGGGAGTAAGAGAGCTTGGGGGAGTAAGAGAGCTTGGGGGAGTAAGAGAGCTTGGGGGAGCAAGAGAGCGTGGGGGTGTAAGAGAGCTTGGGGGAGTAGGAGAAATTGGCAGAGTAGGAGACCTTGGGGGAGTTAGAGAGCTTGGGGGAGTAAGAGAGCTTGGGGGAGTAAGAGAGCTTGGGGGAGTAGGAGAGCTTGGGGGAGCAGGAGAGCTTGGGCGAGTAGGAGAGCTTGGGGGAGTAGGAGAGCTTGGGAGAGTTGGAGGGCTTGGGGGAGTAGAAGATCTTGCGGGAGTAGGAGATCTTGGGGGAGTAGGAGTGTTTGGGGGAGTAGGAGAGCTTGGGGGAGTAGGAGAGCTTGGGGGAGTAGGAGAGCTTGGGGGATTAGGAGAGCTTGGGGGAGTAAGAGAGCTTGGGGGAGTAAGAGAGCTTGGTGGAGTAAGAGAGCCTGGGGAGTAAGAGAGCTTGGGGGAGTAAGAGAGCTTGGGGGAGTGGGAGAGCTTGGGGGAGTATGAGAGCTTGGGGGAGTAGGAGCGCTTGGGGGAGTAGGAGAGCTTGGGTAGTAGGAGAGCTTGGGGGAGTAGGAGAGCTTGGGGGAGTAGGAGAGTTTGGGAGAGTCGGAGAGAGTGGGAGAGTAGGAGAGCTTTGGGGAGTAGGAGAGCTTGTGGGAGTAGGAGAGCTTGGGGGAGTAGGAGAGCTTGGGGGAGAATGAGAGCTTGTGGGAGTAGGAGAGCTTGGGCGAGCAGGAGAGCTTGGTGGAGTAGGAGAGCTTGGGGGATTAGGAGAGCTTGGGGGAGTAGGAGAGCTTGAGGGAGTAGGAGAGCTTGGTAGAATAGGAGAGCTTGGCGGAGTAGGAGAACTTGGGGCAGTAGGAGAGCTTAGGGGAGTAGGAGAGCTTGGGGGAGTAGGAGAGCTTACAGATGTAGGAGATCTTACAGAATTATGAAAGCTTGGGAGAGTAGGAGAGCTTGTGGGAGTAGGAGAGCACACCGGAATTGGAGAGCTGACCGGAGTAGGAGAGCTTTGCGGAGTCGGAGAGCTTGGGGGAGTCGTCGAGCTTGGGGGAGTAGGAGAGCTTGGAGGAGTAGGAGAAATTGGCAGAGTCGGAGAGCTTGGGGGTGTAAGAGAGCTTGGGGGAGTAAGAGAGTTTGGGGGAGTAAGAGAGCTTGGGGCAGTCTGAGATCTTGGCGGAGTAGGAGATCTTGGGGGAGTAGGAGTGCTTGGGCGAGTAGGAGAGCTTGGGGGAGTAAGAGAGCTTTTTGAGTCAGAAAGCTTGGGGAGTAAGAGAGCTTGGGGGAGTAAGAGAGCTTGGGGGAGTGGGAGAGCTTGGGGGAGTAGGAGAGCTCGGGGGAGTAGGAGCGCTTGAGAGAGTAGGAGAGCTTGGGGGAGTAGGAGAGCTTTGGGGAGTAGGAGAGATTGGGAGAGTATGAGAGATTGGGGGAGTAGGAGATCTTGGGGGAGTAGGAGATCTTGGGGGAGTAGGAGAGTTTTCTTGGAGTAGGAGACCTTGGGGGAGTAGGAGAGCTTGGGAGATTAGAAGAGCTTTGGGGAGTAGGGGAGCTTGTGGGAGTAGGAGAGCTTGGGGGAGTAGGAGAGCTTGGGGGATTAGGAGAGCTTGCGGGAGTCAGAGATCTTGGGGCAGTCGGAGAGTTTGGGGGAGTAGGAGAGCTTGGGGGAACAGGAGAGCTTGGGCGAGTAGGAGAGCTTGGGGGAGTAGGAGAGCTTGGGAGAGTTGGAGGGCTTGGGGGAGTAGGAGATCTTGCGGGAGTAGGAGATTTTGGGGGAGTAGGAGTATTTGGGGGAGTAGGAGAGCTTGGGGGAGTAGGAGAGCTTGGGGGAGTAGGAGAGCTTGGGGGAGTAGGAGAGCTTGGGAGAGTAGGAGAGCTTTGGGGAGTAGGGGAGCTTGTGGGAGTAGGAGCGCTTGGGGGACTAGGAGAGCTTGGGGGATTAGGAGTGCTTGGGGGAGTAAGAGAGCTTGGGGGAGTAAGAGAGCTTGGTGGAGTAAGAGAGCTTGGGGAGTAAGAGAGCTTGGGGGAGTAAGAGAGCTTGGGGGAGTGGGAGAGCTTGGGGGAGTATAAGAGCTTGGGGGAGTAGAGCGCTTGGGGGAGCAGGAGAGCTTGGGTAGTAGGAGAGCTTGGGGGAGTAAGAGAGCTTAGTGGAGTAAGAGAGCTTGGGGAGTAAGCGAGCTTGGGGGAGTAAAAGTGCTTGGGGGAGTGGGAGAGCTTGGGGGAGTAGGAGAGCTTGGGGGAGTATGAGATCTTGGGGGAGTGGGAGATCTTGGGGGAGTAGGAGAGTTTGGGGGAGTAGGAGAGCCTGGGGGAGGAGGAGAGCTTGGGGGAGTAGGAGAGCTTGGGGGATTAGGAGAGCTTGGGAGATTAGGAGAGCTTTGGGGAGTAGGAGAGCTTGTGGGAGTAGGAGAGCTTCGGGGAGTAGGAGAGCTTGGGGGAGTAGGAGAGCTTGGGGGATTAGGAGAGCTTGGGGGAGTAGGAGAGCTTGGGGGAGTAGGAGAGCTTGGGGGAGTAGGAGAGCTTGGGAGAGTAGGAGAGCTTGGTGGAGTAGGAGAGCTTGGGAGAGTAGGAGAGCTTGGCGGAGTAGGAGATCTTGGGGCATTAGGAGAGCTTCGGGGAGTAGGGGAGCTTGGGGGAGTAGGAGAGCTTGGGGGCGTAGGAGAGATTGGGGGAGTCGGAGAGCTTGGGGGAGTAGGAGAGCTTGGGAGTGTAGGAGAGCTTGGGGGAGTAGGGGAGCTTGTGGGAGTTGGAGAGCTTGGGGGAGTAGGAGAGCTTGGGGGAAAGGAGAGCTTGGGAGAGTAGGAGAGCTTTGGGGAGTAGGGGAGCGTGTGGGAGTAGGAGCGCTGGGGGGACTAGGAGAGCTTGGGGGATTAGGATAGCTTGGGGGAGGAAGATAGCTTGCGGCAGTAGGCGAGCGTGGGGGAGTAGGAGATCTTGGGGGAGTAGGAGAGATTGGGCGAGTAGGAGAGATTGGGGGAGTAAGAGAGCTTGGTGGAGTAAGAGAGCTTGGGGAGTAAGAGAGCTTGGTGGAGTAAGAGATCTTGGGGGAGTGGGAGAGCTTGGGGGAGTAAGAGAGCTTGGTGGAGTAAGAGAGCTTGGTGATTAAGAGAGCTTGGTGGAGTAAGAGAGCTTGAGGGAGTGGGAGAGCTTGGGGGAGTATGAGAGCATGGGCGAGAAGGAGAGCTTGGGGGAGTATGAGAGCTTGGGGGAGTAGGAGCGCTTGGGGGAGTAGGGGAGCTTGGGGGAGTAGGAGAGTTTGGAAGAGTAGGAGAGATTGGGAGAGTAGGAGAGCTTTGGGGAGTTGGAGAGCTTGTGGGAGTAGGAGAGCTTGGGGGAGTAGGAGAGCTTGGGGGAGTATGAGAGCTTGGGGGAGTAGGAGAGCTTGGGCGAGTAGGAAAGCTTGGTGGAGTAGGAGAGCTTGGGGGATTAGGAGAGCTTGGGGGCGTAGGAGAGCTTGGGGGAGTAGGAGAGCTTGGTAGAGTAGGAGAGCTTGGCGGAGTAGGAGAACTTGGGGCAGTAGGAGAGCTTAGGGGAGTAGGAGAGCTTGGGGGAGTAGGATAGCTTACAGATGTAGGAGATCTAACAGAATTATGAAAGCTTGGGAGAGTAGGAGAGCTTGTGGGAGTAGGAGAGCACACCGGAATTGGAGAGCTGACCGGAGTAGGAGAGCTTTGCGGAGTCGGAGAGCTTGGGGGAGTCGGCGAGCTTGGTGGAGTTGGAGACCTTGGAGGAGTAGGAGAAATTGGCAGAGTCGGAGAGCTTGGGGGAGTAAGAGAGCTTGGGGGAGTAAGAGAGCTTGGGGGAGTAAGAGAGCTTGGGGCAGTCGGAGATCTTGGCGGAGTAGGAAATCTTGGGGGTGTAGCAGTGCTTGGGCGAGTAGGAGAGCTTGGGGGAGTAAGAGAGCTTGGGGGAGTAGGAGATCTTGGGGGAGTAGGAGAGTTTTCTTGGAGTAGGAGAGCTTGGGGGAGTAGGAGAGCTTGGGAGATTAGAAGAGCTTTGGGGAGTAGGGGAGCTTGTGGGTGTAGGAGAGCTTGGGAGAGTAGGAGAGCTTGGTGGATTAGGAGAGCTTGGGGTAGTCAGAGAGCTTGGGGAGTAAGAGAGCTTGGGGGAGTAAAAGAGCTTGGGGGAGTGGGAGAGCTTGGGGGATTAGGAGAGCTTGGGGGAGTAGGAGCGCTTGGGGGAGTAGGAGAGCTTGGGGGAGTAGGAGATCTTGGGTGAGTAGGAGATCTTGGGGGAGTAGGAGAGTTTGGGGGAGTAGGAGAGCTTGGGGGAGTAGGAGAGATTGGGGGATTAGGAGAGCTTGGGAGATTAGGAGAGCTTTGGGGAGTAAGAGAGCTTGTGGGAGTAGGAGAGCATCGGGGAGTAGGAGAACTTGGGGGATTAGGAGAGCTTGGGCGATTAGGAGAGCTTGGGGGAGTAGGAGAGCTTGGGGGAGTAGGAGAGCTTGGGGGAGTAGGAGAGCTTGGGAGAGTAGGAGAGCTTGGTGGAGTAGGAGAGCTTGGGAGAGTAGGAGAGCTTGGCGGAGTAGGAGATCTTGGGGCAGTAGGAGTGCTTAGGGGAGTAGGAGAGCTTGGGGGAGTAGGAGAGCTTGGGGGGGTAGGAGAGATTGGGGGAGTCGGAGAGATTGGGGGAGTCGGAGAGCTTGGGAGTGTAGGAGAGCTTGGGGGCGTATGAGAGCTTGGGGCGTATGAGAGCTTGGGGGAGTATGAGAGCTTGGGGTGTATGAGAGCTTGGGTAAGTAGGCGAGCTTGGGGGAGTAGTAGAGCTTGTCGGAGTGGGAGAGCTTGGGCGAGTAGGAGAGCTTGGGGGAGTAAGAGAGCTTGAGGGAGTAGGAGAGCTTGGGGGAGTAGGAGAGCTTGGGGGAGTAGGAGAGCTTGGGGGAGTAGGAGAGTTTGGGTGAGTAGGAGAGCTTGCGGTGATCGCGGAGCTTGGGGGAGTGTGAGAACTTGGTAGAATAGGAGAGCTTGGGGGAGTAACAGAGCTTGGGGAGTAACAGAGTTTGTGGGAGTAAGAGAGCTTGAGGGAGTAAGAGAGCTTGGGGGAGTAAGAGAGCTTGCGGGTGTAAGAGAGCTTGGGGAGTAGGAGAGCTTGGGGGAGTAGGCGAGCTTGGGGGAGTAGGAGAGCTTTGGGGAGTAGGAGAGCTTGTGGGAGTAGGAGAGCTTCGGGGAGTAGGAGAGCTTGCGGGAGTAGGAGAGCTTGGGGGATTAGGAGAGCTTTGGAGATTAGGAGAGCTTTGGGGAGTAGGAGAGCTTGTGGGAGTATGAGAGCTTGGGGGATTAGGACAGCTTGGGAGATTAGGAGAGCTTTGGGGAGTAGGAGAGCTTGTGGGAGTAGGAGAGCTTCGGGGAGTAGGAGAGCTTGGGGGAGCAGGAGAGCTTGGGTGAGTAGAAGAGCTTGGGGGATTAGGAGAGCTTGGGGGAGTAGGAGAGCTTGGGGGAGTAGGAGAGCTTGGGAGAGTCGGAGAGCTTGGTGGAGTAGGAGAGCTTGGGAGAGTAGGAGAGCTTGGCGGAGTAGGAGATCTTGGGGCAGTAGGGGAGCTTAGGGGAGTAGGAGAGCTTGGGGGAGTAGGAGAGCTTGGGTGCGTAGGAGAGATTGGGGGAGCCAGAGAGCTTGGAGGAGTAGGAGAGCTTGGGAGTGTAGGAGAGCTTGGTGGCGTATGAGAGCTTGGGGCGTATGAGAGCTTGGGGGAGTATGAGAGCTTGGGGTATATGAGAGCTTGGGGAAGTAGGCGAGCTTGGGGGAGTAGTAGAGCTTGTGGGAGTGGGAGAGCTTGGGCGAGTAGGAGAGCTTGGGGAAGTAAGAGAGCTTGGGGGAGTAGGAGAGCTTTGGGGAGTAGGAGAGCTTGGGGGAGTAGGAGAGCTTGGGGGAGTAGGAGAGTTTGGGTGAGTAGGAGAGCTTGCGGTGATCGCGGAGCTTGGTGGAGTAGGAGAACTAGGTAGAGTAGGGGAGCTTGGGGGAGTAAGAGAGTTGGGGAGTAAAAGAGTTTGGGGGAGTAAGAGAGATTGAGGGAGTAAGAGAGCTTGAGGGAATAAGAGAGCTTGCGGGTGTAAGAGAGCTTGGGGAGTAGGAGAGCTTGGGGGAGTAGGCGAGCTTGGGGGAGTAGGAGAGCTTTGGGGAGTAGGAGAGCTTGTGGCAGTCGGAGAGCTTCCGGGAGTAGGAGAGCTTGGGGGAGTAGGAGAGCTTGGGGGATTAGGAGAGCTTGGGAGATTAGGAGAGATTTGGGGAGTAGGAGAGCTTGTGGGAGTAGGAGAGCTTGGGGGATTAGGAGAGCTTGGGAGATTAGGAGAGCTTTCGGGAGTAGGCGAGCTTGGGGGAGTAGGAGAGCTTGGGGGAGTAGGAGCGCTTGGGAGAGTAGGAGAGCTTGGGGGAGCAGGAGAGCTTGGGCGAGTAGGATAGCTTGGGGGAGTAGGAGAGCTTGGGAGAGTTGGAGAGCAAGGGGGAGTAGGAGATCTTGGGGGAGTAGGAGAGCTTGGGAGTGTAGGAGAGCTTGGGGGAGTAGGGGAGCTTGGGGGAGTAGGAGAGCTTGGGGGCGTAGGAGAGATTGGGGGAGTCGGAGAGCTTGGGGGAGTAGGAGAGCTTGGGAGTGTAGGAGAGCTTGGGGGAGTAGGGGAGCTTGTGGGAGTTGGAGAGCTTGGGGGAGTAGGAGAGCTTGGGGGAAAGGAGAGCTTGGGAGAGTAGGAGAGCTTTGGGGAGTAGGGGAGCGTGTGGGAGTAGGAGCGCTGGGGGGACTAGGAGAGCTTGGGGGATTAGGATAGCTTGGGGGAGGAAGATAGCTTGCGGCAGTAGGCGAGCGTGGGGGAGTAGGAGATCTTGGGGGAGTAGGAGAGATTGGGCGAGTAGGAGAGATTGGGGGAGTAAGAGAGCTTGGTGGAGTAAGAGAGCTTGGGGAGTAAGAGAGCTTGGTGGAGTAAGAGATCTTGGGAGAGTGGGAGAGCTTGGGGGAGTAAGAGAGCTTGGTGGAGTAAGAGAGCTTGGTGAGTAAGAGAGCTTGGTGGAGTAAGAGAGCTTGAGGGAGTGGGAGAGCTTGGGGGAGTATGAGAGCATGGGCGAGAAGGAGAGCTTGGGGGAGTATGAGAGCTTGGGGGAGTAGGAGCGCTTGGGGGAGTAGGGGAGCTTGGGGGAGTAGGAGAGTTTGGAAGAGTAGGAGAGATTGGGAGAGTAGGAGAGCTTTGGGGAGTTGGAGAGCTTGTGGGAGTAGGAGAGCTTGGGGGAGTAGGAGAGCTTGGGGGAGTATGAGAGCTTGGGGGAGTAGGAGAGCTTGGGCGAGTAGGAAAGCTTGGTGGAGTAGGAGAGCTTGGGGGATTAGGAGAGCTTGGGGGCGTAGGAGAGCTTGGGGGAGTAGGAGAGCTTGGTAGAGTAGGAGAGCTTGGCGGAGTAGGAGAACTTGGGGCAGTAGGAGAGCTTAGGGGAGTAGGAGAGCTTGGGGGAGTAGGATAGCTTACAGATGTAGGAGATCTAACAGAATTATGAAAGCTTGGGAGAGTAGGAGAGCTTGTGGGAGTAGGAGAGCACACCGGAATTGGAGAGCTGACCGGAGTAGGAGAGCTTTGCGGAGTCGGAGAGCTTGGGGGAGTCGGCGAGCTTGGTGGAGTAGGAGACCTTGGAGGAGTAGGAGAAATTGGCAGAGTCGGAGAGCTTGGGGGAGTAAGAGAGCTTGGGGGAGTAAGAGAGCTTGGGGGAGTAAGAGAGCTTGGGGCAGTCGGAGATCTTGGCGGAGTAGGAAATCTTGGGGGTGTAGCAGTGCTTGGGCGAGTAGGAGAGCTTGGGGGAGTAAGAGAGCTTGGGGGAGTAGGAGATCTTGGGGGAGTAGGAGAGTTTTCTTGGAGTAGGAGAGCTTGGGGGAGTAGGAGAGCTTGGGAGATTAGAAGAGCTTTGGGGAGTAGGGGAGCTTGTGGGTGTAGGAGAGCTTGGGAGAGTAGGAGAGCTTGGTGGATTAGGAGAGCTTGGGGTAGTCAGAGAGCTTGGGGAGTAAGAGAGCTTGGGGGAGTAAAAGAGCTTGGGGGAGTGGGAGAGCTTGGGGGATTAGGAGAGCTTGGGGGAGTAGGAGCGCTTGGGGGAGTAGGAGAGCTTGGGGGAGTAGGAGATCTTGGGTGAGTAGGAGATCTTGGGGGAGTAGGAGAGTTTGGGGGAGTAGGAGAGCTTGGGGGAGTAGGAGAGATTGGGGGATTAGGAGAGCTTGGGAGATTAGGAGAGCTTTGGGGAGTAAGAGAGCTTGTGGGAGTAGGAGAGCATCGGGGAGTAGGAGAACTTGGGGGATTAGGAGAGCTTGGGCGATTAGGAGAGCTTGGGGGAGTAGGAGAGCTTGGGGGAGTAGGAGAGCTTGGGGGAGTAGGAGAGCTTGGGAGAGTAGGAGAGCTTGGTGGAGTAGGAGAGCTTGGGAGAGTAGGAGAGCTTGGCGGAGTAGGAGATCTTGGGGCAGTAGGAGTGCTTAGGGGAGTAGGAGAGCTTGGGGGAGTAGGAGAGCTTGGGGGGGTAGGAGAGATTGGGGGAGTCGGAGAGATTGGGGGAGTCGGAGAGCTTGGGAGTGTAGGAGAGCTTGGGGGCGTATGAGAGCTTGGGGCGTATGAGAGCTTGGGGGAGTATGAGAGCTTGGGGTGTATGAGAGCTTGGGTAAGTAGGCGAGCTTGGGGGAGTAGTAGAGCTTGTCGGAGTGGGAGAGCTTGGGCGAGTAGGAGAGCTTGGGGGAGTAAGAGAGCTTGAGGGAGTAGGAGAGCTTGGGGGAGTAGGAGAGCTTGGGGGAGTAGGAGAGCTTGGGGGAGTAGGAGAGTTTGGGTGAGTAGGAGAGCTTGCGGTGATCGCGGAGCTTGGGGGAGTGTGAGAACTTGGTAGAATAGGAGAGCTTGGGGGAGTAACAGAGCTTGGGGAGTAACAGAGTTTGTGGGAGTAAGAGAGCTTGAGGGAGTAAGAGAGCTTGGGGGAGTAAGAGAGCTTGCGGGTGTAAGAGAGCTTGGGGAGTAGGAGAGCTTGGGGGAGTAGGCGAGCTTGGGGGAGTAGGAGAGCTTTGGGGAGTAGGAGAGCTTGTGGGAGTAGGAGAGCTTCGGGGAGTAGGAGAGCTTGCGGGAGTAGGAGAGCTTGGGGGATTAGGAGAGCTTTGGAGATTAGGAGAGCTTTGGGGAGTAGGAGAGCTTGTGGGAGTATGAGAGCTTGGGGGATTAGGACAGCTTGGGAGATTAGGAGAGCTTTGGGGAGTAGGAGAGCTTGTGGGAGTAGGAGAGCTTCGGGGAGTAGGAGAGCTTGGGGGAGCAGGAGAGCTTGGGTGAGTAGGAGAGCTTGGGGGATTAGGAGAGCTTGGGGGAGTAGGAGAGCTTGGGGGAGTAGGAGAGCTTGGGAGAGTCGGAGAGCTTGGTGGAGTAGGAGAGCTTGGGAGAGTAGGAGAGCTTGGCGGAGTAGGAGATCTTGGGGCAGTAGGGGAGCTTAGGGGAGTAGGAGAGCTTGGGGGAGTAGGAGAGCTTGGGTGCGTAGGAGAGATTGGGGGAGCCGGAGAGCTTGGAGGAGTAGGAGAGCTTGGGAGTGTAGGAGAGCTTGGTGGCGTATGAGAGCTTGGGGCGTATGAGAGCTTGGGGGAGTATGAGAGCTTGGGGTGTATGAGAGCTTGGGGAAGTAGGCGAGCTTGGGGGAGTAGTAGAGCTTGTGGGAGTGGGAGAGCTTGGGCGAGTAGGAGAGCTTGGGGAAGTAAGAGAGCTTGGGGGAGTAGGAGAGCTTTGGGGAGTAGGAGAGCTTGGGGGAGTAGGAGAGCTTGGGGGAGTAGGAGAGTTTGGGTGAGTAGGAGAGCTTGCGGTGATCGCGGAGCTTGGTGGAGTAGGAGAACTAGGTAGAGTAGGGGAGCTTGGGGGAGTAAGAGAGTTGGGGAGTAAAAGAGTTTGGGGGAGTAAGAGAGATTGAGGGAGTAAGAGAGCTTGGGGGAATAAGAGAGCTTGCGGGTGTAAGAGAGCTTGGGGAGTAGGAGAGCTTGGGGGAGTAGGCGAGCTTGGGGGAGTAGGAGAGCTTTGGGGAGTAGGAGAGCTTGTGGCAGTCGGAGAGCTTCCGGGAGTAGGAGAGCTTGGGGGAGTAGGAGAGCTTGGGGGATTAGGAGAGCTTGGGAGATTAGGAGAGATTTGGGGAGTAGGAGAGCTTGTGGGAGTAGGAGAGCTTGGGGGATTAGGAGAGCTTGGGAGATTAGGAGAGCTTTCGGGAGTAGGCGAGCTTGGGGGAGTAGGAGAGCTTGGGGGAGTAGGAGAGCTTGGGAGAGTAGGAGAGCTTGGGGGAGCAGGAGAGCTTGGGCGAGTAGGATAGCTTGGGGGAGTAGGAGAGCTTGGGAGAGTTGGAGAGCAAGGGGGAGTAGGAGATCTTGGGGGAGTAGGAGAGCTTGGGGGATTAGGAGTGCTTGGGGGAGTAAGAGCGCTTGGGGGAGTAAGAGAGCTTGGTGGAGTAAGAGAGCTTGGGGAGTAAGAGAGCTTGGGGGAGTAAGAGAGCTTGGGGGAGTGGGAGAGCTTGGGGGAGTATGAGAGCTTGGGGGAGTAGAGCGCTTGGGGGAGTAGGAAAGCTTGGGTAGTAGGAGAGCTTGGGGGAGTAGGAGAGCTTGGGGGAGTAGGAGAGTTTGGGAGAGTAGGAGAGATTGGGAGAGTAGGAGAGCTTTGGGGAGTAGGAGAGCTTGTGGGAGTAGGAGAGCTTGGGGCAGTAGGAGAGTTTGGGGGAGTAGGATATCCTGGGGGAGTAGGAGCGCTTGGGGGACTATGAGAGCTTGGGGGATTAGGAGTGCTTGGTGGAGTAAGAGAGCTTGGGGGAGTAAGAGAGCTTGGGGGAGTAAGAGAGCTTGGGGGAGTGGGAGAGCTTGGGGGAGTAGGAGAGCTTGGGGGAGTAGGAGCGCTTGAAGGAATTAGGAGAGCTTGGGGGAGTATGAGATCTTGGGGGAGTAGGAGAGTTTGGGAGAGTAGGAGAGCTTGGGGGAGCAGGAGAGCTTGGGCGAGTAGGATAGCTTGGGGGAGTAGGAGAGCTTGGGAGAGTTGGAGAGCTTGGGGGAGTAGGAGATCTTGCGCGAGTAGGAGATCTTGGGGGAGTAGGAGAGCTTGGGGGATTAGGAGTGCTTGGGGGAGTAAGAGCGCTTGGGGGAGTAAGAGAGCTTGGTGGAGTAAGAGAGCTTGGGGAGTAAGAGAGCTTGGGGGAGTAAGAGAGCTTGGGGGAGTGGGAGAGCTTGGGGGAGTATGAGAGCTTGGGGGAGTAGAGCGCTTGGGGGAGTAGGAAAGCTTGGGTAGTAGGAGAGCTTGGGGGAGTAGGAGAGCTTGGGGGAGTAGGAGAGTTTGGGAGAGTAGGAGAGATTGGGAGAGTTGGAGAGCTTTGGGGAGTAGGAGAGCTTGTGGGAGTAGGAGAGCTTGGGGGTGTAGGAGAGCTTGGGGGCGTAGGAGAGATTGGGGGAGTCGGAGAGCTTGGGGGAGTAGGAGAGCTTGGGAGTGTAGGAGAGCTTGGGGGAGTAGGGAAGCTTGTGGGAGTAGGAGAGCTTGGGGGTGTAGGAGAGCTTGGGGGAGTAGGAGAGCTTGGGAGAGTAGGAGAGCTTTGGGGAGTAGGGGAGCTTGTGGGAGTAGGAGCGCTTGGGGGACTAGGAGAGCTTGGGGGATTAGTAGAGCTTGGGGGAGTAAGAGAGCTTGGGGCAGTAGGCGAGCGTGGGGAGTAGGAGATCTTGGGGGAGTAGGAGAAATTGGGCGAGTAGGAGAGTTTGGGAGAGTAGGAGAGATTGGGAGAGTAGGAGAGCTTTGGGGAGTAGGAGAGCTTGTGGGAGTAGGAGAGCTTGGGGGAGTAGGAGAGCTTGGGGGAGTATGAGAGCTTGGGGGAGTAGGAGAGCTTGGGCGAGTAGGAAAGCTAGGTGGAGTAGGAGAGCTTGGGGGATGAGGAGAGCTTGGGGGAGTAGGAGAGCTTGGGGGAGTAGGAGAGCTTGGTAGAGAAGGAGAGCTTGGCGGAGTGAGAGAACTTGGGGCAGTAGGAGAGCTTAGGGGAGTAGGAGAGCTTGGGGGAGTAGGAGAGCTTACAGATGTAGGAGATCTAACAGAATTATGAAAGCTTGGGAGAGTAGGAGAGCTTGTGGGAGTAGGAGAGCACACCGGAATTGCAGAGCTGACCGGAGTAGGAGAGCTTGGCGGAGTAGGAGATCTTGGGGCAGTAGGAGAGCTTAGGGGAGTAGGAGAGCTTGGGCGAGTAGGAGAGCTTGGGGGAGTAGGAGAGCTTGGGGGAGTAGGAGAGCTTGGGGGAATAGGAGAGAGAGCTTGGGAGAGTAGGAGAGCTTTGGGGAGTAGGGGAGCTTGTGGGAGTAGGAGCGCTTGGGGGACTAGGAGAGCTTGGGGGATTAGGAGAGCTTGGGGGAGTCAGAGAGCTTGGGGCAGTCGGAGAGCTTGGGGGAGTAGGAGATCTTGGGGGGAGTAGGAGAGCTTGGGCGAGTAGGAGAGCTTGGGGGAGTAAGAGAGCTTGGTGGAGTAAGAGAGCTTGGGGAGTATAAGAGCTTGGAGGAGTAAGAGAGCTTGGGGTAGTGGGAGAGCTTGGGGGAGTATGAGAGCTTGAGGGAGTAGGAGCGCTTGGGGGAGTAGGAGAGTTTGGGAGAGTAGGAGAGATTGGGAGAGTAGGAGAGCTTTAGGGAATAGGAGAGCTTGTGGGAGCAGGAGAGCTTGGGGGAGTAGGAGAGCTTGGGGGAGTATGAGAGCTTGGGGGAGTAGGAGAGCTTGGGCGAGTAGGAGAGCTTGGTGGAGTAGGACAGCTTGGGGGATTACGAGAGCTAGGGGGAGTAGGAGAGCTTGGGGGAGTAGGAGAGCTTGGGAGAGTAGGAGAGCTTGGTGGAGGACGAGAGCTTGGGGGAGTAAGAGAGCTTGGGGGAGTAAGATAGCTTGTGGGAGTAGGAGAGCTTGGGAACCGGTGAGCTTGTGGGAATCGGAGAGCTTTGGGGGAGTACGAGCGCTTGCGGGTGTAGGAGAGCTTGAGGGAGAAGGAGAACTTGGCAGAGTAGGAGAGAGTGGGGGAGTAAGAGATCGTGGGGGAGTAAGAGAGCTTGGTGGAGAAAGAGAGCTTGGGGGAGTAAGAGAGCTTGGGGGAGTAAGAGAGCTTGGGGGAGTAAGAGAGCTTGGGGGAGCAAGAGAGCGTGGGGGTGTAAGAGAGCTTGGGGGAGTAGGAGAAATTGGCAGAGTAGGAGACCTTGGGGGAGTTAGAGAGCTTGGGGGAGTAAGAGAGCTTGGGGGAGTAAGAGAGCTTGGGGGAGTAGGAGAGCTTGGGGGAGCAGGAGAGCTTGGGCGAGTAGGAGAGCTTGGGGGAGTAGGAGAGCTTGGGAGAGTTGGAGGGCTTGGGGGAGTAGAAGATCTTGCGGGAGTAGGAGTTCTTGGGGGAGTAGGAGTGTTTGGGGGAGTAGGAGAGCTTGGGGGAGTAGGAGAGCTTGGGGGAGTAGGAGAGCTTGGGGGATTAGGATAGCTTGGGGGAGTAAGAGAGCTTGGGGGAGTAAGAGAGCTTGGTGGAGTAAGAGAGCCTGGGGAGTAAGAGAGCTTGGGGGAGTAAGAGAGCTTGGGGGAGTGGGAGAGCTTGGGGGTGTATGAGAGCTTGGGGGAGTAGGAGCGCTTGGGGGAGTAGGAGAGCTTGGGTAGTAGGAGAGCTTGGGGGAGTAGGAGAGCTTGGGGGAGTAGGAGAGTTTGGGAGAGTCGGAGAGAGTGGGAGAGTAGGAGATCTTGGGGGAGTAGGAGATCTTGGGGGAGTAGGAGAGTTTTCTTGGAGTAGGAGACCTTGGGGGAGTAGGAGAGCTCGGGGGAGTAGGAGCGCTTGAGAGAGTAGGAGTGCTTGGGGGAGTAGGAGAGCTTTGGGGAGTAGGAGAGATTGGGAGAGTATGAGAGATTGGGGGAGTAGGAGATCTTGGGGGAGTAGGAGATCTTGGGGGAGTAGGAGAGTTTTCTTGGAGTAGGAGACCTTGGGGGAGTAGGAGAGCTTGGGAGATTAGAAGAGCTTTGGGGAGTAGGGGAGCTTGTGGGAGTAGGAGAGCTTGGGGGAGTAGGAGAGCTTGGGGGATTAGGAGAGCTTGCGGGAGTCAGAGATCTTGGGGCAGTCGGAGAGTTTGGGGGAGTAGGAGAGCTTGGGGGAACAGGAGAGCTTGGGCGAGTAGGAGAGCTTGGGGGAGTAGGAGAGCTTGGGAGAGTTGGAGGGCTTGGAGGAGTAGGAGATCTTGCGGGAGTAGGAGATCTTGGGGGAGTAGGAGTATTTGGGGGAGTAGGAGAGCTTGGGGGAGTAGGAGAGCTTGGGGGAGTAGGAGAGCTTGGGGGAGTAGGAGAGCTTGGGAGAGTAGGAGAGCTTTGGGGAGTAGGGGAGCTTGTGGGAGTAGGAGCGCTTGGGGGACTAGGAGAGCTTGGGGGATTAGGAGTGCTTGGGGGAGTAAGAGAGCTTGGGGGAGTAAGAGAGCTTGGTGGAGTAAGAGAGCTTGGGGAGTAAGAGAGCTTGGGGGAGTAAGAGAGCTTGGGGGAGTGGGAGAGCTTGGGGGAGTATAAGAGCTTGGGGGAGTAGAGCGCTTGGGGGAGTAGGAGAGCTTGGGTAGTAGGAGAGCTTGGGGGAGTAGGAGAGCTTGGGGGAGTAGGAGAGTTTGGGAGAGTAGGAGAGATTGGGAGAGTAGAAGAGCTTGGGGGAGTAAGAGAGCTTGGGGGAGTAGAAGAGCTTGGGTAGTAGGAGAGCTTGGGAGAGTAGGAGAGCTTGGGAGAGTAGGAGAGCTTGGTGGAGTAGGAGAGCTTGGGAGAGTAGGAGAGCTTGACGGAGTAGGAGATCTTGGGGCATTAGGAGAGCTTAGGGGAGTAGGGGAGCTTGGGGGAGTAGGAGAGCTTGGGGGCGTAGGAGAGATTGGGGGAGTCGGAGAGATTGGGGGAGTAGGAGAGCTTGGGAGTGTAGGAGAGCTTGGGGGAGTAGGGGAGCTTGTGGGAGTAGGAGAGCTTGGGGGAGTAGGAGAGCTTGGGGGAAAGGAGAGCTTGGGAGAGTAGGAGAGCTTTGGGGAGTAGGGGAGCGTGTGGGAGTAGGAGCGCTGGGGGGACTAGGAGAGCTTGGGGGATTAGGATAGCTTGGGGGAGGAAGATAGCTTGCGGCAGTAGGCGAGCGTGGGGGAGTAGGAGATCTTGGGGGAGTAGGAGAGATTGGGCGAGTAGGAGAGATTGGGGGAGTAAGAGAGCTTGGTGGAGTAAGAGAGCTTGCGGAGTAAGAGAGCTTGGTGGAGTAAGAGATCTTGGGGGAGTGGGAGAGCTTGGGGGAGTAAGAGAGCTTGGTGGAGTAAGAGAGCTTGGTGAGTAAGAGAGCTTGGTGGAGTAAGAGAGCTTGAGGGAGTGGGAGAGCTTGGGGGAGTATGAGAGCATGGGCGAGAAGGAGAGCTTGGGGGAGTATGAGAGCTTGGGGGAGTAGGAGCGCTTGGGGGAGTAGGGGAGCTTGGGGGAGTAGGAGAGTTTGGAAAAGTAGGAGAGATTGGGAGAGTCGGAGAGCTTTGTGGAGTAGGAGAGCTTGTGGGAGTAGGAGAGCTTGGGGGAGTAGGAGAGCTTGGGGGAGTATGAGAGCTTGGGGGAGTAGGAGAGCTTGGGCGAGTAGGAGAGCTTGGCGGAGTAGGAGAGCTTGGGGGATTAGGAGAGCTTGGGGGAGTAGGAGAGCTTGGGGGAGTAGGAGAGCTTGGTAGAGTAGGAGAGCTTGGCGGAGTAGGAGAGCTTGTGGGAGTAGGAGAGCTTGGGGGAGTAGGAGAGCTTGGGGGAGTATGAGAGCTTGGGGGAGTAGGAGAGCTTGGGCGAGTAGGAAAGCTTGGTGGAGTAGGAGAGCTTGGGGGATTAGGAGAGCTTGGGGGCGTAGGAGAGCTTGGGGGAGTAGGAGAGCTTGGTAGAGTAGGAGAGCTTGGCGGAGTAGGAGAACTTGGGGCAGTAGGAGAGCTTAGGGGAGTAGGAAAGCTTGGGGGAGTAGGAGAGCTTACAGATGTAGGAGATCTAACAGAATTATGAAAGCTTGGGAGAGTAGGAGAGCTTGTGGGAGTAGGAGAGCACACCGGAATTGGAGAGCTGACCGGAGTAGGAGAGCTTTGCGGAGTCGGAGAGCTTGGGGGAGTCGGCGAGCTTGGTGGAGTAGGAGAGCTTGGAGGAGTAGGAGAAATTGGTAGAGTCGGAGAGCTTGGGGGAGTAAGAGAGCTTGGGGGAGTAAGAGAGCTTGGGGGAGTAAGAGAGCTTGGGGCAGTCGGAGATCTTGGCGGAGTAGGAAATCTTGGGGGTGTAGCAGTGCTTGGGCGAGTAGGAGAGCTTGGGGGAGTAAGAGAGCTTGGGGGAGTAGGAGATCTTGGGGAAGTAGGAGAGTTTTCTTGGAGTAGGAGAGCTTGGGGGAGTAGGAGAGCTTGGGAGATTAGAAGAGCTATGGGGAGTAGGGGAGCTAGTGGGTGTAGGAGAGCTTGGGAGATTAGGAGAGCTTGGGGGATTAGGAGAGCTTGGGGTAGTCAGAGAGCTTGGGGAGTAAGAGAGCTTGGGGGAGTAAAAGAGCTTGGGGGAGTGGGAGAGCTTGGGGGATTAGGAGAGCTTGGGGGAGTAGGAGCGCTTGGGGGAGTAGGAGAGCTTGGGGGAGTAGGAGATCTTGGGTGAGTAGGAGATCTTGGGGGAGTAGGAGAGTTTGGGGGAGTAGGAGAGCTTGGGGGAGTAGGAGAGCTTGGGGGAGTAGGAGAGATTGGGGGATTAGGAGAGCTTGAGAGATTAGGAGAGCTTTGGGGAGTAAGAGAGCTTGTGGGAGTAGGAGAGCATCGGGGAGTAGGAGAACTTGGGGGAGTAGGAGAGCTTGGGCGATTAGGAGAGCTTGGGGGAGTAGGAGAGCTTGGGGGAGTAGGAGAGCTTGGGGGAGTAGGAGAGCTTGGGAGAGTAGGAGAGCTTGGTGGAGTAGGAGAGCTTGGGAGAGTAGGAGAGCTTGGCGGAGTAGGAGATCTTGGGGCAGTAGGAGTGCTTAGGGGAGTAGGAGAGCTTGGGGAGTAGGAGCGCTTGGGGGGGTAGGAGAGATTGGGGGAGTCGGAGAGATTGGGGGAGTCGGAGAGCTTGGGAGTGTAGGAGAGCTTGGGGGCGTATGAGAGCTTGGGGCGTATGAGAGCTTGGGGGAGTATGAGAGCTTGGGGTGTATGAGAGCTTGGGTAAGTAGGCGAGCTTGGGGGAGTAGTAGAGCTTGTCGGAGTGGGAGAGCTTGGGCGAGTAGGAGAGCTTGGGGGAGTAAGAGAGCTTGAGGGAGTAGGAGAGCTTGGGGGAGTAGGAGAGCTTGGGGGAGTAGGAGAGCTTGGGGGAGTAGGAGAGTTTGGGTGAGTAGGAGAGCTTGCGGTGATCGCGGAGCTTGGGGGAGTGTGAGAACTTGGTAGAATAGGAGAGCTTGGGGGAGTAACAGAGCTTGGGGAGTAACAGAGTTTGTGGGAGTAAGAGAGCTTGAGGGAGTAAGAGAGCTTGGGGGAGTAAGAGAGCTTGCGGGTGTAAGAGAGCTTGGGGAGTAGGAGAGCTTGGGGGAGTAGGCGAGCTTGGGGGAGTAGGAGAGCTTTGGGGAGTAGGAGAGCTTGTGGGAGTAGGAGAGCTTCGGGGAGTAGGAGAGCTTGCGGGAGTAGGAGAGCTTGGGGGATTAGGAGAGCTTTGGAGATTAGGAGAGCTTTGGGGAGTAGGAGAGCTTGTGGGAGTATGAGAGCTTGGGGGATTAGGACAGCTTGGGAGATTAGGAGAGCTTTGGGGAGTAGGAGAGCTTGTGGGAGTAGGAGAGCTTCGGGGAGTAGGAGAGCTTGGGGGAGTAGGAGAGCTTGGGTGAGTAGGAGAGCTTGGGGGATTAGGAGAGCTTGGGGAAGTAGGAGAGCTTGGGGGAGTAGGAGAGCTTGGGAGAGTCGGAGAGCTTGGTGGAGTAGGAGAGCTTGGGAGAGTAGAAGAGCTTGGCGGAGTAGGAGATCTTGGGGCATTAGGGGAGCTTAGGGGAGTAGGAGAGCTTGGGGGAGTAGGAGAGCTTGGGTGCGTAGGAGAGATTGGGGGAGCCGGAGAGCTTGGAGGAGTAGGAGAGCTTGGGAGTGTAGGAGAGCTTGGTGGCGTATGAGAGCTTGGGGCGTATGAGAGCTTGGGGGAGTATGAGAGCTTGGGGTGTATGAGAGCTTGGGGAAGTAGGCGAGCTTGGGGGAGTAGTAGAGCTTGTGGGAGTGGGAGAGCTTGGGCGAGTAGGAGAGCTTGGGGAAGTAAGAGAGCTTGGGGGAGTAGGAGAGCTTTGGGGAGTAGGAGAGCTTGGGGGAGTAGGAGAGCTTGGGGGAGTAGGAGAGTTTGGGTGAGTAGGAGAGCTTGCGGTGATCGCGGAGCTTGGTGGAGTAGGAGAACTAGGTAGAGTAGGGGAGCTTGGGGGAGTAAGAGAGTTGGGGAGTAAAAGAGTTTGGGGGAGTAAGAGAGATTGAGGGAGTAAGAGAGCTTGGGGGAATAAGAGAGCTTGCGGGTGTAAGAGAGCTTGGGGAGTAGGAGAGCTTGGGGGAGTAGGCGAGCTTGGGGGAGTAGGAGAGCTTTGGGGAGTAGGAGAGCTTGTGGCAGTCGGAGAGCTTCCGGGAGTTGGAGAGCTTGGGGGAGTAGGAGAGCTTGGGGGATTAGGAGAGCTTGGGAGATTAGGAGAGATTTGGGGAGTAGGAGAGCTTGTGGGAGTAGGAGAGCTTGGGGGATTAGGAGAGCTTGGGAGATTAGGAGAGCTTTCGGGAGTAGGAGAGCTTGGGGGAGTAGGAGAGCTTGGGGGAGTAGGAGAGCTTGGGAGAGTAGGAGAGCTTGGGGGAGCAGGAGAGCTTGGGCGAGTAGGATAGCTTGGGGGAGTAGGAGAGCTTGGGAGAGTTGGAGAGCAAGGGGGAGTAGGAGATCTTGGGGGAGTAGGAGAGCTTGGGGGATTAGGAGTGCTTGGGGGAGTAAGAGCGCTTGGGGGAGTAAGAGAGCTTGGTGGAGTAAGAGAGCTTGGGGAGTAAGAGAGCTTGGGGGAGTAAGAGAGCTTGGGGGAGTGGGAGAGCTTGGGGGAGTATGAGAGCTTGGGGGAGTAGAGCGCTTGGGGGAGTAGGAAAGCTTGGGTAGTAGGAGAGCTTGGGGTGTAGGAGAGCTTGGGGGAGTAGGAGAGTTTGGGAGAGTAGGAGAGATTGGGAGAGTAGGAGAGCTTTGGGGAGTAGGAGAGCTTGTGGGAGTAGGAGAGCTTGGGGCAGTAGGAGAGTTTGGGGGAGTAGGATATCCTGGGGGAGTAGGAGCGCTTGGGGGACTATGAGAGCTTGGGGGATTAGGAGTGCTTGGTGGAGTAAGAGAGCTTGGGGGAGTAAGAGAGCTTGGGGGAGTAAGAGAGCTTGGGGGAGTGGGAGAGCTTGGGGGAGTAGGAGAGCTTGGGGGAGTAGGAGCGCTTGAAGGAATTAGGAGAGCTTGGGGGAGTATGAGATCTTGGGGGAGTAGGAGAGTTTGGGAGAGTAGGAGAGCTTGGGGGAGCAGGAGAGCTTGGGCGAGTAAGATAGCTTGGGGGAGTAGGAGAGCTTGGGAGAGTTGGAGAGCTTGGGGGAGTAGGAGATCTTGCGGGAGTAGGAGATCTTGGGGGAGTAGGAGAGCTTGGGGGATTAGGAGTGCTTGGGGGAGTAAGAGCGCTTGGGGGAGTAAGAGAGCTTGGTGGAGTAAGAGAGCTTGGGGAGTAAGAGAGCTTGGGGGAGTAAGAGAGCTTGGGGGAGTGGGAGAGCTTGGGGGAGTATGAGAGCTTGGGGGAGTAGAGCGCTTGGGGGTGTAGGAAAGCTTGGGTAGTAGGAGAGCTTGGGGGAGTAGGACAGCTTGGGGGAGTAGGAGAGCTTGGGAGAGTGGGAGAGATTGGGAGAGTTGGAGAGCTTTGGGGAGTAGGAGAGCTTGTGGGAGTAGGAGAGCTTGGGGGTGTAGGAGAGCTTGGGGGCGTAGGAGAGATTGGGGGAGTCGGAGAGCTTGGGGGAGTAGGAGAGCTTGGGAGTGTAGGAGAGCTTGGGGGAGTAGGGAAGCTTGTGGGAGTAGGAGAGCTTGTGGGTGTAGGAGAGCTTGGGGGAGTAGGAGAGCTTGGGAGAGTAGGAGAGCTTTGGGGAGTAGGGGAGCTTGTGGGAGTAGGAGCGCTTGGGGGACTAGGAGAGCTTGGGGGATTAGTAGAGCTTGGGGGAGTAAGAGAGCTTGGGGCAGTAGGCGAGCGTGGGGAGTAGGAGATCTTGGGGGAGTAGGAGAAATTGGGCGAGTAGGAGAGTTTGGGAGAGTAGGAGAGATTGGGAGAGTAGGAGAGCTTTGGGGAGTAGGAGAGCTTGTGGGAGTAGGAGAGCTTGGGGGAGTAGGAGAGCTTGGGGGAGTATGAGAGCTTGGGGGAGTAGGAGAGCTTGGGCGAGTAGGAAAGCTAGGTGGAGTAGGAGAGCTTGGGGGATTAGGAGAGCTTGGGGGAGTAGGAGAGCTTGGGGGAGTAGGAGAGCTTGGTAGAGAAGGAGAGCTTGGCGGAGTGAGAGAACTTGGGGCAGTAGGAGAGCTTAGGGGAGTAGGAGAGCTTGGGGGAGTAGGAGAGCTTACAGATGTAGGAGATCTAACAGAATTATGAAAGCTTGGGAGAGTAGGAGAGCTTGTGGGAGTAGGAGAGCACACCGGAATTGGAGAGCTGACCGGAGTAGGAGAGCTTGGCGGAGTAGGAGATCTTGGGGCAGTAGGAGAGCTTAGGGGAGTAGGAGAGCTTGGGCGAGTAGGAGAGCTTGGGGGCGTAGGAGAGATTGGGGAATCGGAGAGCTTGGGGGAGTAGGAGACCTTGGGAGTGTAGGAGAGCTTGGGGGCGTATGAGAGCTTGGGGCGTATGAGAGCTTGGGGGAGTATGAGAGCTTGGGGTGTATGAGAGCTTGGGTAAGTAGGCGAGCTTGGGGGAGTAGTAGAGCTTGTCGGAGTGGGAGAGCTTGGGCGAGTAGGAGAGCTTGGGGGAGTAAGAGAGCTTGAGGGAGTAGGAGAGCTTTGGGGAGTAGGAGAGCTTGGGGGAGTAGGAGAGCTTGGGGGAGTAGGAGAGTTTGGGGGAGTAAGAGAGCTTGGGGAGTAACAGAGTTTGGGGGAGTAAGAGAGCTTGAGGGAGTAAGAGAGCTTGGGGGAGTAAGAGACCTTGAGGGAGTAAGAGAGCTTGGGGGAGTAAGAGAGCTGCGGGTGTGAGAGAGCTTGGGGAGTAGGAGAGCTTTGGGGAGTAGGAGAGCTTGTGGGAGTAGGAGAGCTTCGGGGAGTAGGAGAGCTTGGGGGAGTAAGAGAGATATTTGGAGTCAGAAAGCTTGGGGAGTAAGAGAGCTTGGGGGAGTAAGAGAGCTTGGTGGAGTGGGAGAGCTTGCGGGAGTAGGAGAGCTCGGGGGAGTAGAAGCGCTTGGGAGAGTAGGAGAGCTTGGGGGAGTAGGAGAGCGTTGGGGAGCAGGAGAGCTTGGGAGAGTCGGAGAGATTTGGGGAGTAGGAGATCTTGGGGGAGTAGGAGATCTTGGTGGAGTAGGAGAGTTTTCTTGGAGTAGGAGACCTTGGGGGAGTAGGAGAGCTTGGGAGATTAGAAGAGATTTGGGGAGTAGGGGAGCTTGTGGGAGTAGGAGAGCTTGGGGGAGTAGGAGAGCTTGGGGGATTAGGAGAGCTTGGGGGAGTCAGAGATCTTGGGGCAGTAGGAGAGTTTGGGGGAGTAGGAGAGCTTGGGGGAGCAGGAGAGCTTGGGCGAGTAGGAGAGCTTGGGGGAGTAGGAGAGCTTGGGAGAGATGGTGGGCTTGGGGGAGTAGGAGATCTTGAGGGAGTAGGAGATCTTGGGGGAGTAGGAGTATTTGGGGGAGTTGGAGAGCTTGGGGGAGTAGGAGAGCTTGGGGGAGTAGGAGAGCTTGTGGGAGCAGGAGAGCTTGGGAGAGTAGGAGAGCTTTGGGGAGTAGGGGAGCTTGTGGGAGTAGGAGCGCTTGGGGGACTAGGAGAGCTTGGGGGATTAGAAGTGCTTGGGGGAGTAAGAGAGCTTGGGGGAGTAAGAGAGCTTGGTGGAGTAAGACAGCTTGGGGAGTAAGAGAGCTTGGGGGAGTAAGAGAGCTTGGGGGAGTGGGAGAGCTTGGGGGAGTATGAGAGCTTGGGGGAGTAGAGCGCTTGGGGGAGTAGGAGAGCTTGGGTAGTAGGAGAGCTTCGGGGAGTAGGAGAGCTTGGGGGAGGGAGTAGGAGAGTTTGGGAGAGTAGGAGAGATTGGGAGAGTAGGAGAGCTTTGCGGAGTAGGAGAGCTTGTGGGAGTAGGAGCGCTTGGGGGAGTAGGAGAGCTCGGGGGAGTCAGAGATCTTGGGGCAGTAGGAGAGTTTGGGGGAGTAGGATATCCTGGGGGAGTAGGAGTGCTTGAGCGAGTAGGAGAACTTGGGGAGTAAGAGAGCTTGGTGGAGTAAGAGAGCTTGGGGAGTAAGAGCGCTTGGGGGAGTAAAAGAGCTTGGGGGAGTGGGAGAGCTTGGGGGAGTAGGAGAGCTTGGGGGAGTAGGAGATCTTGGGGCAGTAGGAGAGCTTCGGGGAGTAGGAGAGCTTGGGCGAGTAGGAGAGCTTGGGGGCGTAGGAGAGATTGGGGGAGTCGGAGAGCTTGGGGGAGTAGGAGAGCTTGGGAGTGTAGGAGAGCTTGGGGGCGTTTGAGAGCTTGGGGCGTATGGGAGCTTGGGGGAGTATGAGAGCTTGGGGTATATGAGTGCTTGAGTAAGTAGGCGAGCTTGGGGGAGTAGTAGAGCTTGTCGGAGTGGGAGAGCTTGGGCGAGTAGGAGAGCCTGGGGGAGTAAGAGAGCTTGAGGGAGTAGGAGAGCTTGGGGGAGTAGGAGAGCTTGGGGGAGTAGGAGAGCTTGGGGGAGTAGGAGAGTTTGGGTGAGTAGGAGAGCTTGCGGTGATCGCGGAGCTTGGTGGAGTCGGAGAACTTGGTAGAGTAGGAGAGCATGGGGGAGTAAGAGAGCTTGGGGAGTAACAGAGTTTGTGGGAGTAAGAGAGCTTGAGGGAGTAAGAGAGCTTGGGGGAGTAAGAGAGCTTGCGGGTGTAAGAGAGCTTGGGGAGTAGGAGAGCTTGGGTGATAGGCGAGCTTGGGGGAGTAGGAGAGCTTTGGGGAGTAGGAGAGCTTGTGGGAGTAGGAGAGCTTCGGGGAGTAGGAGAGCTTGGGGGAGTAGGAGAGCTTGGGGGATTAGGAGAGCTTGGGAGATTAGGAGAGCTTTGGGGAGTAGGAGAGCTTGTGGGAGTAGGAGAGCAAGGGGGATTAGGAGAGCTTGGAAGATTAGGAGAGCTTTGGGGAGTAGGAGAGCTAGTGGGAGTAGGAGAGCTTCGGGGAGTAGGAGAGCTTGGGGGAGTAGGATAGCTTGGGGGATTAGGAAAGCTTGGGGGAGTAGGAGAGCTTGGGGGAGTAGGAGAGCTTGGAGGAGCAGGAGAAATTGGCAGAGTCGGAGAGCTTGGGGGAGTAAGAGAGCTTGGGGGAGTAAGAGAGCTTGGGGCAGTCGGAGATCTTGGCGGAGTAGGAGATCTTGGGGGAGTAGCAGTGCTTGGTGGAGTAGGAGAGCTTTGGAGATTAGAAGAGCTTTGGGGAGTAGGGGAGCTTGTGGGTGTAGGAGAGCTTGGGAGAGTAGGAGAGCTTAGGGGAGTAGGAGAGCTTGGGGGAGTAGGAGAGCTTGGGTGCGTAGGATAGATTGGGGGAGCCGGAGAGCTTGGGGGAGCAGGAGAGCTTGGGAGTGTAGGAGAGCTTGGGGGCGTATGAGAGCTTGGGGCGTATGAGAGCCTGGGGGAGTATGAGAGCTTGGGGTGTATGAGAGCTTGGGGAAGCAGGCGAGCTTGGGGGAGCAGTAGATCTTGTGGGAGTGGGAGAGCTTGGGCGAGTAGGAGAGCTTGGGGAAGTAAGAGAGCTTGGGGGAGTAGGAGAGCTTTGGGGAGTAGGAGAGCTTGAGGGAGTAGGAGAGCTTGGGGGAGTAGGAGAGTTTGGGTGAGTAGGAGAGCTTGCGGTGATCGCGGAGCTTGGGGGAGTAGGAGAACTGGTAGAGTAGGAGAGCTTGGGGGAGTAAGAGAGCTTGGGGAGTAACAGAGTTTATGGGAGTAAGAGAGATTGAGGGAGTAAGAGAGCTTGGGGGAGTAAGAGAGCTTGCGGGTGTAAGAGAGCTTGGGGAGTAGGAGAGCATTGGGGAGTAGGCGAGCTTGAGGGAGTAGGAGAGCTTTGGGGAGTAGGAGAGCTTGTGGGAGTAGGAGAGCTTCGGGGAGTAGGAGAGCTTGGGGGAGTAGGAGAGCTTGGGGGATTAGGAGAGCTTGGGAGATTAGGAGAGCTTTGGGGAGTAGGAGAGCTTGTGGGAGTAGGAGAGCTTGAGGGATTAGGAGAGCTTGGGAGATTAGGAGAGCTGTGGGGAGTAGGAGAGCTTGGGGGAGTAGGAGAGCTTGGGGGAGTAGGAGAGCTTGGGTGAGTAGGAGAGCTTGGTGGAGTAGGAGAGCTTGGGAGAGGAGGAGAGCTTGGCGGAGTAGGAGATCTTGGGGCAGTAGGAGAGCTTAGGGGAGTAGGAGAGCTTGGGGGAGTAGGAGAGCTTGGGGGCGTAGGAGAGATTGGGGGAGTCGGAGAGCTTGGGGGAGTAGCAGAGCTTGGGAGTGTAGGAGAGCTTGGGGGCGTATGAGAGCTTGGGGCGTATGAGAGCTTGGGGGAGTATGAGAGCTTGGGGTGTATGAGAGCTTGGGTAAGTAGGCGAGCTTGGGGGAGTAGTAGAGCTTGTCGGAGTGGGAGAGCTTGGGCGAGTAGGAGAGCTTGGGGGAGTAAGAGAGCTTGAGGGAGTAGGAGAGCTTGGGGGAGTAGGAGAGCTTGGGGGAGTAGGAGAGCTTGCGGTGATTGCGGAGCTTGGGGGAGTCGGAGAACTTTGTAGAGTAGGAGAGTTTGGCGGAGTAAGAGAGCTTGGGGAGTAGGAGAGCTTGGGGGAGTAGGCGAGCTTGGGAGAGTAGGAGAGCTTTGGGGAGTAGGAGAGCTTGTGGGAGTAGGAGAGCTTCGGGGAGTAGGAGAGCTTGGGGGAGTAGGAGAGCTTGGGGGATTAGGAGAGCCTGGGAGATTAGGAGAGCTTTGGGGAGTAGGAGAGCTTCTGGGAGTAGGAGAGCTTGGGGGATTAGGAGACCTTGGGAGATTAGGAGAGCTTTGGGAGTAGGAGAGCTAGTGGGAGTAGGAGAGCTTCGGGGAGTAGCAGAGCTTGGGGGAGTAGGAGAGCTTGGGGGATTAGGAGAGCTTGGGGGAGTAGGAGAGCTTGGGGGAGTAGGAGAGCTTGGGGGAGTAGGAGAGCTTGGGAGAGTAGGAGAGCTTGGTGGAGTAGGAGAGCTTGGGAGAGTAGGAGAGCTTGGCGGAGTAGGAGATTTTGGGGCAGTAGGAGAGCTTAGGGGAGTAGGAGAGCTTGGGGGAGTAGGAGAGCTTGGGTGCGGAGGAGAGATTGGGGGAGCCGGAGGGCTTGGGGGAGTAGGAGAGCTTGGGAGTGTAGGAGAGCTTGGGGGCGTATGAGAGCTTGGGGCGTATGAGAGCTTGGGGGAGTATGAGAGCTTGGGGTGTATGAGAGCTTGGGGAAGTAGGCGAGCTTGGGGGAGTAGTAGAGCTTGTGGGAGTGGGAGAGCCTGGGCGAGTAGGAGAGCTTGGGGAAGTAAGAGAGCTTGGGGGAGTAGGAGAGCTTTGGGGAGTAGGAGGGCTTGGGGGAGTAGGAGAGCTTGGGGGAGTAGGAGAGTTTGGGTGAGTAGGAGAGCTTGCGGTGATCGCGGAGCTTGGGGGAGTAGGAGAACTAGGTAGAGTAGGAGAGCTTGGGGGAGTAAGAGAGCTTGGGGAGTAACAGAGTTTGGGGGAGTAAGAGAGATTGAGGGAGTAAGAGAGCTTGGGGGAGTAAGAGATCTTGCGGGTGTAAGAGAGCTTGGGGAGTAGGAGAGCTTGGGGGACTAGGCGAGCTTGGTGGAGTAGGAGACATTGGGCGAGTAGGAGATCTTGGGGGAGGAAGAGAGCTTGGGGGAGTAAGAGAGCTTGGGGGAGTAAGATAGCTTGTGGGAGTAGGAGAGCTTGGGAACAGGTGAGCTTGTGGGAATAGGAGAGCTTGGGGGAGTAGGAGAGCTTGGGCGAGTAGGAGAGCTTGTGGGATTAGGAGAGCTTGGGAGATTAGGAGAGCTTTGGGGAGTAGGAGTGCTTGTGGGAGTAGGAGAGCTTCGGGAGTAGGAGAGCTTGGGGGAGTAGGAGAGCTAGTGGGAGTAGGAGACCTTGGGGGAGTAGGAGAGCTTGGGAGAGTAGGAGAGCTTGGTGGAGAGGGAGAGCTTGGGAGAGTAGGAGAGCTTGGCGGAGAAGGAGATCTTGGGGCAGTAGGAGAGCTTAGGGGAGTAGGAGAGCTTGGGGGAGTAGGAGAGCTTGGGAGCGTAGGAGAGATTGGGGAGCCGGAGAGCTTGGGGGAGTAGGAGAGCTTGGGAGTGTAGGAGAGCTTGGGGGCGTATGAGAGCTTGGGGCATATGAGAGCTTGAGTGAGTATGAGAGGTTGGGATGTATGAGAGCTTGGGGAAGCAGGCGAGCTTGGGGGAGTAGTAGAGCTTGTGGGAGTGGTAGAGCTTGGGCGAGTAGGAGAGCTTGGGGGAGTAAGAGAGCTTGGGGGAGTAGGAGAGCTTGGGGGAGTAGGAGAGCTTGGGGGAGTAGGAGAGCTTGGGGGAGTATGAGAGTTTGGGTGAGTACGAGAGCTTGCGGTGATCGCGGAGCTTGGGGGAGTAGGAGAACTTGGTAGAGTAGGAGAGCTTGGGGGAGTAAGAGAGCTTGGGGAGTAACAGAGTTTGGGGGAGTAAGAGAGCTTGAGCGAGTAAGAGAGCTTGGGGGAGTAAGAGAGCTTGCGGGTGTAAGAGAGCTTGGGGAGTAGGAGAGCTTGGGGGAGTAGGCGAGCTTGGGGGAGTTGGAGACCTTGGGCGAGTAGGAGATCTTGGGGGAGGACGAGAGCTTGGGAGAGTAAGAGAGCTTGGGGGAATAAGATAGCTTGTGGGAGTAGGAGAGCTTGGGAACCGGTGAGCTTGTGGGAATAGGAGAGCTTTGGGGGAGTACGAGCGCTTGCGGGTGTAGGAGAGCTTGAGGGAGAAGGAGAACTTGGCAGAGTAGGAGAGAGTGGGGGAGTAAGAGATCGTGGGGGAGTAAGAGAGCTTGGTGGAGAAAGAGAGCTTGGGGGAGTAAGAGAGCTTGGGGGAGTAAGAGAGCTTGGGGGAGTAAGAGAGCTTGGGGGAGTAAGAGAGCGTGGGGGTGTAAGAGAGCTTGGGGGAGTAGGAGAACTTGGCAGAGTAGGAGACCTTGGGGGAGTTAGAGAGCTTGGGGGAGTAAGAGAGCTTGGGGGAGTAAGAGAGCTTGGGGGAGTAGGAGAGCTTGGGGGAGAAGGAGAGCTTGGGCGAGTAGGAGAGCTTGGGGGAGTAGGAGAGCTTGGGAGAGTTGGAGGGCTTGGGGGAGTAGGAGATCTTGCGGGAGTAGGAGATTTTGGGGGAGTAGGAGTGTTTGGGGGAGTAGGAGAGCTTGGGGGAGTAGGAGAGCTTGGGGGAGTAGGAGAGCTTGGGGGAGTAGGAGAGCTTGGGAGAGTAGGAGAGCTTTGGGGAGTAGGGGAGCTTGTGGGAGTAGGAGCGCTTGGCGGACTCGGAGAGCTTGGGAGATTAGGAGAGCTTGGGGGAGTAAGAGAGCTTGGAGGAGTAAGAGAGCTTGGTGGAGTAAGAGAGCTTGGGGAGTAAGAGAGCTTGGGGGAGTAAGAGAGCTTGGGGGAGTGGGAGAGCTTGGGGGAGTATGAGAGCTTGGGGGAGTTGGAGCGCTTGGGGGAGTAGGAGAGCTTGGGTAGTAGGAGAGCTTGGGGGAGTAGGAGAGTTTGGGAGAGTAGGAGAGAGTGGGAGATTAGGAGAGCTTTGGGGAGTAGGAGAGCTTGTGGGAGTAGGAGAGCTTGGGGGAGTAGGAGAGCTTGGGGGAGAATGAGAGCTTGGGGGAGCAGGAGAGCTTGGGCGAGTAGGAGAACTTGGTGGAGTAGGAGAGCTTCGGGGATTAGGAGAGCTTGGGGGAGTAGGAGAGCTTGGGGGAGTAGGAGAGCTTGGTAGAGTAGGAGAGCTTGGCGGAGTCGGAGAACTTGGGGCAGTAGGAGAGCTTAGGGGAGTAGGAGAGCTTGGGGGAGTAGGAGAGCTTACAGATGTATGAGATCTAACAGAATTATGAAAGCTTGGGAGAGTAGGAGAGCTTGTGGGAGTAGGAGAGCACACAGGAATTGGAGAGCTGACCGGAGTCGGAGAGCTTTGAGGAGTCGGAGAGCTTGGGGGAATCGGCGAGCTTGGGGGAGTAGGAGAGCTTGGAGGAGTAGGAGAAATTGGCAGAGTCGGTGAGCTTGGGGGAGTAAGAGAGCTTGGGGGAGTAAGAGAGCTTGGGGGAGTAAGAGAGCTTGGGGCAGTCGGAGATCTTGGCGGAGTAGGAGATCTTGGGGTAGTAGGAGTGCTTGGGCGAGTAGGAGAGCTTGGGGGAGTAAGAGAGCTTTTTGGAGTCAGAAAGCTTGGGGAGTAAGAGAGCTTGTGGGAGTAGGAGAGCTTCGGGGAGTAGGAGAGCTTGGGGGAGTAGGAGAGCTTGGGGGATTAGGAGAGCTTGGGTGAGTAGGAGAGCTTGGGGGAGTAGGAGAGCTTGGGAGAGTAGGAGAGCTTGGTGGAGTAGGAGAGTTGGGAGAGTAGGAGAGCTTGGCGGAGAATCAGATCTTGGGGCAGTAGGAGAGCTTAGGCGAGTAGGAGAGCTTGGGGGAGTAGGAGAGCTTGGGGGCGTAGGAGAGATTGGGGGAGACGGAGAGCTTGGGGGAGTAGGAGAGCTTGGTAGTGTAGGAGAGCTTGCGGGCGTATGAGAGCTTGGGGCGTATGAGAGCTTGAGGGACTATGAGAGCTTGGGGTGTATGAGAGCTTGGGGAAGTAGGCGAGCTTGGGGGAGTAGTAGAGCTTGTGGGAGTGGTAGAGCTTGGGCGAGTAGGAGAGCTTGGGGGAGTAAGAGAGCTTGGGGGAGTAGGAAAGCTTGGGGGAGTAGGAGAGCTTGGGGGTGTAGGAGAGCTTGGGGGAGTAGGAGAGTTTGGGTGAGTACGAGAGCTTGCGGTGATCGCGGAGCTTGAGGGAGTAGGAGAACTTGGTAGAGTAGGAGAGCTTGGGGGAGTAAGAGAGCTTGGTAGAGTAGGAGAGCTTGGCGGAGTAGGAGAACTTGGGGCAGTAGGAGAGCTGAGGGGAGTAGGAGAGCTTGGGGGAGTAGGAGAGCTTACAGATGTAGGAGATCTAACAGAATTATGAAAGCTTGGGAGAGTAGGAGAGCTTGTGGGAGTCGGAGAGCACACCGGAATTGGAGAGCTGACCGGAGTAGGAGAGCTTTGCGGAGTCGGAGAGCTTGGGGGAGTCGGAGAGCTTGGGGGAGTAGGAGAGCTTGGAGGAGTAGGAGAAATTGGCAGAGTCGGAGAGCTTGGGGGAGTAAAAGAGCTTGGGGGAGTAAGAGAGCTTGGGGGAGTAAGAGAGCTTGGGGCAGTCGGAGATCTTGGTGGAGTAGGAGATCTTGGGGGAGTAGGAGTGCTTGGGCGAGTAGGAGAGCTTGGGGGAGTAAGAGAGCTTTTTGGAGTCAGAAAGCTTGGGGAGTAAGAGAGCTTGGGGGAGTAGGAGATCTTGGGGGAGTAGGAGAGTTTTCTTGGAGTAGGAGACCTTGGGGGAGTAGGAGAGCTTGGGAGATTGAAGAGCTTTGGGGTGTTGGGGAGCTTGTGGGAGTAGGAGAGCTTGGGGGAGTAGGAGAGCTTGGGGGATTAGGAGAGCTTGGGGGAGTCAGAGATCTTGGGGCAGTAGGAGAGTTTGGGGGAGTAGGAGAGCTTGGGGGAGCAGGAGAGCTTGGGCGAGTAGGAGAGCTTGGGGGAGTAGGAGAGCTTGGGAGAGTTGGAGGGCTTGGGGGAGTAGGAGATCTTGCGGGAGTAGGAGATCTTGGGGGAGTAGGAGTATTTGGGGGAGTAGGAGAGCTTGGGGGAGTAGGAGAGCTTGGGGGAGTAGGAGAGCTTGGGAGAGTAGGAGAGCTTGGGGGATTAGGAGTGCTTGGGGGAGTAAGAGAGCTTGGGGGAGTAAGAGAGCTTGGTGGAGTAAGAGAGCTTGGGGAGTAAGAGAGCTTGAGGGAGTAAGAGAGCTTGGGGGAGTGGGAGAGCTTGGGGGAGTATGAGAGCTTGGGGGAGTAGAGCGCTTGGGGGAGTAGGAGAGCTTGGTTAGTAGGAAAGCTTGGGGGAGTAGGAGAGTTTGGGAGAGTAGGAGAGATTGGGAGAGCAGGAGAGCTTTGGGGAGTAGGAGAGCTTGTGGGAGTAGGAGAGCTTGGGGGAGTAGGAGAGCTTGGGGGAGTCAGAGATCTTGAGGCAGTAGGAGAGTTTGGGGGAGTAGGATATCCTGGGGGAGTAGGAGTGCTTGGGCGAGTAGGAGAGCTTGGGGGAGTAAGAGAGCTTGGTGGAGTAAGAGAGCTTGGGGAGTAAGAGAGCTTGGGGGAGTAAAAGAGCCTGGGGGAGTAGGAGAGCTTGGGGGAGTAGGAGAGCTTGGGGGAGTAGGAGCGCTTGGGGGAGTAGGAGAGCTTGGGGAAGTATGAGATCTTGGGGGAGTAGGAGATCTTGGGGGAATAGGAGAGTTTGGGGGATTAGGAGAGCTTGCGGGAGTAGGAGAGCTTGGGGGAGTAGGAGAGCTTGGGGGATTAGGAGAGCTTGGGAGATTAGGAGAGCTTTGGGGAGTAGGAGAACTTGTGGGAGTAGGAGAGCTTCGGGGAGTAGGAGAGCTTGGGGGAGTAGGAGAGCTTGGGGGATTAGGAGAGCTTGGGGGAGTAGGAGTGATTGGGGGAGTAGGAGAGCTTGGGGGAGTAGGAGAGCTTGGGAGAGTAGGAGAGCTTGATGGAGTAGGAGAGCTTGGGAGAGTAGGAGAGCTTGGCGGAGTAGCAGATCTTGGGGCAGTAGGGGAGCTTGTGGGAGTAGGAGCGCTTGGGGGACTAGGAGAGCTTGGGGGATTAGGAGAGCTTGGGGGAGTAAGAGAGCTTGGGGCAGTATGCGAGCGTCGGGGGGTAGGAGATCTTGGGGGAGTAGGAGAGCTTGGGCGAGTAGGAGAGCTTGGGGGAGTAAGAGAGCTTGGTGGAGTAAGAGAGCTTGAGGAGTAAGAGAGCTTGGTGGAGTAAGAGAGCTTGGGGGAGTAGGAGAGCTTGGGGGAGTAGGAGAGCTTGGGGGAGTATGAGAGCTTGGGGGAGTAGGAGAGCTTGGGCGAGTAGGAGAGCTTGGTGGAGTAGGAGAGCTTGGGGGATTAGGAGACCTTGGGGGAGTAGGAGAGCTTGGGGGAGTAGGAGAGCTTGGTAGAGTAAGAGAGCTTGGGGGAGTAGGAGAGCTTGGGGGAGTATGAGAGCTTGGGGGAGTAGGAGAGCTTGGGCGAGTCGGAGAGCTTGGGGGAGTCGGCGAGCTTGGGGGAGTAGGAGAGCTTGGAGGCTTAGGAGAAATTGGCAGAGTCGGAGAGCTAGGGGGAGTAAGAGAGCTTGGGGGAGTAAGAGAGCTTGGGGGAGTAAGAGAGCTTGGGGGAGTGGGAGAGCTTGGGGGAGTAGGAGAGTTTGGGGGATTAGGAGAGTTTGGGGTAGTCAGAGATCTTGGGGCAGTAGGAGAGTTTTGGGGAGTAGGAGAGCTTGGGGGAGCAGGAGAGCTTGGGCGAGTAGGAGAGCTTGGGGGAGTAGGAGAGCTTGGGAGAGTTGGAGGGCTTGGGGGAGTAGGAGATCTTGCGGGAGTAGGAGATCTTGGCGGAGTAGGAGTATTTGTGGGAGTAGGATAGCTTGGGGGAGTAGGAGAGCTTGGGGGAGTAGGAGAGCTTGGGGGAGTAGGAGAGCTTGGGAGAGTAGGAGAGCTTGGGGGATTAGGAGTGCTTGGGGGAGTAAGAGAGCTTGGGGGAGTAAGAGAGCTTGGTGGAGTAAGAGAGCTTGGGGAGTAAGAGAGCTTGAGGGAGTAAGAGAGCTTGGGGGAGTGGGAGAGCTTGGGGGAGTATGAGAGCTTGGGGGAGTAGAGCGCTTGGTGGAGTAGGAGAGCTTGGTTAGTAGGAGAGCTTGGGGGAGTAGGAGAGCTTGGGGGAGTAGGAGAGTTTGGGAGAGTAGGAGAGATTGGGAGAGTAGGAGAGCTTTGGGGAGTAGGAGAGCTTGTGGGAGTAGGAGAGCTTGGGGGAGTAGGAGAGCTTGGGGGAGTCAGAGATCTTGAGGCAGTAGGAGAGTTTGGGGGAGAAGGATATCCTGGGGGAGTAGGAGTGCTTGGGCGAGTAGTAGAGCTTGGGGGAGTAAGAGAGCTTGGTGGAGTAAGAGAGCTTGGGGAGCAAGAGAGCTTGGGGGAGTAAAAGAGTCTGGGGGAGTAGGAGAGCTTGGGGGAGTAGGAGAGCTTGGGGGAGTAGGAGCGCTTGGGGGAGTAGGAGAGCTTGGGGAAGTATGAGATCTTGGGGGAGTAGGAGATCTTGGGGGAGTAGGAGAGTTTGGGGGAGTAGGAAAGCTTGGGGGAGTAGGAGAGCTTGGGGGAGTAGGAGAGCTTGGGGGATGAGGAGAGCTTGGGAGATTAGGAGAGCTTTGGGGAGTAGGAGAACTTGTGGGAGTAGGAGAGCTTCGGGGAGTAGGAGAGCTTGGGGGAGTAGGAGAGCTTGGGGGATTAGGAGAGCTTGGGGGAGTAGGAGTGCTTGGGGGAGTAGGAGAGCTTGGGGGAGTAGGAGAGCTTGGGAGAGTAGGAGAGCTTGGTGGAGTAGGAGAGCTTGGGAGAGTAGGAGAGCTTGGCGGAGTAGGAGATCTTGGGGCAGTAGGAGAGCTTAGGGGAGTAGGAGAGCTTGGAGGAGTAGGAGAGCTTGGGGGCGTAGGAGAGATTGGGGGAGTCGGAGAGCTTGGGGGAGTAGGAGAGCTTGGGAGTGTAGGAGAGCATGGGGGAGTAGGGGAGCTTGTGGGAGTAGGAGAGCTTGGGGGAGTAGGAGAGCTTGGGGGAGTAGGAGAGCTTGGGAGAGTAGGAGAGCTTTGGGGAGTAGGGGAGCTTGTGGGAGTAGGAGCGCTTGGGGTACTAGGAGAGCTTGGGGGATTAGGAGAGCTTGGGGGAGTAAGAGAGCTTGGGGCAGTAGGCGAGCGTGGGGGGGTAGGAGATCTTGGGGGAGTAGGAGAGCTTGGGCGAGTAGGAGAGCTTGGGGGAGTAAGAGAGCTTGGTGGAGTAAGAGAGCTTGAGGAGTAAGAGAGCTTGGTGGAGTAAGAGAGCTTGGGGGAGTTATAGAGCTTGGGGGAGTATGAGAGCTTGGGGGAGTAGGAGCGCTTGGGGGAGTCGGAGAGCTTGGGTAGTAGGAGAGCTTGGGGGAGTAGGAGAGCTTGGGGGAGTAGGAGAGTTTGGGAGAGGAGGAGAGATTGGGAGAGTAGGAGAGCTTTGGGGAGTAGGAGAGCTTGTGGGAGTAGGAGAGCTTGGGGGAGTAGGAGAGCTTGGGGAAGTATGAGAGCTTGGGGGAGTAGGAGAGCTTGGGCGAGTAGGAGAGCTTGGTGGAGTAGGAGAGCTTGCGGGAATAGGAGAGCTTGCGGGAGTAGGAGAGCTTGGGGGAGTAGGAGAGCTTGGTAGAGTAGGAGAGCTTGGTGGAGTGGGAGAACTTGGGGCAGTAGAAGAGCTTAGGGAGTAGGAGAGCTTGGGGGAGTAGGAGAGCTTACAGATGTAGGAGATGTAACAGAATTATGAAAGCTTAGGAGAGTAGGAGAGCTTGTGGGAGTAGGAGAGCACACCGGAGTAGGAGAGCTTTGCGGAGTCGGAGAGCTTGGGGGAGTCGGCGAGCTTGGGGGAGTAGGAGAGCTTGGAGGAGTAGGAGAAATTGGCAGAGTCGGAGAGCTAGGGGGAGTAAGAGAGCTTGGGGGAGTAAGAGAGCTTGGGGGAGTAAGAGAGCTTGGGGGAGTGGGAGAGCATGGGGAGTAGCAGAGCTCGGGTAGAGTAGGAGCGCTTGGGAAAGTAGGAGAGCTTGGGGGAGTAGGAGAGCTTGGGGGAGTAGGAGAGCTTGGGAGAGTCGGAGAGATTGGTGGAGTAGGAGATCTTGGGGGAGTAGGAGATCTTGGGGGAGTAGGAGAGTTTTCTTGGAGTAGGAGAGCTTGGGGGAGTAGGAGAGCTTGGGAGATGAGAAGAGCTTTGGGGAATAGGGGAGCTTGTGGGAGTAGGAGAGCTTGGGGGAGTAGGAGAGCTTGGGGGATTAGGAGAGCTTGGGGATTCAGAGATCTTGGGGCAGTAGGAGAGTTTGGGGGAGTAGGATATCCTGGGGGAGTAGGAGTGCTTGGGCGAGTAGGAGAGCTTGGGGGAGTAAGAGAGCTTCGTGGAGTAAGAGAGCTTGGGCGTAAGAGAGCTTGGGGGATTAGGAGAGCTTGGGAGATTAGGAGAGCTTGGGAGAGTCGGAGAGATTGGGGGAGTAGGAGATCTTGGGGGAGTAGGAGATCTTGGGGGAGTAGGAGAGTTTTCTTGGAGTAGGAGATCTTGGGGGAGTAGGAGATCTTGGGGGAGTAGGAGAGTTTGGGGGAGTAGGAGAGCTTGGGGGAGTAGGAGAGCTTGGGGAGTAGGAGAGCTTGGGGGATTAGGAGAGCTTGGGAGATTAGGAGAGCTTTGGGGAGTAGGAGAGCTTGTGGGAGTAGGAGAGCTTCGGGGAGTAGGAGAGCTTGGGGGAGTAGGAAAGCTTGGGGGATTAAGAGAGCTTGGGGGAGTAAGAGAGCTTGGGGAGTAACAGAGTTTGGGGGAGTAAGAGAGCTTGACGGAGTAAGAGCGCTTGGGGGAGTAAGAGAGCTTGCGGGTGCAAGAGAGCTTGGGGAGTAGGAGAGCTTGCGGGAGTAGGAGAGCTTGGGTGCGTAGGAGAGATTGGGGGAGCCGGAGAGCTTGGGGCAGTAGGAGAGCTTGGGAGTGTAGGAGAGCTTGGGGGCGTAGGAGAGCTTGGGGCGTATGAAAGCTTGGGGGAGTATGAGAGCTTGGGGTGTATGCGAGATTGGGGAAGCAGGCGAACTTGGGGGAGTAGTAGAGCTTGTGGGAGAGGGAGTGCTTGGGCGAGTAGGAGAGCTTGGGGGAGTAAGAGAGCTTGGGGGAGTAGGAGAGTTTGGGGGAGTAGGAGAGCTTGGGGGAGTAGGAGAGCTTGGGGGAGTAGGAGAGTTTGGGTGAGTAGGAGAGCTTGCGGTGATCGCGGAGCTTGGGGGAGTAGGAGAACTTGGTAGAGTAGGAGAGCTTGGGGGAGTAAGAGAGCTTGGGGAGTAACAGAGTTTGGGGGAGTAAGAGAGATTGAGGGAGTTAGAGAGCTTGGGGGAGTAAGAGATCTTGCGGGTGTAAGAGAGCTTGTGGAGTAGGAGTGCTTGGGGGAGTAGGCGAGCTTGGTGGAGTAGGAGACCTTGGGCGAGTAGGAGATCTTGGGGGAGGAAGAGAGCTTGGGGGAGTAAGAGAGCTTGGGGGAGTAAGATAGCTTGTGGGAGTAGGAGAGCATGGGAACAGGTGAGCTTGTGGAATAGGAGAGCTTTGGGTGAGTACGAGCGCTTGCGGGTGTAGGAGAGCTTGAGGGTGAAGGAGAGCTTGGCAGAGTAGGAGAGAGTGGGGGAGTAAGAGATCTTGGGGGAGTAAGAGAGCTTGGTGGAGAAAGAGAGCTTGGGGGAGTAAGAGAGCTTGGGGGAGTAAGAGAGCTTGGGGGAGTAAGAGAGCGTGGGGGTGTAAGAGAGCTTGGGGGAGTAGGAGAACTTGGCAGAGTAGGAGACCTTGGGGGAGTAGGAGCGCTTGGGGGAGTAGGAGAGCTTGGGGGAGAAGGAGAGCTTGGGGGAGTAGGAGAACTTGGCAGAGTAGGTGAGCTTGGAGGTGTAAGAGAGCTTATGGGAGTAAGAGAGCTTGGGGGAGTAAGAGAGCTTGGGGGAATACGAGAGCTTGGGGGAGTAGGAGAACATGGGCGAGTAGGGGTGCTTGGGGGAGTAGGAGAACTTGGGGGATTCGGGGAGCTTGGGGGAGTAGGAGAACTTGGCACAGTAGGAGACCTTGGGGGAGTAACAGAGCTTGGGGGAGTAAGAAAGCTTGGGGCAGTAGGAGATCTTGGGGGAGTAGGAGATCTTGATGGAGTTGGATAGCTTGGGCGAGTAGGAGAGCTTGGGGGTGTAAGAGATCTTGGTGGAGTAAGAGAGCTTGGGGAGTAAGAGAACTTGGGGGAGTAAGAGAGCTTGGGGGAGTGGGAGAGCTTGGCGGAGTAGGAGAGCTTGGGGGAATAGGTGCGCTTGGGGAAGTAGGAGAGGTTGAGGGAGTATGAGAGCTGAGGGGAGTAGGAGAACTTGGGGGAGTAGGAGAGATTGGGAGAGTTGGAGAGCTTGGGGGAGTAGGAGATCTTGCGGGAGTAGGAGATCTTGGGGGAGTAGGATAGTTTGGGGGAGTATGAGAGCTTGGGGGAGTAGGAGCGCTTGGGGGAGTAGGAGAGCTTGGGTAGTAGGAGAGCTTGGGGGAGTAGGAGAGCTTGGGGGAGTAGGAGAGCTTGGGGGAGTAGGAGTATTTGGGGGAGTAGGATAGCTTGGGGGCGTATGAGAGCTTGGGGGCGTATGAGAGCTTGGGGGAGTGGGAGAGCTTGGCGGAGTAGGAGAGCTTGGGGGAATAGGTGCGCTTGGGGAAGTAGGAGAGATTGAGGGAGTAGGAGAGCTTGGCGGAGTAGGAGAGCTTGGGGGAATAGGAGAGCTTGGGGGAGTACGAGAGCTTGGGGGAGTAGGAGAGCTTGGGGGCATATGAGAGCTTCCCGGAGGAGGAGAGCTTGGGGGAGTATGAGAGCTTGGGGGAGTAGGAGCGCTTGGGGGAGTAGGAGAGCTTGGGTAGTAGGAGAGCCTGGGGGAGTAGGAGAGCTTGGGGGAGTAGGAGAGCTTGGGGGAGTAGGAGAGTTTGGGAGAGTAGGAGAGATTGGGAGAGTAGGAGAGATTGGGAGAGTAGGAGTATTTGGGGGAGTAGGATAGCTTGGGGGCGTATGAGAGCTTGGGGGCGTATGAGAGCTTGGGGGCGTATGAGAGCTTGGGGGTGTGAGAGAGCTTGGGGTGTATGAGAGCTTGGGGGAGTAAGAGAGCTTGCGGGTGTAAGAGAGCTTGGGGAGTAGGAGCTTGGGGGAGTGGGGGAGCTTGGGGGAGTAGGAGACCTTGGGCGAGTCGGAGAGCTTGGGGGCGGAAGAGAGCTTGAGGGAGGAATTAAGGTTGGGGGAGAAAGAGAGCTTGGGTGAGTAAGAGAGCTTGGGGAAGTATATGAGCTTGGGGGAGTAGTAGAGCTTGTTGGAGTGGGAGAGCTTGGGCGAGTAGGAGAGCTTTTCGGGAGTAAGAGAGCTTGAGGCAGGAAGAACGCTTGGGGGAGAAAGAGAGCTTGGGGGAGTAAGAGAGCTTTGGGGAATAGGAGAGCTTGGGGGAGTAGGAGAGCTTGGGGGAGTAGGAGAGTTTGGGGGAGTAGGAGAGCTAGGGGAGTCGCGGAGCTTGGGGGAGTCGGAGAACTTGTCAGAGTAGGAGAGCTTGGGGTAGTAAGAGAGCTTGGGGAGTAAGAGAGCTTGGGGTAGTAAGAGAGCTTGGGGGAGTGGGAGAGCTTGGGGGAGTAGGAGAGCTTGGGGGAGTAGGAGAGCTTGGGGGAGTAGGAGTGCTTGGGCGAGTAGGAGAGCTTGGGGGAGTAAGAGAGCTTTTTGGAGTCAGAAAGCTTGGGGAGTAAGAGAGCTTGGGGGAGTAGGAGATCTTGGGGGAGTAGGAGAGTTTTCTTGGAGTAGGAGACCTTGGGGGAGTAGGAGAGCTTGGGAGATTGAAGAGCTTTGGGGTGTTGGGGAGCTTGTGGGAGTAGGAGAGCTTGGGGGAGTAGGAGAGCTTGGGGGATTAGGAGAGCTTGGGGGAGTCAGAGATCTTGGGGCAGTAGGAGAGTTTGGGGGAGTAGGAGAGCTTGGGGGAGCAGGAGAGCTTGGGCGAGTAGGAGAGCTTGGGGGAGTAGGAGAGCTTGGGAGAGTTGGAGGGCTTGGGGGAGTAGGAGATCTTGCGGGAGTAGGAGATCTTGGGGGAGTAGGAGTATTTGGGGGAGTAGGAGAGCTTGGGGGAGTAGGAGAGCTTGGGGGAGTAGGAGAGCTTGGGGGAGTAGGAGAGCTTGGGAGAGTAGGAGAGCTTGGGGGATTAGGAGTGCTTGGGGGAGTAAGAGAGCTTGGGGGAGTAAGAGAGCTTGGTGGAGTAAGAGAGCTTGGGGAGTAAGAGAGCTTGAGGGAGTAAGAGAGCTTGGGGGAGTGGGAGAGCTTGGGGGAGTATGAGAGCTTGGGGGAGTAGAGCGCTTGGGGGAGTAGGAGAGCTTGGTTAGTAGGAAAGCTTGGGGGAGTAGGAGAGTTTGGGAGAGTAGGAGAGATTGGGAGAGTAGGAGAGCTTTGGGGAGTAGGAGAGCTTGTGGGAGTAGGAGAGCTTGGGGGAGTAGGAGAGCTTGGGGGAGTCAGAGATCTTGAGGCAGTAGGAGAGTTTGGGGGAGTAGGATATCCTGGGGGAGTAGGAGTGCTTGGGCGAGTAGGAGAGCTTGGGGGAGTAAGAGAGCTTGGTGGAGTAAGAGAGCTTGGGGAGTAAGAGAGCTTGGGGGAGTAAAAGAGCCTGGGGGAGTAGGAGAGCTTGGGGGAGTAGGAGAGCTTGGGGGAGTAGGAGCGCTTGGGGGAGTAGGAGAGCTTGGGGAAGTATGAGATCTTGGGGGAGTAGGAGATCTTGGGGGAATAGGAGAGTTTGGGGGAGTAGGAGAGCTTGCGGGAGTAGGAGAGCTTGGGGGAGTAGGAGAGCTAGGGGGATTAGGAGAGCTTGGGAGATTAGGAGAGCTTTGGGGAGTAGGAGAACTTGTGGGAGTAGGAGAGCTTCGGGGAGTAGGAGAGCTTGGGGGAGTAGGAGAGCTTGGGGGATTAGGAGAGCTTGGGGGAGTAGGAGTGCTTGGGGGAGTAGGAGAGCTTGGGGGAGTAGGAGAGCTTGGGAGAGTAGGAGAGCTTGATGGAGTAGGAGAGCTTGGGAGAGTAGGAGAGCTTGGCGGAGTAGCAGATCTTGGGGCAGTAGGGGAGCTTGTGGGAGTAGGAGCGCTTGGGGGACTAGGAGAGCTTGGGGGATTAGGAGAGCTTGGGGGAGTAAGAGAGCTTGGGGCAGTATGCGAGCGTCGGGGGGTAGGAGATCTTGGGGGAGTAGGAGAGCTTGGGCGAGTAGGAGAGCTTGGGGGAGTAAGAGAGCTTGGTGGAGTAAGAGAGCTTGAGGAGTAAGAGAGCTTGGTGGAGTAAGAGAGCTTGGGGGAGTAGGAGAGCTTGGGGGAGTAGGAGAGCTTGGGGGAGTATGAGAGCTTGGGGGAGTAGGAGAGCTTGGGCGAGTAGGAGAGCTTGGTGGAGTAGGAGAGCTTGGGGGATTAGGAGACCTTGGGGGAGTAGGAGAGCTTGGGGGAGTAGGAGAGCTTGGTAGAGTAAGAGAGCTTGGGGGAGTAGGAGAGCTTGGGGGAGTAGGAGAGCTTGGGGGAGTATGAGAGCTTGGGGGAGTAGGAGAGCTTGGGCGAGTCGGAGAGCTTGGGGGAGTCGGCGAGCTTGGGGGAGTAGGAGAGCTTGGAGGCTTAGGAGAAATTGGCAGAGTCGGAGAGCTAGGGGGAGTAAGAGAGCTTGGGGGAGTAAGAGAGCTTGGGGGAGTAAGAGAGCTTGGGGGAGTGGGAGAGCTTGGGGGAGTAGGAGAGTTTGGGGGATTAGGAGAGTTTGGGGTAGTCAGAGATCTTGGGGCAGTAGGAGAGTTTTGGGGAGTAGGAGAGCTTGGGGGAGCAGGAGAGCTTGGGCGAGTAGGAGAGCTTGGGGGAGTAGGAGAGCTTGGGAGAGTTGGAGGGCTTGGGGGAGTAGGAGATCTTGCGGGAGTAGGAGATCTTGGCGGAGTAGGAGTATTTGTGGGAGTAGGATAGCTTGGGGGAGTAGGAGAGCTTGGAGGAGTAGGAGAGCTTGGGGGAGTAGGAGAGCTTGGGAGAGTAGGAGAGCTTGGGGGATTAGGAGTGCTTGGGGGAGTAAGAGAGCTTGGGGGAGTAAGAGAGCTTGGTGGAGTAAGAGAGCTTGGGGAGTAAGAGAGCTTGAGGGAGTAAGAGAGCTTGGGGGAGTGGGAGAGCTTGGGGGAGTATGAGAGCTTGGGGGAGTAGAGCGCTTGGTGGAGTAGGAGAGCTTGGTTAGTAGGAGAGCTTGGGGGAGTAGGAGAGCTTGGGGGAGTAGGAGAGTTTGGGAGAGTAGGAGAGATTGGGAGAGTAGGAGAGCTTTGGGGAGTAGGAGAGCTTGTGGGAGTAGGAGAGCTTGGGGGAGTAGGAGAGCTTGGGGGAGTCAGAGATCTTGAGGCAGTAGGAGAGTTTGGGGGAGAAGGATATCCTGGGGGAGTAGGAGTGCTTGGGCGAGTAGTAGAGCTTGGGGGATTAAGAGAGCTTGGTGGAGTAAGAGAGCTTGGGGAGCAAGAGAGCTTGGGGGAGTAAAAGAGTCTGGGGGAGTAGGAGAGCTTGGGGGAGTAGGAGAGCTTGGGGGAGTAGGAGCGCTTGGGGGAGTAGGAGAGCTTGGGGAAGTATGAGATCTTGGGGGAGTAGGAGATCTTGGGGGAGTAGGAGAGTTTGGGGGAGTAGGAAAGCTTGGGGGAGTAGGAGAGCTTGGGGGAGTAGGAGAGCTTGGGGGATGAGGAGAGCTTGGGAGACTAGGAGAGCTTTGGGGAGTAGGAGAACTTGTGGGAGTAGGAGAGCTTCGGGGAGTAGGAGAGCTTGGGGGAGTAGGAGAGCTTGGGGGATTAGGAGAGCTTGGGGGAGTAGGAGTGCTTGGGGGAGTAGGAGAGCTTGGGGGAGTAGGAGAGCTTGGGAGAGTAGGAGAGCTTGGTGGAGTAGGAGAGCTTGGGAGAGTAGGAGAGCTTGGCGGAGTAGGAGATCTTGGGGCAGTAGGAGAGCTTAGGGGAGTAGGAGAGCTTGGAGGAGTAGGAGAGCTTGGGGGCGTAGGAGAGATTGGGGGAGTCGGAGAGCTTGGGGGAGTAGGAGAGCTTGGGAGTGTAGGAGAGCATGGGGGAGTAGGGGAGCTTGTGGGAGTAGGAGAGCTTGGGGGAGTAGGAGAGCTTGGGGGAGTAGGAGAGCTTGGGAGAGTAGGAGAGCTTTGGGGAGTAGGGGAGCTTGTGGGAGTAGGAGCGCTTGGGGTACTAGGAGAGCTTGGGGGATTAGGAGAGCTTGGGGGAGTAAGAGAGCTTGGGGCAGTAGGCGAGCGTGGGGGGGTAGGAGATCTTGGGGGAGTAGGAGAGCTTGGGCGAGTAGGAGAGCTTGGGGGAGTAAGAGAGCTTGGTGGAGTAAGAGAGCTTGAGGAGTAAGAGAGCTTGGTGGAGTAAGAGAGCTTGGGGGAGTTATAGAGCTTGGGGGAGTATGAGAGCTTGGGGGAGTAGGAGCGCTTGGGGGAGTCGGAGAGCTTGGGTAGTAGGAGAGCTTGGGGGAGTAGGAGAGCTTGGGGGAGTAGGAGAGTTTGGGAGAGGAGGAGAGATTGGGAGAGTAGGAGAGCTTTGGGGAGTAGGAGAGCTTGTGGGAGTAGGAGAGCTTGGGGGAGTAGGAGAGCTTGGGGAAGTATGAGAGCTTGGGGGAGTAGGAGAGCTTGGGCGAGTAGGAGAGCTTGGTGGAGTAGGAGAGCTTGCGGGAATAGGAGAGCTTGCGGGAGTAGGAGAGCTTGGGGGAGTAGGAGAGCTTGGTAGAGTAGGAGAGCTTGGCGGAGTGGGAGAACTTGGGGCAGTAGAAGAGCTTAGGGAGTAGGAGAGCTTGGGGGAGTAGGAGAGCTTACAGATGTAGGAGATGTAACAGAATTATGAAAGCTTAGGAGAGTAGGAGAGCTTGTGGGAGTAGGAGAGCACACCGGAGTAGGAGAGCTTTGCGGAGTCGGAGAGCTTGGGGGAGTCGGCGAGCTTGGGGGAGTAGGAGAGCTTGGAGGAGTAGGAGAAATTGGCAGAGTCGGAGAGCTAGGGGGAGTAAGAGAGCTTGGGGGAGTAAGAGAGCTTGGGGGAGTAAGAGAGCTTGGGGGAGTGGGAGAGCATGGGGAGTAGCAGAGCTCGGGTAGAGTAGGAGCGCTTGGGAAAGTAGGAGAGCTTGGGGGAGTAGGAGAGCTTGGGGGAGTAGGAGAGCTTGGGAGAGTCGGAGAGATTGGTGGAGTAGGAGATCTTGGGGGAGTAGGAGATCTTGGGGGAGTAGGAGAGTTTTCTTGGAGTAGGAGAGCTTGGGGGAGTAGGAGAGCTTGGGAGATGAGAAGAGCTTTGGGGAATAGGGGAGCTTGTGGGAGTAGGAGAGCTTGGGGGAGTAGGAGAGCTTGGGGGATTAGGAGAGCTTGGGGATTCAGAGATCTTGGGGCAGTAGGAGAGTTTGGGGGAGTAGGATATCCTGGGGGAGTAGGAGTGCTTGGGCGAGTAGGAGAGCTTGGGGGAGTAAGAGAGCTTGGTGGAGTAAGAGAGCTTGGGCGTAAGAGAGCTTGGGGGATTAGGAGAGCTTGGGAGATTAGGAGAGCTTGGGAGAGTCGGAGAGATTGGGGGAGTAGGAGATCTTGGGGGAGTAGGAGATCTTGGGGGAGTAGGAGAGTTTTCTTGGAGTAGGAGATCTTGGGGGAGTAGGAGATCTTGGGGGAGTAGGAGAGTTTGGGGGAGTAGGAGAGCTTGGGGGAGTAGGAGAGCTTGGGGAGTAGGAGAGCTTGGGGGATTAGGAGAGCTTGGGAGATTAGGAGAGCTTTGGGGAGTAGGAGAGCTTGTGGGAGTAGGAGAGCTTCGGGGAGTAGGAGAGCTTGGGGGAGTAGGAAAGCTTGGGGGATTAAGAGAGCTTGGGGGAGTAAGAGAGCTTGGGGAGTAACAGAGTTTGGGGGAGTAAGAGAGCTTGAGGGAGTAAGAGCGCTTGGGGGAGTAAGAGAGCTTGCGGGTGCAAGAGAGCTTGGGGAGTAGGAGAGCTTGCGGGAGTAGGAGAGCTTGGGTGCGTAGGAGAGATTGGGGGAGCCGGAGAGCTTGGGGCAGTAGGAGAGCTTGGGAGTGTAGGAGAGCTTGGGGGCGTAGGAGAGCTTGGGGCGTATGAAAGCTTGGGGGAGTATGAGAGCTTGGGGTGTATGCGAGATTGGGGAAGCAGGCGAACTTGGGGGAGTAGTAGAGCTTGTGGGAGAGGGAGTGCTTGGGCGAGTAGGAGAGCTTGGGGGAGTAAGAGAGCTTGGGGGAGTAGGAGAGTTTGGGGGAGTAGGAGAGCTTGGGGGAGTAGGAGAGCTTGGGGGAGTAGGAGAGTTTGGGTGAGTAGGAGAGCTTGCGGTGATCGCGGAGCTTGGGGGAGTAGGAGAACTTGGTAGAGTAGGAGAGCTTGGGGGAGTAAGAGAGCTTGGGGAGTAACAGAGTTTGGGGGAGTAAGAGAGATTGAGGGAGTTAGAGAGCTTGGGGGAGTAAGAGATCTTGCGGGTGTAAGAGAGCTTGGGGAGTAGGAGTGCTTGGGGGAGTAGGCGAGCTTGGTGGAGTAGGAGACCTTGGGCGAGTAGGAGATCTTGGGGGAGGAAGAGAGCTTGGGGGAGTAAGAGAGCTTGGGGGAGTAAGATAGCTTGTGGGAGTAGGAGAGCATGGGAACAGGTGAGCTTGTGGAATAGGAGAGCTTTGGGTGAGTACGAGCGCTTGCGGGTGTAGGAGAGCTTGAGGGTGAAGGAGAACTTGGCAGAGTAGGAGAGAGTGGGGGAGTAAGAGATCTTGGGGGAGTAAGAGAGCTTGGTGGAGAAAGAGAGCTTGGGGGAGTAAGAGAGCTTGGGGGAGTAAGAGAGCTTGGGGGAGTAAGAGAGCGTGGGGGTGTAAGAGAGCTTGGGGGAGTAGGAGAACTTGGCAGAGTAGGAGACCTTGGGGGAGTAGGAGCGCTTGGGGGAGTAGGAGAGCTTGGGGGAGAAGGAGAGCTTGGGGGAGTAGGAGAACTTGGCAGAGTAGGTGAGCTTGGAGGTGTAAGAGAGCTTAGGGGAGTAAGAGAGCTTGGGGGAGTAAGAGAGCTTGGGGGAATACGAGAGCTTGGGGGAGTAGGAGAACATGGGCGAGTAGGGGTGCTTGGGGGAGTAGGAGAACTTGGGGGATTCGGGGAGCTTGGGGGAGTAGGAGAACTTGGCACAGTAGGAGAGCTTGGGGGAGTAACAGAGCTTGGGGGAGTAAGAAAGCTTGGGGCAGTAGGAGATCTTGGGGGAGTAGGAGATCTTGATGGAGTTGGATAGCTTGGGCGAGTAGGAGAGCTTGGGGGTGTAAGAGATCTTGGTGGAGTAAGAGAGCTTGGGGAGTAAGAGAACTTGGGGGAGTAAGAGAGCTTGGGGGAGTGGGAGAGCTTGGCGGAGTAGGAGAGCTTGGGGGAATAGGTGCGCTTGGGGAAGTAGGAGAGGTTGAGGGAGTATGAGAGCTGAGGGGAGTAGGAGAACTTGGGGGAGTAGGAGAGATTGGGAGAGTTGGAGAGCTTGGGGGAGTAGGAGATCTTGCGGGAGTAGGAGATCTTGGGGGAGTAGGATAGTTTGGGGGAGTATGAGAGCTTGGGGGAGTAGGAGCGCTTGGGGGAGTAGGAGAGCTTGGGTAGTAGGAGAGCTTGGGGGAGTAGGAGAGCTTGGGGGAGTAGGAGAGCTTGGGGGAGTAGGAGTATTTGGGGGAGTAGGATAGCTTGGGGGCGTATGAGAGCTTGGGGGCGTATGAGAGCTTGGGGGAGTGGGAGAGCTTGGCGGAGTAGGAGAGCTTGGGGGAATAGGTGCGCTTGGGGAAGTAGGAGAGATTGAGGGAGTAGGAGAGCTTGGCGGAGTAGGAGAGCTTGGGGGAATAGGAGAGCTTGGGGGAGTACGAGAGCTTGGGGGAGTAGGAGAGCTTGGGGGCATATGAGAGCTTCCCGGAGGAGGAGAGCTTGGGGGAGTATGAGAGCTTGGGGGAGTAGGAGCGCTTGGGGGAGTAGGAGAGCTTGGGTAGTAGGAGAGCTTGGGGGAGTAGGAGAGCTTGGGGGAGTAGGAGAGCTTGGGGGAGTAGGAGAGTTTGGGAGAGTAGGAGAGATTGGGAGAGTAGGAGAGATTGGGAGAGTAGGAGTATTTGGGGGAGTAGGATAGCTTGGGGGCGTATGAGAGCTTGGGGGCGTATGAGAGCTTGGGGGCGTATGAGAGCTTGGGGGTGTGAGAGAGCTTGGGGTGTATGAGAGCTTGGGGGAGTAAGAGAGCTTGCGGGTGTAAGAGAGCTTGGGGAGTAGGAGCTTGGGGGAGTGGGGGAGCTTGGGGTAGTAGGAGACCTTGGGCGAGTCGGAGAGCTTGGGGGCGGAAGAGAGCTTGAGGGAGGAATTAAGGTTGGGGGAGAAAGAGAGCTTGGGTGAGTAAGAGAGCTTGGGGAAGTATATGAGCTTGGGGGAGTAGTAGAGCTTGTTGGAGTGGGAGAGCTTGGGCGAGTAGGAGAGCTTTTCGGGAGTAAGAGAGCTTGAGGCAGGAAGAACGCTTGGGGGAGAAAGAGAGCTTGGGGGAGTAAGAGAGCTTTGGGGAATAGGAGAGCTTGGGGGAGTAGGAGAGCTTGGGGGAGTAGGAGAGTTTGGGGGAGTAGGAGAGCTAGGGGAGTCGCGGAGCTTGGGGGAGTCGGAGAACTTGTCAGAGTAGGAGAGCTTGGGGTAGTAAGAGAGCTTGGGGAGTAAGAGAGCTTGGGGTAGTAAGAGAGCTTGGGGGAGTGGGAGAGCTTGGGGGAGTAGGAGAGCTTGGGGGAGTAGGAGAGCTTGGGGGAGTAGGAAATCTTGGGGGTGTAGGAGAGCTTGGGAGAGTTGGAGAGCTTGGGGGAGTAGGAGAACTTGGGAGAGTAGTAGATCTTGGGGGAGTAGGAGAGTTTGGGGGAGTAGGAGAGCTTGGGGGAGTAGGAGAGTTTGGGGGAGTAGGAGAGCTTGGGGTGTAGCAGAGCTTGGGAGAGTAGGAGAGCTTTGTGGAGTAGGGGAGCTTGTGGGAGTAGGAGCGCTTGGGGGACTAGGAGAGCTTGGTGGATTAGGAGAGCTTGGGGGAGTCAGAGAGCTGGGGCAGTAGGAGAGCTTGGGGTGTAGGAGATCTTGGGGGAGTAGGAGAGCTTGGGCGAGTAGGAGAGCTTGGGGAAGTGGGAGAGCTTGGGTAGTAGGAGAGCTTGGGGGAGTGGGAGAGCTTGGGGGAGTATGAGAGCTTGGGGGAGTAGGAGCGCTTGTGGGAGTAGGAGAGCTTGGGGGAGTAGGAGAGCTTGGGGGAGTAGGAGAGTTTGGGAGAATAGGAGAGATTGGGAGAGTAGGAGAGCTTTGGGGAGTAGGAGAGCTTGTGGGAGTAGGAGAGCTTGGGGGAGTAGGAGAGCTTGGGGGAGTATGAGAGCTTGGGGGAGTAGGAGAGCTTGGGGGAGTAGGAGAGCTTGGGGGTTTAGGAGAGCTTGGGGGAGTAGGAGAACTTGGGGGAGTAGGAGAGCTTGGTAGAGTAGGAGAGCTTGGCGGAGTAGGAGAACTTGGGGCAGTAGGAGAGCTTAGGGGAGTAGGAGAGCTTGGGGGAGTAGGAGAGCTTGGGGTAGTAGGAGAGCTTGGGGGAGTCGGAGAGCTTGGGGGAGTAGGAGAGCTTGGGAGAGTAGGAGAGCTTGGGGGCGTATGAGAGCTTGGGGGCGTTTGAGAGCTTGGGGGAGTGAGAGAGCTTGGGGTGTATGAGAGATTGGGGGAGTAAGAGAGCTTGGGGAGGAAGAGAGCTTGAGGGAGGAACAAAGGTTGGGGGAGAAAGAGAGCTTGGGGGAGTAAGAGAGCTTGGGGAAGTAGGCGAGCTTGGGGGAGTAGTAGAGCTTGTGGGAGTGGGAGAGCTTGGGCGAGTAGGGGAGCTTTTCGGGAGTAAGAGAGCTTGAGGGAGGAAGAAAGCTTGGGGGAGAAAGAGAGCTTGGGGGAGTAAAATAGCTTTGGGGAATAGGAGAGCTTGGGGGACTAGGAGAGCTTGGGGCAGTAGGAGAGTTTGGGGGAGTAGGAGAGCTTGGGGGAGTCGCGGAGCTTGGGGGAGTAGGAGAACTTGTCAGAGTAGGAGAGCTTGGGGTAGTAAGGGAGCTTGGGGAGTAAGAGAGTTTGGGGGAGTAAGAGAGCTTGGGGAGTAGGAGCTTGGGGGAGTAGGGGTGCTTGGGGGAGTAGGAGACCTTGGGCGAGTATGAGAGCTTGGGTGAGAAAGTGAGCTTGTGGGAGTAAGAAAGCTTGGGGGAGTAAGATAGCTTGGGAGAGTGGGAGAGCTTGGGGAACAGGTGAGCTTGTGGGAATAGGAGAGCTTGGGGGAGTACGAGCGCTTGCGGGTGTAGGAGAGCTTGAGGGAGAAGGAGAACTTGGCAGAGTAGGAGAGCTTTGGGGAGTAAGAGAGCTTGGGGGAGTAAGAGAGCTTGGTGGAGAAAGAGAGCTTGGGGAGTAAGAGAGCTTGGGGGAGTAAGAGAGCTTTGGGGAGTAAGAGAGCTTGGGGGAGTATGAGAGCTTGGGGGTGTAAGAGAGCTTGGAGGAGTAGGAGAACTTGGCAGAGTAGGAGAGCTTGGGGGAGTTAGAGAGCTTGGGGGAGTAAGAGAGCTTGGGGGAGTAAGAGAGCTTGGGGGAGCAGGAGAGCTTGGGGGAGTAGGAGTGCTTGGGGGAGTAGGAGAGCTTGGGCGAGTAGTAGAGCTTGGGGGAGCAGTGGAGCTTGGGGGAGTAGGAGAGCTTGGGGAGAAGGAGAGCTTGGGGGAGTAGGAGAACTTGGCAGAGTAGGAGAGCTTGGAGGAGTAAGAGAGGTTGGGGGTGTAAGAGAGCTTGGGGTTGTAAGAGAGCTTGGGGGAATACGAGAGCTTGGGGGAGTAGGAGAGCTTGCGGGAGTTGGAGAGCTTGGAGGAGTAGGAGAGATTGGGGGCGTTAGAAAGCTTGGAGGAGGAGGAGAAGGAGAGCTTACCGTAGTAGGACAGCTTGGGGGAGAAGGGTAGCTTGGGGAAGCAGGAGAGCTTACCGGAGTAGGAGAGACTGGTGGAGTAGTAGAGCTTGGGAGAGTAGGAGAGCTTGGGGGAAGAAGAGAGCTTGGGGGAGTAGGAGAGCTTGGTGTAGTAGGACAGCTTTGGGGAGTAGGAGAGCTTGGGGGAGTAGGAGAGTTTGGGGGAGAAGGAGTGCTTGGGGGAGAAGGAGAGCTTGTGGGAGAAGGAGAGCTTTTTGGAGTCAGAAAGCTTGGGGAGTAAGAGAGCTTGGGGGAGTAGGAGATCTTGGGGGAGTAGGAGAGTTTTCTTGGAGTAGGAGACCTTGGGGGAGTAGGAGAGCTTGGGAGATTGAAGAGCTTTGGGGTGTTGGGGAGCTTGTGGGAGTAGGAGAGCTTGGGGGAGTAGGAGAGCTTGGGGGATTAGGAGAGCTTGGGGGAGTCAGAGATCTTGGGGCAGTAGGAGAGTTTGGGGGAGTAGGAGAGCTTGGGGGAGCAGGAGAGCTTGGGCGAGTAGGAGAGCTTGGGGGAGTAGGAGAGCTTGGGAGAGTTGGAGGGCTTGGGGGAGTAGGAGATCTTGCGGGAGTAGGAGATCTTGGGGGAGTAGGAGTATTTGGGGGATTGGAGAGCTTGGGGGAGTAGGAGAGCTTGGGGGAGTAGGAGAGCTTGGGGGAGTAGGAGAGCTTGGGAGAGTAGGAGAGCTTGGGGGATTAGGAGTGCTTGGGGGAGTAAGAGAGCTTGGGGGAGTAAGAGAGCTTGGTGGAGTAAGAGAGCTTGGGGAGTAAGAGAGCTTGAGGGAGTAAGAGAGCTTGGGGGAGTGGGAGAGCTTGGGGGAGTATGAGAGCTTGGGGGAGTAGAGCGCTTGGGGGAGTAGGAGAGCTTGGTTAGTAGGAAAGCTTGGGGGAGTAGGAGAGTTTGGGAGAGTAGGAGAGATTGGGAGAGTAGGAGAGCTTTGGGGAGTAGGAGAGCTTGTGGGAGTAGGAGAGCTTGGGGGAGTAGGAGAGCTTGGGGGAGTCAGAGATCTTGAGGCAGTAGGAGAGTTTGGGGGAGTAGGATATCCTGGGGGAGTAGGAGTGCTTGGGCGAGTAGGAGAGCTTGGGGGAGTAAGAGAGCTTGGTGGAGTAAGAGAGCTTGGGGAGTAAGAGAGCTTGGGGGAGTAAAAGAGCCTGGGGGAGTAGGAGAGCTTGGGGGAGTAGGAGAGCTTGGGGGAGTAGGAGCGCTTGGGGGAGTAGGAGAGCTTGGGGAAGTATGAGATCTTGGGGGAGTAGGAGATCTTGGGGGAATAGGAGAGTTTGGGGGAGTAGGAGAGCTTGCGGGAGTAGGAGAGCTTGGGGGAGTAGGAGAGCTAGGGGGATTAGGAGAGCTTGGGAGATTAGGAGAGCTTTGGGGAGTAGGAGAACTTGTGGGAGTAGGAGAGCTTCGGGGAGTAGGAGAGCTTGGGGGAGTAGGAGAGCTTGGGGGATTAGGAGAGCTTGGGGGAGTAGGAGTGCTTGGGGGAGTAGGAGAGCTTGGGGGAGTAGGAGAGCTTGGGAGAGTAGGAGAGCTTGATGGAGTAGGAGAGCTTGGGAGAGTAGGAGAGCTTGGCGGAGTAGCAGATCTTGGGGCAGTAGGGGAGCTTGTGGGAGTAGGAGCGCTTGGGGGACTAGGAGAGCTTGGGGGATTAGGAGAGCTTGGGGGAGTAAGAGAGCTTGGGGCAGTATGCGAGCGTCGGGGGGTAGGAGATCTTGGGGGAGTAGGAGAGCTTGGGCGAGTAGGAGAGCTTGGGGGAGTAAGAGAGCTTGGTGGAGTAAGAGAGCTTGAGGAGTAAGAGAGCTTGGTGGAGTAAGAGAGCTTGGGGGAGTAGGAGAGCTTGGGGGAGTAGGAGAGCTTGGGGGAGTATGAGAGCTTGGGGGAGTAGGAGAGCTTGGGCGAGTAGGAGAGCTTGGTGGAGTAGGAGAGCTTGGGGGATTAGGAGACCTTGGGGGAGTAGGAGAGCTTGGGGGAGTAGGAGAGCTTGGTAGAGTAAGAGAGCTTGGGGGAGTAGGAGAGCTTGGGGGAGTAGGAGAGCTTGGGGGAGTATGAGAGCTTGGGGGAGTAGGAGAGCTTGGGCGAGTCGGAGAGCTTGGGGGAGTCGGCGAGCTTGGGGGAGTAGGAGAGCTTGGAGGCTTAGGAGAAATTGGCAGAGTCGGAGAGCTAGGGGGAGTAAGAGAGCTTGGGGGAGTAAGAGAGCTTGGGGGAGTAAGAGAGCTTGGGGGAGTGGGAGAGCTTGGGGGAGTAGGAGAGTTTGGGGGATTAGGAGAGTTTGGGGTAGTCAGAGATCTTGGGGCAGTAGGAGAGTTTTGGGGAGTAGGAGAGCTTGGGGGAGCAGGAGAGCTTGGGCGAGTAGGAGAGCTTGGGGGAGTAGGAGAGCTTGGGAGAGTTGGAGGGCTTGGGGGAGTAGGAGATCTTGCGGGAGTAGGAGATCTTGGCGGAGTAGGAGTATTTGTGGGAGTAGGATAGCTTGGGGGAGTAGGAGAGCTTGGAGGAGTAGGAGAGCTTGGGGGAGTAGGAGAGCTTGGGAGAGTAGGAGAGCTTGGGGGATTAGGAGTGCTTGGGGGAGTAAGAGAGCTTGGGGGAGTAAGAGAGCTTGGTGGAGTAAGAGAGCTTGGGGAGTAAGAGAGCTTGAGGGAGTAAGAGAGCTTGGGGGAGTGGGAGAGCTTGGGGGAGTATGAGAGCTTGGGGGAGTAGAGCGCTTGGTGGAGTAGGAGAGCTTGGTTAGTAGGAGAGCTTGGGGGAGTAGGAGAGCTTGGGGGAGTAGGAGAGTTTGGGAGAGTAGGAGAGATTGGGAGAGTAGGAGAGCTTTGGGGAGTAGGAGAGCTTGTGGGAGTAGGAGAGCTTGGGGGAGTAGGAGAGCTTGGGGGAGTCAGAGATCTTGAGGCAGTAGGAGAGTTTGGGGGAGAAGGATATCCTGGGGGAGTAGGAGTGCTTGGGCGAGTAGTAGAGCTTGGGGGAGTAAGAGAGCTTGGTGGAGTAAGAGAGCTTGGGGAGCAAGAGAGCTTGGGGGAGTAAAAGAGTCTGGGGGAGTAGGAGAGCTTGGGGGAGTAGGAGAGCTTGGGGGAGTAGGAGCGCTTGGGGGAGTAGGAGAGCTTGGGGAAGTATGAGATCTTGGGGGAGTAGGAGATCTTGGGGGAGTAGGAGAGTTTGGGGGAGTAGGAAAGCTTGGGGGAGTAGGAGAGCTTGGGGGAGTAGGAGAGCTTGGGGGATGAGGAGAGCTTGGGAGACTAGGAGAGCTTTGGGGAGTAGGAGAACTTGTGGGAGTAGGAGTGCTTCGGGGAGTAGGAGAGCTTGGGGGAGTAGGAGAGCTTGGGGGATTAGGAGAGCTTGGGGGAGTAGGAGTGCTTGGGGGAGTAGGAGAGCTTGGGGGAGTAGGAGAGCTTGGGAGAGTAGGAGAGCTTGGTGGAGTAGGAGAGCTTGGGAGAGTAGGAGAGCTTGGCGGAGTAGGAGATCTTGGGGCAGTAGGAGAGCTTAGGGGAGTAGGAGAGCTTGGAGGAGTAGGAGAGCTTGGGGGCGTAGGAGAGATTGGGGGAGTCGGAGAGCTTGGGGGAGTAGGAGAGCTTGGGAGTGTAGGAGAGCAAGGGGGAGTAGGGGAGCTTGTGGGAGTAGGAGAGCTTGGGGGAGTAGGAGAGCTTGGGGGAGTAGGAGAGCTTGGGAGAGTAGGAGAGCTTTGGGGAGTAGGGGAGCTTGTGGGAGTAGGAGCGCTTGGGGTACTAGGAGAGCTTGGGGGATTAGGAGAGCTTGGGGGAGTAAGAGAGCTTGGGGCAGTAGGCGAGCGTGGGGGGGTAGGAGATCTTGGGGGAGTAGGAGAGCTTGGGCGAGTAGGAGAGCTTGGGGGAGTAAGAGAGCTTGGTGGAGTAAGAGAGCTTGAGGAGTAAGAGAGCTTGGTGGAGTAAGAGAGCTTGGGGGAGTTATAGAGCTTGGGGGAGTATGAGAGCTTGGGGGAGTAGGAGCGCTTGGGGGATTCGGAGAGCTTGGGTAGTAGGAGAGCTTGGGGGAGTAGGAGAGCTTGGGGGAGTAGGAGAGTTTGGGAGAGGAGGAGAGATTGGGAGAGTAGGAGAGCTTTGGGGAGTAGGAGAGCTTGTGGGAGTAGGAGAGCTTGGGGGAGTAGGAGAGCTTGGGGAAGTATGAGAGCTTGGGGGAGTAGGAGAGCTTGGGCGAGTAGGAGAGCTTGGTGGAGTAGGAGAGCTTGCGGGAATAGGAGAGCTTGCGGGAGTAGGAGAGCTTGGGGGAGTAGGAGAGCTTGGTAGAGTAGGAGAGCTTGGCGGAGTGGGAGAACTTGGGGCAGTAGAAGAGCTTAGGGAGTAGGAGAGCTTGGGGGAGTAGGAGAGCTTACAGATGTAGGAGATGTAACAGAATTATGAAAGCTTAGGAGAGTAGGAGAGCTTGTGGGAGTAGGAGAGCACACCGGAGTAGGAGAGCTTTGCGGAGTCGGAGAGCTTGGGGGAGTCGGCGAGCTTGGGGGAGTAGGAGAGCTTGGAGGAGTAGGAGAAATTGGCAGAGTCGGAGAGCTAGGGGGAGTAAGAGAGCTTGGGGGAGTAAGAGAGCTTGGGGGAGTAAGAGAGCTTGGGGGAGTGGGAGAGCATGGGGAGTAGCAGAGCTCGGGTAGAGTAGGAGCGCTTGGGAAAGTAGGAGAGCTTGGGGGAGTAGGAGAGCTTGGGGGAGTAGGAGAGCTTGGGAGAGTCGGAGAGATTGGTGGAGTAGGAGATCTTGGGGGAGTAGGAGATCTTGGGGGAGTAGGAGAGTTTTCTTGGAGTAGGAGAGCTTGGGGGAGTAGGAGAGCTTGGGAGATGAGAAGAGCTTTGGGGAATAGGGGAGCTTGTGGGAGTAGGAGAGCTTGGGGGAGTAGGAGAGCTTGGGGGATTAGGAGAGCTTGGGGATTCAGAGATCTTGGGGCAGTAGGAGAGTTTGGGGGAGTAGGATATCCTGGGGGAGTAGGAGTGCTTGGGCGAGTAGGAGAGCTTGGGGGAGTAAGAGAGCTTGGTGGAGTAAGAGAGCTTGGGCGTAAGAGAGCTTGGGGGATTAGGAGAGCTTGGGAGATTAGGAGAGCTTGGGAGAGTCGGAGAGATTGGGGGAGTAGGAGATCTTGGGGGAGTAGGAGATCTTGGGGGAGTAGGAGAGTTTTCTTGGAGTAGGAGATCTTGGGGGAGTAGGAGATCTTGGGGGAGTAGGAGAGTTTGGGGGAGTAGGAGAGCTTGGGGGAGTAGGAGAGCTTGGGGAGTAGGAGAGCTTGGGGGATTAGGAGAGCTTGGGAGATTAGGAGAGCTTTGGGGAGTAGGAGAGCTTGTGGGAGTAGGAGAGCTTCGGGGAGTAGGAGAGCTTGGGGGAGTAGGAAAGCTTGGGGGATTAAGAGAGCTTGGGGGAGTAAGAGAGCTTGGGGAGTAACAGAGTTTGGGGGAGTAAGAGAGCTTGAGGGAGTAAGAGCGCTTGGGGGAGTAAGAGAGCTTGCGGGTGCAAGAGAGCTTGGGGAGTAGGAGAGCTTGCGGGAGTAGGAGAGCTTGGGTGCGTAGGAGAGATTGGGGGAGCCGGAGAGCTTGGGGCAGTAGGAGAGCTTGGGAGTGTAGGAGAGCTTGGGGGCGTAGGAGAGCTTGGGGCGTATGAAAGCTTGGGGGAGTATGAGAGCTTGGGGTGTATGCGAGATTGGGGAAGCAGGCGAACTTGGGGGAGTAGTAGAGCTTGTGGGAGAGGGAGTGCTTGGGCGAGTAGGAGAGCTTGGGGGAGTAAGAGAGCTTGGGGGAGTAGGAGAGTTTGGGGGAGTAGGAGAGCTTGGGGGAGTAGGAGAGCTTGGGGGAGTAGGAGAGTTTGGGTGAGTAGGAGAGCTTGCGGTGATCGCGGAGCTTGGGGGAGTAGGAGAACTTGGTAGAGTAGGAGAGCTTGGGGGAGTAAGAGAGCTTGGGGAGTAACAGAGTTTGGGGGAGTAAGAGAGATTGAGGGAGTTAGAGAGCTTGGGGGAGTAAGAGATCTTGCGGGTGTAAGAGAGCTTGGGGAGTAGGAGTGCTTGGGGGAGTAGGCGAGCTTGGTGGAGTAGGAGACCTTGGGCGAGTAGGAGATCTTGGGGGAGGAAGAGAGCTTGGGGGAGTAAGAGAGCTTGGGGGAGTAAGATAGCTTGTGGGAGTAGGAGAGCATGGGAACAGGTGAGCTTGTGGAATAGGAGAGCTTTGGGTGAGTACGAGCGCTTGCGGGTGTAGGAGAGCTTGAGGGTGAAGGAGAACTTGGCAGAGTAGGAGAGAGTGGGGGAGTAAGAGATCTTGGGGGAGTAAGAGAGCTTGGTGGAGAAAGAGAGCTTGGGGGAGTAAGAGAGCTTGGGGGAGTAAGAGAGCTTGGGGGAGTAAGAGAGCGTGGGGGTGTAAGAGAGCTTGGGGGAGTAGGAGAACTTGGCAGAGTAGGAGACCTTGGGGGAGTAGGAGCGCTTGGGGGAGTAGGAGAGCTTGGGGGAGAAGGAGAGCTTGGGGGAGTAGGAGAACTTGGCAGAGTAGGTGAGCTTGGAGGTGTAAGAGAGCTTAGGGGAGTAAGAGAGCTTGGGGGAGTAAGAGAGCTTGGGGGAATACGAGAGCTTGGGGGAGTAGGAGAACATGGGCGAGTAGGGGTGCTTGGGGGAGTAGGAGAACTTGGGGGATTCGGGGAGCTTGGGGGAGTAGGAGAACTTGGCACAGTAGGAGAGCTTGGGGGAGTAACAGAGCTTGGGGGAGTAAGAAAGCTTGGGGCAGTAGGAGATCTTGGGGGAGTAGGAGATCTTGATGGAGTTGGATAGCTTGGGCGAGTAGGAGAGCTTGGGGGTGTAAGAGATCTTGGTGGAGTAAGAGAGCTTGGGGAGTAAGAGAACTTGGGGGAGTAAGAGAGCTTGGGGGAGTGGGAGAGCTTGGCGGAGTAGGAGAGCTTGGGGGAATAGGTGCGCTTGGGGAAGTAGGAGAGGTTGAGGGAGTATGAGAGCTGAGGGGAGTAGGAGAACTTGGGGGAGTAGGAGAGATTGGGAGAGTTGGAGAGCTTGGGGGAGTAGGAGATCTTGCGGGAGTAGGAGATCTTGGGGGAGTAGGATAGTTTGGGGGAGTATGAGAGCTTGGGGGAGTAGGAGCGCTTGGGGGAGTAGGAGAGCTTGGGTAGTAGGAGAGCTTGGGGGAGTAGGAGAGCTTGGGGGAGTAGGAGAGCTTGGGGGAGTAGGAGTATTTGGGGGAGTAGGATAGCTTGGGGGCGTATGAGAGCTTGGGGGCGTATGAGAGCTTGGGGGAGTGGGAGAGCTTGGCGGAGTAGGAGAGCTTGGGGGAATAGGTGCGCTTGGGGAAGTAGGAGAGATTGAGGGAGTAGGAGAGCTTGGCGGAGTAGGAGAGCTTGGGGGAATAGGAGAGCTTGGGGGAGTACGAGAGCTTGGGGGAGTAGGAGAGCTTGGGGGCATATGAGAGCTTCCCGGAGGAGGAGAGCTTGGGGGAGTATGAGAGCTTGGGGGAGTAGGAGCGCTTGGGGGAGTAGGAGAGCTTGGGTAGTAGGAGAGCTTGGGGGAGTAGGAGAGCTTGGGGGAGTAGGAGAGCTTGGGGGAGTAGGAGAGTTTGGGAGAGTAGGAGAGATTGGGAGAGTAGGAGAGATTGGGAGAGTAGGAGTATTTGGGGGAGTAGGATAGCTTGGGGGCGTATGAGAGCTTGGGGGCGTATGAGAGCTTGGGGGCGTATGAGAGCTTGGGGGTGTGAGAGAGCTTGGGGTGTATGAGAGCTTGGGGGAGTAAGAGAGCTTGCGGGTGTAAGAGAGCTTGGGGAGTAGGAGCTTGGGGGAGTGGGGGAGCTTGGGGGAGTAGGAGACCTTGGGCGAGTCGGAGAGCTTGGGGGCGGAAGAGAGCTTGAGGGAGGAATTAAGGTTGGGGGAGAAAGAGAGCTTGGGTGAGTAAGAGAGCTTGGGGAAGTATATGAGCTTGGGGGAGTAGTAGAGCTTGTTGGAGTGGGAGAGCTTGGGCGAGTAGGAGAGCTTTTCGGGAGTAAGAGAGCTTGAGGCAGGAAGAACGCTTGGGGGAGAAAGAGAGCTTGGGGGAGTAAGAGAGCTTTGGGGAATAGGAGAGCTTGGGGGAGTAGGAGAGCTTGGGGGAGTAGGAGAGTTTGGGGGAGTAGGAGAGCTAGGGGAGTCGCGGAGCTTGGGGGAGTCGGAGAACTTGTCAGAGTAGGAGAGCTTGGGGTAGTAAGAGAGCTTGGGGAGTAAGAGAGCTTGGGGTAGTAAGAGAGCTTGGGGGAGTGGGAGAGCTTGGGGGAGTAGGAGAGCTTGGGGGAGTAGGAGAGCTTGGGGGAGTAGGAAATCTTGGGGGTGTAGGAGAGCTTGGGAGAGTTGGAGAGCTTGGGGGAGTAGGAGAACTTGGGAGAGTAGTAGATCTTGGGGGAGTAGGAGAGTTTGGGGGAGTAGGAGAGCTTGGGGGAGTAGGAGAGTTTGGGGGAGTAGGAGAGCTTGGGGTGTAGCAGAGCTTGGGAGAGTAGGAGAGCTTTGTGGAGTAGGGGAGCTTGTGGGAGTAGGAGCGCTTGGGGAACTAGGAGAGCTTGGTGGATTAGGAGAGCTTGGGGGAGTCAGAGAGCTGGGGCAGTAGGAGAGCTTGGGGTGTAGGAGATCTTGGGGGAGTAGGAGAGCTTGGGCGAGTAGGAGAGCTTGGGGAAGTGGGAGAGCTTGGGTAGTAGGAGAGCTTGGGGGAGTGGGAGAGCTTGGGGGAGTATGAGAGCTTGGGGGAGTAGGAGCGCTTGTGGGAGTAGGAGAGCTTGGGGGAGTAGGAGAGCTTGGGGGAGTAGGAGAGTTTGGGAGAATAGGAGAGATTGGGAGAGTAGGAGAGCTTTGGGGAGTAGGAGAGCTTGTGGGAGTAGGAGAGCTTGGGGGAGTAGGAGAGCTTGGGGGAGTATGAGAGCTTGGGGGAGTAGGAGAGCTTGGGGGAGTAGGAGAGCTTGGGGGTTTAGGAGAGCTTGGGGGAGTAGGAGAACTTGGGGGAGTAGGAGAGCTTGGTAGAGTAGGAGAGCTTGGCGGAGTAGGAGAACTTGGGGCAGTAGGAGAGCTTAGGGGAGTAGGAGAGCTTGGGGGAGTAGGAGAGCTTGGGGTAGTAGGAGAGCTTGGGGGAGTCGGAGAGCTTGGGGGAGTAGGAGAGCTTGGGAGAGTAGGAGAGCTTGGGGGCGTATGAGAGCTTGGGGGCGTTTGAGAGCTTGGGGGAGTGAGAGAGCTTGGGGTGTATGAGAGATTGGGGGAGTAAGAGAGCTTGGGGAGGAAGAGAGCTTGAGGGAGGAACACAGGTTGGGGGAGAAAGAGAGCTTGGGGGAGTAAGAGAGCTTGGGGAAGTAGGCGAGCTTGGGGGAGTAGTAGAGCTTGTGGGAGTGGGAGAGCTTGGGCGAGTAGGGGAGCTTTTCGGGAGTAAGAGAGCTTGAGGGAGGAAGAAAGCTTGGGGGAGAAAGAGAGCTTGGGGGAGTAAAATAGCTTTGGGGAATAGGAGAGCTTGGGGGACTAGGAGAGCTTGGGGCAGTAGGAGAGTTTGGGGGAGTAGGAGAGCTTGGGGGAGTCGCGGAGCTTGGGGGAGTAGGAGAACTTGTCAGAGTAGGAGAGCTTGGGGTAGTAAGGGAGCTTGGGGAGTAAGAGAGTTTGGGGGAGTAAGAGAGCTTGGGGAGTAGGAGCTTGGGGGAGTAGGGGTGCTTGGGGGAGTAGGAGACCTTGGGCGAGTATGAGAGCTTGGGTGAGAAAGTGAGCTTGTGGGAGTAAGAAAGCTTGGGGGAGTAAGATAGCTTGGGAGAGTGGGAGAGCTTGGGGAACAGGTGAGCTTGTGGGAATAGGAGAGCTTGGGGGAGTACGAGCGCTTGCGGGTGTAGGAGAGCTTGAGGGAGAAGGAGAACTTGGCAGAGTAGGAGAGCTTTGGGGAGTAAGAGAGCTTGGGGGAGTAAGAGAGCTTGGTGGAGAAAGAGAGCTTGGGGAGTAAGAGAGCTTGGGGGAGTAAGAGAGCTTTGGGGAGTAAGAGAGCTTGGGGGAGTATGAGAGCTTGGGGGTGTAAGAGAGCTTGGAGGAGTAGGAGAACTTGGCAGAGTAGGAGAGCTTGGGGGAGTTAGAGAGCTTGGGGGAGTAAGAGAGCTTGGGGGAGTAAGAGAGCTTGGGGGAGCAGGAGAGCTTGGGGGAGTAGGAGTGCTTGGGGGAGTAGGAGAGCTTGGGCGAGTAGTAGAGCTTGGGGGAGCAGTGGAGCTTGGGGGAGTAGGAGAGCTTGGGGAGAAGGAGAGCTTGGGGGAGTAGGAGAACTTGGCAGAGTAGGAGAGCTTGGAGGAGTAAGAGAGGTTGGGGGTGTAAGAGAGCTTGGGGTTGTAAGAGAGCTTGGGGGAATACGAGAGCTTGGGGGAGTAGGAGAGCTTGCGGGAGTTGGAGAGCTTGGAGGAGTAGGAGAGATTGGGGGCGTTAGAAAGCTTGGAGGAGGAGGAGAAGGAGAGCTTACCGTAGTAGGACAGCTTGGGGGAGAAGGGTAGCTTGGGGAAGCAGGAGAGCTTACCGGAGTAGGAGAGACTGGTGGAGTAGTAGAGCTTGGGAGAGTAGGAGAGCTTGGGGGAAGAAGAGAGCTTGGGGGAGTAGGAGAGCTTGGTGTAGTAGGACAGCTTTGGGGAGTAGGAGAGCTTGGGGGAGTAGGAGAGTTTGGGGGAGAAGGAGTGCTTGGGGGAGAAGGAGAGCTTGTGGGAGAAGGAGAGCTTGGGGGAGTAGCAGAGCTTGGGGGAGTAGGAGAGATTGGGAGAGTAGGAGAGCTTTGGGGAGTAGGAGAGCTTGTGGGAGTAGGAGAGCTTGGGGGAATAGGAGAGCTTGGGGTAGTATGAGAGCTTGTGGGAGTAGGAGCGCTTGGGGGACTAGGAGAGCTTGGGGGATTAGGAGAGCTTGGGGGAGTAGGAGAGCTTGGGGGATTAGGAGAGCTTGGAGGAGTAGGAGAGCTTGGGGGAGTAGGAGAGCTTGGGGGAGTAGGAAAGCTTGGGAGAGTAGGAGAGCTTGGTGGAGTAGGAGAGCTTGGGAGAGTAGGAGAGCTTGGCGGAGTAGGAGATCTTGGGGCAGTAGGAGAGCTTAGGGGAGTAGGAGAGCTTGGGGGAGTAGGAGAGCTTGGGGGCGTAGGAGAGATTGGGGGAGTCGGAGAGCTTGGGGGAGTAGGAGAACTTGGGAGTGTAGGAGAGCTTGGGGGCGTATGAGAGCTTGGGGTGTATGAGAGCTTGGGGAAGTAGGCGAGCTTGGGGGAGTGGTAGAGCTTGTCGGAGTGGGAGAGCTTGGGCGAGTAGGAGAGCTTGGGGGAGTAAGAGAGCTTGAGGGAGTAGGAGAGCTTGGGGGAGTAGGAGAGATTGGGGGAGTAGGAGAGCTTGGGAGAGTAGGAGAGCTTTGGGGAGTAGGGGAGCTTGTGGGAGTAGGAGCGCTTGGGGGACTAGGAGAGCTTGGGGGATGAGGAGAGCTTGGGGGAGTAAGAGAGCTTGGTGGAGTAAGAGAGCTTGGGGAGTAAGAGAGCTTGTTGGAGTAAGAGAGCTTGGGGGAGTGGGAGAGCTTGGGGGAGTTTGAGAGCTTGGGGGAGTAGGAGCCCTTGGGGGAGTAGTAGAGCTTGGGTAGTAGGAGAGCTTGGGGGAGTAGGAGAGCTTGGGGGAGTAGGAGAGTTTGGGAGAGTAGGAGAGATTGGGAGAGTAGGAGAGCTTTGGGGAGTAGGAGAGCTTGTGGGAGTAGGAGAGCTTGGGGGAGTAGGAGAGCTTGGGGGAGTATGAGAGCTTGGGGGAGTAGGAGAGCTTGGGCGAGTAGGAGAGCTTGGTGGAGTAGAAGAGCTTGGGGGATTAGGAGAGCTTGGGGGAGTAGGAGAGCTTGGGGGAGTAGGAGAGCTTGGTAGAGTAGGAGAGCTTGGCGGAGTCGGAGAACTTGGGGCAGTAGGAGAGCTTACAGATGTAGGAGATGTAACAGAATTATGAAAGCTTGGGAGAGTAGGAGAGCTTGTGGGAGTAGTAGAGCACACCGGAATTGGAGAGCTGAGCGGAGTAGGAGAGCTTTGCGGAGTCGGAGAGCTTGGGGGAGTCGGCGAGCTTTTAGGAGTAGGAGAGCTTGGAGGAGTAGGAGAAATTGGCAGAGTCGGAGAGCTTGGGGGAGTAAGAGAGCTTGGGGGAGTAAGAGAGCTTGGGAGAGTAAGAGAGCTTGGGGGAGTGGGATTGCATGGGGGAGTAGGAGAGCTCGGGTAGAGTAGGAGCGCTTGGGAGAGTAGGGGAGCTTGTGGGAGTAGGAGCGCTTGGGGGACTAGGAGAGCTTGGGGGATTAGGAGAGTTTGGGGGAGTCAGAGAGCTTGGGGCAGTAGGAGAGCTTGGGGGAGTAGGAGTTCTTGGGGGGAGTAGGAGAGCTTGGGCGAGTAGGAGAGCTTGGGGGAGTAAGAGAGCTTGGTGGAGTAAGAGAGCTTGGGGAGTAAAAGAGCTTGGAGGAGTAAGAGAGCTTGGGGTAGTGGGAGAGCTTGGGGGAGTAGGAGCGCTTGGGGGAGTAGGAGAGCTTGGGTAGTAGGAGAGCTTGGTGGAGTAGGAGACCTTGTGCGAGTAGAAGATCTTGGGGGAGGAAGAGAGCTTGGGGGAGTAGGAGAGCTTGGGGGAGTAAGATAGCTTGTGGGAGTAGGAGAGCTTGGGAACAGGTGAGCTTGTGGGAATAGGAGAGCTTTGGGTGACTACGAGCGCTTGCGGGTGTAGGAGAGTTTGAGGGAGAAGGAGAACTTGGCAGAGTAGGAGAGAGTGGGGGAGTAACAGACCTTGGGGGAGTAAGAGAGCTTGGTGGAGACAGAGAGCTTGGGGGAGTAAGAGAGCTTGGGGGAGTAAGAGAGCTTGGGGGAGTAAGAGAGCTTGGGGGAGTAAGAGAGCGTGGGGGTGTAAGAGAGCTTGGGGGAGTAGGAGAACTTGGCAGAGTAGGAGACCTTGGGGGAGTTAGAGAGCTTGGGGGAGTAGGAGAGCTTGGGGGAGCAGGTGAGCTTGGGCGAGTAGGAGAGCTTGGGGGAGTAAGAGAGCTTAGGGGAGTAAGAGAGCTTGGGGGAGTAGGAGAGCTTGGGGGAGTAGTAGAGCTTGGGGCAGTAGGAGCGCTTGGGGGAGTAGGACAGCTTGGGGGAGAAGGAAAGCTTGGGGGAGTAGGAGAACTTGGCAGAGTAGGTGCGCTTGGAGGTGTAAGAGAGCTTAGGGGAGTAAGAGAGCTTGGGGGAATACGAGAGCTTGGGGGAGTAGGAGAACTTGGGCGAGTAGGGGAGCTTGGGGGAGTAGGAGAACATGGGGGATTCGGGGAGCTTGGGGGAGTAGGAGAACTTGGCACAGTAGGAGAGCTTGGGGGAGTAAGAGAGTTTGGGGGAGTAAGAAAGCTTGGGGCAGTAGGAGATCTTGGGGGAGTAGGAGATCTTATTGGAGTCGGAGAGTTTGGGCGATTAGGAGAGATTGGGGGAGTAAGAGAGCTTGGTGGAGTAAGAGAGCTTGGGGAGTAAGAGAACTTGGGGGAGTAAGAGAGCTTGGGGGAGTGGGAGAGCTTGGCGGAGTAGGAGAGCTTGGGGGAGTAGGTGCGCTTGGGGAAGTAGGAGAGGTTGGGGGAGTATGAGAGCTTGGGGGAGTAGGAGAGCTTGGGGGAGTAGGAGAGATTGGGAGAGTTGGAGAGCTTGGGGGAGTAGGAGATCTTGCGGGAGTAGGAGATCTTGGGGGAGTAGGAGAGTTTGGGGGAGTCGGAGAGCTTGGGGGAGTAGGAGAGCTTGGGGGAGTAGGAGAGCTTGGGGGAATAGGAGAGCTTGGGAGAGTAGGAGAGCTTTGGGGAGTAGGGGAGCTTGTGGGATTAGGAGCGCTTGGGGGACTAGGAGAGCTTGGGGGATTAGGAGAGCTTGGGGGAGTCAGAGAGCTTGGGGCAGTAGGAGAGCTTGGGGGAGTAGGAGATCTTGGGGGGAGTAGGAGAGCTTGGGCGAGTCGGAGAGCTTGGGGGAGTAAGAGAGCTTGGTGGAGTAAGAGAGCTTGGGGAGTAAAAGAGCTTGGAGGAGTAAGAGAGCTTGGGGTAGTGGGAGAGCTTGGGGGAGTATGAGAGCTTGGGGGAGTTGGAGCGCTTGGGGGAGTAGGAGAGCTTGGGTAGTAGGAGAGCTTGGGGGAGTAGGAGAGCTTGGGGGAGTAGGAGAGTTTGGGAGAGTAGGAGAGATTGGGAGAGTAGGAGAGCTTTAGGGAATAGGAGAGCTTGTGGGAGTAGGAGAGCTTGGGGGAGTAGGAGAGCTTGCGGGAGTATGAGAGCTTGGGGGAGTAGGAGAGCTTGGGCGAGTAGGAGAGCTTGGTGGAGTAGGAGAGCTTGGGGGATTACGAGAGCGTGGGGGAGTAGGAGAGCTCGGGGGAGTAGGAGAGCTTGGTAGAGTAGGAGAGCTTGGCGGAGTAGGAGAACTTAGGGCAGTAGGAGAGCTTAGGGGAGAAGGAGAGCTTGGGGGAGTAGGAGAGATTGGAGGAGTAGGAGAGCTTGGGGAGTCGGAGAGCTTGTGGGAGTAGGAGAGCTTGGGTGAGTAGGATAGCTTGGGAGCGTATGAGAGCTTGGGGGCATATGAGAGCTTGGGGGTGTGAGAGAACTTGCGGTGTATGAGAGCTTGGGGGAGTAAGAGAGCCTGCGGGTGTAAGAGAGCTTGGGGAGTAGGAGCTTGGGGGAGTAGGGGAGCTTGGGGGAGTAGGAGACCTTGGGCGAGTCGGAGAGCTTTGGGAAGGAAGAGAGCTTGAGGGAGGAACAAAGGTTGGGAGAGAAAGAGAGCTTGGGGGAGTAAGAGAGCTTGGGGAAGTAGGCGAGCTTGGGGGAGTAGTAGAGCTTGTGGGAGTGGGAGAGCTTGGGCGAGTAGGAGAGCTTTTCGGGAGTAAGAGAGCTTGAGGCAGGAAGAAAACTTGGGGGAGAAAGAGAGCTTGGGGGAGTAAGAGAGCTTTGGGGAATAGGAGAGCTTGGGGGAGTAGGAGAGCTTGGGGGAGTAGGAGAGTTTGGGGGAGTGGGAGAGCTTGGGGAGTCGCGGAGCTTGGGGGTGTCGGAGAACTTGTCAGAGTAGGAGAGCTTGGGGTAGTAAGAGAGCTTGGGGAGTAAGAGAGCTTGGGGGAGTAAGAGAGCTTGGGGTAGTGGGAGAGCTTGGCGAAGTAGGAGAGCTTGGGGGAGTAGGTGCGCTTGGCGGAGTAGGAGAGCTTGGGGGAGTAGGAGAGCTTGGGGGACTAGGAGATCTTGGGGGAGTAGGAGAGCTTGGGCGAGTAGGAGAGCTTGGGGGAGTAAGAGAGCTTGGTGGAGTAAGAGAGCTTGGTGAGTAAGAGAGCTTGGGGGAGTAAGAGAGCTTGGGGGAGTGGGAGAGCTTGGGGCAGTATGAGAGCTTGGGGGAGTAGGAGCGCTTGGGGGAGTAGGAGAGCTTGGGTAGTAGGAGAGCTTGGGGGAGTAGGAGAGCTTGGGGGAGTAGGAGAGTTTGGGAGAGTAGGAGAGATTGGGAGAGTAGGAGAGCTTTGGGGAGTAGGAGAGCTTGTGGCAGTAGGAGAGCTTGGGGGAGTAGGAGAGCTTGGGGGAGTATGAGAACTTGGGGGAGTAGGAGAGCTTGGGCGAGTAGGAGAGCTTGATGGAGTAGGAGAGCTTGGGGGATTAGGAGATCTTGGGGGAGTAGGAGAGCTTGGGGGAGTAGGACAGCTTGGTAGAGTAGGAGAGCTTGGCGGAGTAGGAGAACTTGGGGCAGTAGGAGAGCTTAGGGGAGTAGGTGAGCTTGGGGGAGTAGGAGAGCTTACAGATGTACGAGATCTAACAGAATTATGAAAGCTTGGGAGAGTAGGTGAGCTTGTGGGAGTAGGAGAGCACACCGGAATTGGAGAGCTGACCGGAGTAGGAGAGCTTTGCAGAGTCGCAGAGCGTGGGGGAGTCGGCGAGCTTGGGGGAGTAGGAGAGCTTGGAGGAGTAGGTGCAATTGGCAGAGTCGGAGAGCTTGGGGGAGTAAGAGAGCTTGGGGGAGTAAGAGAGCTTGGGGGAGTAAGAGAGCTTGGGGCAGTCGGAGATCTTGGCGGAGTAGGAGATCTTGGGGGAGTAGCAGTGCTTGGGCGAGTAGGAGAGCTTGGGGGAGTAAGAGAGCTTGGGGGAGTAGGAGATCTTGGGGGAGTAGGAGAGTTTTCTTGGAGTAGGAGAGCTTGGGGGAGTAGGAGAGCTTGGGAGATTAGAAGAGCATTGGGGAGTAGGGGAGCTTGTGGGTGTAGGAGAGCTTGGGAGAGTAGGAGAGCTTGGGGGATTATGAGAGCTTGGGGTAGTCAGAGATCTTGGGGCAGTCGGAGAGTTTGGGGGAGTAGGATATCCTGGGGGAGTAGTAGTGCTTGGGCGAGTAGGAGAGCTTGGGGGAGTAAGAGAGCTTGGGGAGTAAGAGAGCTTGGGGGAGTAAAAGAGCTTGGGGGAGTGGGAGAGCTTGGGGGAGTAGGAGAGCTTGGGGGAGTAGGAGCGCTTGGGGGAGAAGGAGAGCTTGGTGGAGTAGGAGATCTTAGGGGAGTAGGAGATCTTGGGGTTTAGGAGAGTTTGGGGGAGTAGGAGAGCTTGGGGGAGTAGGATAGCTTGGGGGAGTAGGAGAGCTTGGGGGATTAGGAGAGCTTGGGAGATTAGGAGAGCTTTGGGGAGTAGGAGAGCTTGTGGGAGTAGGAGAGCTTCGGGGAGTAGGAAAACTTGGGGGAGTAGGAGAGCTTGGGGGATTAGGAGAGCTTGGGGGAGTAGGAGAGCTTGGGGGAGTAGGAGAGCTTGGGGGAGTAGGAGAGCTTGGGAGAGTAGGAGAGCTTGGTGGAGGACGAGAGCTTGGGGGAGTAAGAGAGCTTGGGTGAGTAAGATAGCTTGTGGGAGTAGGAGAGCTTGGGAACCGGTGAGCTTGTGGGAATAGGAGAGCTTTGGGGGAGTACGAGCGCTTGCGGGTGTAGGAGAGCTTGAGGGAGAAGGAGAACTTGGCAAAGTAGGAGAGAGTGGGGGAGTAAGAGATCGTGGGGGAGTAAGAGAGCTTGGTGGAGAAAGAGAGCTTGGGGGAGTAAGAGAGCTTGGGGGAGTAAGAGAGCTTGGGGGAGTAAGAGAGCTTGGGGGAGTAAGAGAGCGTGGGGGTGTAAAAGAGCTTGGGGGAGTAGGAGAGCTTGGGAGATTAGGAGAGCTTTAGGGAGTTGGAGAGCTTGTGGGAGTAGGAGAGCTTCGGGGAGTAGGAGAGCTTGGGCGAGTAGGAGAGCTTGGTGGAGTAGGAGAGCTTGGGGGATTAGGAGAGCTTGGGGGAGTAGGAGAGCTTGGGGGAGTAGGAGAGCTTGGTAGAGTAGGAGAGCTTGGCGGAGTAGGAGTACTTGGGGCAGTAGGAGAGCTTAGGGGAGTAGGAGAGCTTGGCGAAGTAGGAGAGCTTGGGGGAGTAGGTGCGCTTGGCGGAGTAGGAGAGCTTGGGGGAGTAGGAGAGCTTGGGGGAGTAGGAGATCTTGGGGGAGTAGGAGAGCTTGGGCGAGTAGGAGAGCTTGGGGGAGTAAGAGAGCTTGGTGGAGTAAGAGAGCTTGGTGAGTAAGAGAGCTTGGGGGAGTAAGAGAGCTTGGGGGAGTGGGAGAGCTTGGGGGAGTATGAGAGCTTGGGGGAGTAGGAGCGCTTGGGGGAGTAGGAGAGCTTGGGTAGTAGGAGAGCTTGGGGGAGTAGGAGAGCTTGGGGGAGTAGGAGAGTTTGGGAGAGTAGGAGAGATTGGGAGAGTAGGAGAGCTTTGGGGAGTAGGAGAGCTTGTGGCAGTAGGAGAGCTTGGGGGAGTAGGAGAGCTGGGGGGAGTATGAGAGCTTGGGGGAGTAGGAGAGCTTGGGCGAGTAGGAGAGCTTGATGGAGTAGGAGAGCTTGGGAGATTAGGAGATCTTGGGGGAGTAGGAGAGCTTGGGGGAGTTGGACAGCTTGGTAGAGTAGGAGAGCTTGGCGGAGTAGGAGAACTTGGGGCAGTAGGAGAGCTTAGGGGAGTAGGAGAGCTTGGGGGAGTAGGAGAGCTTACAGATGTAGGAGATCTAACAGAATTATGAAAGCTTGGGAGAGTAGGTGAGCTTGTGGGAGTAGAAGAGCAAACCGGAATTGGAGAGCTGACCGGAGTAGGAGAGCTTTGCAGAGTCGCAGAGCTTGGGGGAGTCGGCGAGCTTGGGGGAATAGGAGAGCTTGGAGGAGTAGGAGCAATTGGCAGAGTCGGAGAGCTTGGGGGAGTAAGAGAGCTTGGGGGAGTAAGAGAGCTTGGGGGAGTAAGAGAGTTTGGGGCAGTCGGAGATCTTGGCGGAGTAGGAGATCTTGGGGGAGTAGCAGTGCTTGGGCGAGTAGGAGAGCTTGGGGGAGTAAGAGAGCTTGGGGGAGTAGGAGATCTTGGGGGAGTAGGAGAGTTTTCTTGGAGTAGGAGAGCTTGGGGGAGTAGGAGAGCTTGGGAGATTAGAAGAGCTTTGGGGAGTAGGGGAGCGTGTGGGTGTAGGAGAGCTTGGGAGAGTAGGAGAGCTTGGGGGATTATGAGAGCTTGGGGTAGTCAGAGATCTTGGGGCAGCAGGAGAGTTTGGGGGAGTAGGATATCCTGGGGGAGTAGTAGTGCTTGGGCGAGTAGGAGAGCTTGGGGGAGTAAGAGAGCTTGGGGAGTAAGAGAGCTTGGGGGAGTAAAAGAGCTTGGGGGAGTGGGAGAGCTTGGGGGAGTAGGAGAGCTTGGGGGAGTAGGAGCGCTTGTGGGAGAAGGAGAGCTTTGGGGAGTAGGAGATCTTAGGGGAGTAGGAGATCTTGGGGTTTAGGAGAGTTTGGGGGAGTAGGAGAGCTTGGGGGAGTAGGATAGCTTGGGGGAGTAGGAGAGCTTGGGGGATTAGGAGAGCTTGGGAGATTAGGAGAGCTTTGGGGAGTAGGAGAGCTTGTGGGAGTAGGAGAGCTTCGGGGAGTAGGAAAACTTGGGGGAGTAGGAGAGCTTGGGGGATTAGGAGAGCTTGGGGGAGTAGGAGAGCTTGGGGGAGTAGGAGAGCTTGGGGGAGTAGGAGAGCTTGGGAGAGTAGGAGAGCTTGGTGGAGGACGAGAGCTTGGGGGAGTAAGAGAGCTTGGGGGAGTAAGATAGCTTGTGGGAGTAGGAGAGCTTGGGAACCGGTGAGCTTGTGGGAATAGGAGAGCTTTGGGGGAGTACGAGCGCTTGCGGGTGTAGGAGAGCTTGAGGGAGAAGGAGAACTTGGCAAAGTAGGAGAGAGTGGGGGAGTAAGAGATCGTGGGGGAGTAAGAGAGCTTGGTGGAGAAAGAGAGCTTGGGGGAGTAAGAGAGCTTGGGGGAGTAAGAGAGCTTGGGGGAGTAAGAGAGCTTGGGGGAGTATGAGAGCGTGGGGGTGTAAGAGAGCTTGGGGGAGTAGGAGAGCTTGGGAGATTAAGAGAGCTTTAGGGAGTTGGAGAACTTGTGGGAGTAGGAGAGCTTCGGGGAGTAGGAGAGCTTGGGCGAGTAGGAGAGCTTGGTGGAGTAGGAGAGCTTGGGGGATTAGAAGAGCTTGGGGGAGTAGGAGAGCTTGGGGGAGTAGGAGAGCTTGGTAGAGTAGGAGAGCTTGGCGGAGTAGGAGTACTTGGGGCAGTAGGAGAGCTTAGGGGAGTAGGAGAGCTTGGGGGAGTAGGAGAGCACACCGGAATTGGAGAGCTGACCGGAGTAGGAGAGCTTTGCGGAGTCGGAGAGCTTGGGGGAGTCGGCGAGCTGGGGGGAGTAGGCGAGCTTGGTGGAGTAGGAGAAATTGGCAGAGTCGGAGAGCTTGGGGGAGTAAGAGAGCTTGGGGGAGTAAGAGAGCTTGGGGGTGTAAGAGAGCTTGGGGCAGTCGGAGATCTTGGCGGAGTAGGAGATCTTGGGGGAGTAGGAGTGCTTGGGCGAGTAGGAGAGCTTGGGGGAGTAAGAGAGCTTTTTGGAGTCAGAAAGCTTGGGGAGTAAGAGAGCTTGGGTGAGTAAGAGAGCTTGGGGGAGTGGGAGAGCTTGGGTGAGTAGGAGAGCTCGGGGGATTAGGAACGCTTGAGAGAGTAGGAGAGCTTGGGGGAGTAGGAGAGCTTTGGGGAGTAGGAGAGCTTGGGAGAGTATGAGAGATTGGGGGAGTAGGAGATCTTGGGGGAGTAGGAGATCTTGGGGGAGTAGGAGAGTTTTCTTGGAGTAGGAGACCTTGGGGGAGTAGGAGAGCTTGGGAGATTAGAAGAGCTTTGGGGAGTAGGGGAGCTTGTGGGAGTAGGAGAGCTTGGGGGAGTAGGAGAGCTTGGGGGATTAGGAGAGCTTGGGGGAGTCAGAGATCTTGGGGTAGTAGGAGAGTTTGGGGGAGTAGGAGAGCTTGGGGGAGCAGGAGAGCTTGGGCGAGTAGGAGAGCTTGGGGGAGGAGGAGAGCTTGGGAGAGTTGGAGGGCTTGGGGGAGTAGGAGATCTTGCGGGAGTAGGAGATCTTGGGTGAGTAGGAGTATTTGGGGGAGTAGGAGAGCTTGGGGGAGTAGGAGAACTTGGGGGAGTAGGAGAGCTTGGGGGAGTAGGAGAGCTTGGGAGAGTAGGAGAGCTTTGGGGAGTAGGGGAGCTTGTGGGAGTAGGAGCGCTTGGGGGACTAGGAGAGCTTGGGGGATTAGGAGTGCTTGGGGGAGTAAGAGAGCTTGGGGGAGTAAGAGAGCTTGGTGGAGTAAGAGAGCTTGGGGAGTAAGAGAGCTTGGGGGAGTAAGAGAGCTTGGGGGAGTGGGAGAGCTTGGGGGAGTATGAGAGCTTGGGGGAGTAGAGCGCTTGGGGGAGTAGGAGAGCTTGGGTAGTAGGAGAGCTTGGGGGAGTAAGAGAGCTTGGGGGAGTGGGAGAGCTTGGGGGAGTAGGAGAGCTCGGGGGAGTAGGAACGCTTGGGAGAGTAGGAGAGCTTGGGGGAGTAGGAGAGCTTTGGGGAGTAGGAGAGCTTGGGAGAGTATGAGAGATTGGTCGAGTAGGAGATATTGGGGGAGTAGGAGATCTTGGGGGAGTAGGAGAGTTTTCTTGGAGTAGGAGACCTTGGGGGAGTAGGAGAGCTTGGGAGATTAGAAGAGCTTTGGCGAGTAGGGGAGCTTGTGGGAGTATGAGAGCTTGGGGGAGTAGGAGAGCTTGGGGGATTAGGAGAGCTTGGGGGAGTCAGAGATTTGGGGCAGTAGGAGAGTTTGGGGGAGTAGGAGAGCTTGGGGGAGCAGGAGAGCTTGGGCGAGTAGGAGAGCTTGGGGGAGTAGGAGAGCTTGGGAGAGTTGGAGGGCTTGGGGGAGTAGGAGATCTTGCGGGAGTAGGAGATCTTGGGGGAGTAGGAGTATTTGGGGGAGTAGGAGATCTTGGGGGAGTAGGAGAGCTTGGGTGAGTAGGAGAGCTTGGAAGAGTAGGAGAGCTTTGGGGAGTAGGGGAGCTTGTGGGAGTAGGAGCGCTTGGGGGACTAGGAGAGCTTGGGGGATTAGGAGTGCTTGGGGGAGTAAGAGAGCTTGGGGGAGTAAGAGAGCTTGGTGGAGTAAGAGAGCTGGGGAGAGTTGGAGAGCTTTGGGGAGTAGGGGAGCTTGTGGGAGTAGGAGCGCTTGGGGGACTAGGAGAGCTTGGGGGATTAGGAGTGCTTGGGGGAGTAAGAGAGCTTGGGGGAGTAAGAGAGCTTGGTGGAGTAAGAGAGCTTGGGGAGTAAGAGAGCTTGGGGGAGTAAGAGAGCTTGGGGGAGTGGGAGAGCTTGGGGGAGTATGAGAGCTTGGGGGAGTAGATCGCTTGGGGGAGTAGGAGAGCTTGGGTAGTAGGAGAGCTTGGGGGAGTAGGAGAGCTTGGGGGAGTAGGAGAGTTTGGGAGAGTAGGAGAGATTGGGAGAGTAGGAGAGCTTTGGGGAGTAGGAGAGCTTGTGGGAGTAGGAGAGCTTGGGGCAGTAGGAGAGTTTGTGGGAGTAGGATATCCTGGGGGAGTAGGAGTGCTTGGGCGGGTAGGAGAGCTTGGGGGAGTAAGAGAGCTTGGTGGAGTAAGAGAGCTTGGGGAGTAAGAGAGCTTGGGGGAGTAAAAGTGCTTGGGCGAGTGGGAGAGCTTGGGGGAGTAGGAGAGCTTGGGGGAGTAGGAGCGCTTGAAGGAATTAGGAGAGCTTGGGGGAGTATGAGATCTTGGGGGAGTAGGATATCTTGGGGGAGTAGGAGAGTTTGGGGGAGTAGGAGAGCTTGGGGGAGGAGGAGAGCTTGGGGGAGTAGGAGAGCTTGGGGTATTAGGAGAGCTTGGGAGATTAGGAGCGCTTTGGGCAGTAGGAGAGTTTGTGGGAGTAGGATATCCTGGGGGAGTAGGAGTGCTTGGGCGGGTAGGAGAGCTTGGGGGAGTAAGAGAGCTTGGTGGAGTAAGAGAGCTTGGGGAGTAAGAGAGCTTGGGGGAGTAAAAGTGCTTGGGCGAGTGGGAGAGCTTGGGGGAGTAGGAGAGCTTGGGGGAGTAGGAGCGCTTGAAGGAATTAGGAGAGCTTGGGGGAGTATGAGATCTTGGGGGAGTAGGATATCTTGGGGGAGTAGGAGAGTTTGGGGGAGTAGGAGAGCTTGGGGGAGGAGGAGAGCTTGGGGGAGTAGGAGAGCTTGGGGTATTAGGAGAGCTTGGGAGATTAGGAGCGCTTTGGGGAGTAGGAGAGCTTGTGGGAGTAGGAGAGCTTCGGGGAGAAGGAGAGCTTGGGGGAGTAGGAGAGCTTGGGGGATTAGGAGAGCTTGGGGGAGTAGGAGAGCTTGGGGGAGTAGGAGAGCTTGGGGGAGTAGGAGGTCTTGTGGCAGTAGGAGAGCTTAGGGGAGTAGGGGAGCTTGGGGGAGTAGGAGATCTTGGGGGCGTAGGAGAGATTGGGGGAGTCGGAGAGCTTGGGGGATTAGGAGAGTTTGGGAGTGTAGGAGAGCTTGGGGGAGTAGGGGAGCTTGTGGGTGTAGGAGAGCTTGGGGGAGTAGGAGAGCTTGGGGGAAAGGAGAGCTTGGGAGAGTAGGAGAGCTTTGGGGAGTAGGGGAGCTTGTGGGAGTAGGAGCGCTTGGGGGACTAGGAGAGCTTGGGGGATTAGGAGAGCTTGGGGGAGTAAGAGAGCTTGCGGCAGTAGGCGAGCGTGGGGGAGTAGGAGATCTTGGGGGAGTAGGAGAGATTGGGCGAGTAGGAGAGATTGGGGGAGTAAGAGAGCTTGGTGGAGTAAGAGAGCTTGGGGGAGTATGAGAGCTTGGGCGAGTAGGAGAGCTTGGGGGAGTAAGAGAGCTTGGGGTAGTGGGAGAGCTTGGGGGAGTAGGAGAGCTTGGGGCAGTAGGAGAGTTTGTGGGAGTAGGATATCCTGGGGGAGTAGGAGTGCTTGGGCGGGAAGGAGAGCTTGGGGGAGTAAGAGAGCTTGGTGGAGTAAGAGAGCTTGGGGAGTAAGAGAGCTTGGGGGAGTAAAAGTGCTTGGGCGAGTGGGAGAGCTTGGGGGAGTAGGAGAGCTTGGGGGAGTAGGAGCGCTTGAAGGAATTAGGAGAGCTTGGGGGAGTATGAGATCTTGGGGGAGTAGGAGATCTTGGGGGAGTAGGAGAGTTTGGGGGAGTAGGAGAGCTTGGGGGAGGAGGAGAGCTTGGGGGAGTAGGAGAGCTTGGGGGATTAGGAGAGCTTGGGAGATTAGGAGAGCTTTGGGGAGTAGGAGAGCTTGTGGGAGTAGGAGAGCTTCGGGGAGTAGGAGAGCTTGGGGGAGTAGGAGAGCTTGGGGGATTAGGAGAGCTTGGGGGAGTAGGAGAGCTTGGGGGAGTAGGAGAGCTTGGGGGAGTAGGAGAGCTTGGGAGAGTAGGAGAGCTTGGTGGAGTAGGAGAGCTTGGAAGAGTAGGAGAGCTTGGCGGAGTAGGAGATCTTGTGGCAGTAGGAGAGCTTAGGGGAGTAGGGGAGCTTGGGGGAGTAGGAGATCTTGGGGGCGTAGGAGAGATTGGGGGAGTCGGAGAGCTTGGGGGAGTAGGAGAGCTTGGGAGTGTAGGAGAGCTTGGGGGAGTAGGGGAGCTTGTGGGAGTAGGAGAGCTTGGGGGAGTAGGAGAGCTTGGGGGAAAGGAGAGCTTGGGAAAGTCGGAGAGCTTTGGGGAGTAGGGGAGCTTGTGGGAGTAGGAGCGCTTGGGGGACTAGGAGAGCTTGGGGGATTAGGAGAGCTTGGGGGAGTAAGAGAGCTTGCGGCAGTAGGCGAGCGTGGGGGAGTAGGAGATCTTGGGGGAGTAGGAGAGATTGGGCGAGTAGGAGAGATTGGGGGAGTAAGAGAGCTTGGTGGAGTAAGAGAGCTTGGGGAGTAAGAGAGCTTGGTGGAGTAAGAGATCTTGGTGGAGTAAGAGAGCTTGGGGGAGTGGGAGAGCTTGGGGGAGTATGAGAGCTTGGGGGAGTAGGAGTATTTGGGGGAGTAGGAGAGCTTGTGGGAGTAGGAGAGCTTGGGGGAGTAGGAGAGCTTGGGGGAGTAGGAGAGCTTGGGAGGGTAGGAGAGCTTTGGGGAGTAGGGGAGCTTGTGGGTGTAGGATCGCTTGGGGGACTAGGAGAGCTTGGGGGATTAGGAGTGCTTGGGGGAGTAAGAGAGCTTGGGGGAGTAAGAGAGCTTGGTGGAGTAAGAGAGCTTGGTGAGTAAGAGAGCTTGGGGGAGTAAGAGAGCTTCGGGGAGTCGGAGAGCTTGGGGGAGTAGGAGAGCTTGGGCGATTAGGAGAGCTTGGGGGAGTAGGAGAGCTTGGGGGAGTAGGAGAGCTTGGGGGAGTAGGAGAGCTTGGGAGAGTAGGAGAGCTTGGTGGAGTAGGAGAGCTTGGGAGAGTAGGAGAGCTTGGCGGAGTAGGAGATCTTGGGGCAGTAGGAGAGCTTCGGGGAGTAGGGGAGTTTGGGGGAGTAGGAGAGCTTGGGGGAGTAGGAGCGCTTGAAGGAATTAGGAGAGCTTGGGGGAGTATGAGATCTTGGGGGAGTAGGAGATCTTGGGGGAGTAGGAGAGTTTGGGGGAGTAGGAGAGCTTGGGGGAGGAGGAGAGCTTGGGGGAGTAGGAGAGCTTGGGGGATTAGGAGAGCTTGGGAGATTAGGAGAGCTTTGGGGAGTAGTAGTGCTTGTGGGAGTAGGAGAGCTTCGGGGAGTAGGAGAGCTTGGGGGAGTAGGAGAGCTTGGGGGATTAGGAGAGCTTGGGGGAGTAGGAGAGCTTGGGGGATTAGGAGAGCTTCGGGGAGTAGGAGAGCTTGGGAGAGTAGGAGAGCTTGGTGGAGTAGCAGAGCTTGGGAGAGTAGGAGAGCTTGGCGGAGTAGGAGATCTTGGGGCAGTAGGAGAGCTTAGGGGAGTAGGGGAGCATGGGGGAGTAGGAGAGCTTGGGGGCGTGGGAGAGATTGGGGGAGTCGGTGAGCCTGGGGGAGTAGGAGAGCTTGGGAGTGTAGGAGAGCTTGGGGGAGTAGGGGAGCTTGTGGGAGTAGGAGAGCTTGGGGGAGTAGGAGAGCTTGGGGGAAAGGAGAGCTTGGGAGAGAAGGAGAGCTTTGGGGAGTAGGGGAGCTTGTGGGAGTAGGAGCGCATGGGGGACTAGGAGAGCTTGGGGGATTAGGAGAGCTTGGGGGAGTAAGAGAGCTTGCGGCAGTAGGCGAGCGTGGGGGAGTAGGAGATCTTGGGGGAGTAGGAGAGATTGGGCGAGTAGGAGAGATTGGGGGAGTAAGAGAGATTGGTGGAGTAAGAGAGCTTGGGGAGTAAGAGAGCTTGGTGGAGTAAGAGATCTTGGGGGAGTGGGAGAGCTTGGGGGAGTAAGAGAGCTTGGTGGAGTAAGAGAGCTTGGGGAGTAAGAGAGCTTGGTGGAGTAAGAGAGCTTGAGGGAGTGGGAGAGCTTGGGGGAGTATGACAGCTTGGGCGAGTAGGAGAGCTTGGGGGAGTAAGAGAGCTTGGGGGAGTGGGACAGCTTGGGGGAGTATGAGAGCTTGGGGGAGTAGGAGCGCTTGGGGGAGTAGGAGAGCTTGGGGGAGTAGGAGAGTTTGGGAGAGTAGGAGAGATTGGGAGAGTAGGAGAGCTTTGGGGAGTAGGAGAGCTTGTGGGAGTAGGAGAGCTTGGGGGAGTAGGAGAGCTTGGGGGAGTGTGAGAGCTTGGGGGAGTAGGAGAGCTTGGGCGAGTAGGAAAGCTTGGTGGAGTAGGAGAGCTTGGGGGATTAGGAGAGCTTGGGGGAGTAGGAGAGCTTGGGGGAGTAGGAGAGCTTGGTAGAGTAGGAGAGCTTGGTGGAGTAGGAGAACTTGGGGCAGTAGGAGAGCTTAGGGGAGTAGGAGAGCTTGGGGGAGTAGGTGAGCTTACAGATGTAGGAGATCTAACAGAATTATGAAAGCTTGGGAGAGTAGGAGAGCTTGTGGGAGTAGGAGAGCACACCGGAATTGGAGAGCTGTCCGGAGTAGGAGATATTTGCGGAGTCGGAGAGCTTGGGGGAGTCGGCGAGCTTGGTGGAGTAGGAGAGCTTGGAGGAGTCGGAGAAATTGGCAGAGTCGGAGAGCTTGGGGGAGTAAGAGAGCTTGGGGGAGTAAGAGAACTTGGGGGAGTAAGAGAGCTTGGGGCAGTCGGAGATCTTGGCGGAGTGGGAAATCTTGGGGGAGTAGCAGTGCTTGGGCGAGTAGGAGAGCTTGGGAGAGTCAGAGGGCTTGGGGGAGTAGGAGATCTTGGGGGAGTAGGAGAGTTTTCTTGGTGAAGGAGAGCTTGGGGGAGTAGGAGAGCTTGGGAGATTAGAAGAGCTTTGGGGAGTAGGGGAGCTTGTGGGTGTAGGAGAGCTTGGGAGAGTAGGAGAGCTTCGGGGATTAGGAGAGCTTGGGGTAGTCAGAGATCTTGGGGCAGTAGGAGAGTTTGGGGGAGTAGGATATCCTGGGGGAGTAGGAGTGCTTGGGCGAGTAGGAGAGCTTGGGGGAGTAAGAGAGCTTGGTGGAGTAAGAGAGCTTGGGGAGTAAGAGAGCTTGGGGGAGTAAAAGAGCTTGGGGGAGTGGGAGAGCTTGGGGGAGTAATAGAGCTTGGGGGAGTAGGAGCGCTTGGGGGAGTAGGAGAGCTTGGGGGAGTAGGAGATCTTGGGGGAGTAGGAGATCTTGGGGGAGTAGGAGAGTTTGGGGGAGTAGGAGAGCTTGGGGGAGTAGGAGAGCTTGGGGGAGTAGGAGAGCTTGGGGGATTAGGAGAGCTTGGGAGATTAGGAGAGCTTTGCGGAGTAGGAGAGCTTGTGGGTGTAGGATCGCTTGGGGGACTAGGAGAGCTTGGGGGATTAGGAGTGCTTGGGGGAGTAAGAGAGCTTGGGGGAGTAAGAGAGCTTGGTGGAGTAAGAGAGCTTGGTGAGTAAGAGAGCTTGGGGGAGTAAGAGAGCTTCGGGGAGTAGGAGAGCTTGGGGGAGTAGGAGAGCTTGGGCGATTAGGAGAGCTTGGGGGAGTAGGAGAGCTTGGGGGAGTAGGAGAGCTTGGGGGAGTAGGAGAGCTTGGGAGAGTAGGAGAGCTTGGTGGAGTAGGAGAGCTTGGGAGAGTAGGAGAGCTTGGCGGAGTAGGAGATCTTGGGGCAGTAGGAGAGCTTCGGGGAGTAGGGGAGTTTGGGGGAGTAGGAGAGCTTGGGGGAGTAGGAGCGCTTGAAGGAATTAGGAGAGCTTGGGGGAGTATGAGATCTTGGGGGAGTAGGAGATCTTGGGGGAGTAGGAGAGTTTGGGGGAGTAGGAGAGCTTGGGGGAGGAGGAGAGCTTGGGGGAGTAGGAGAGCTTGGGGGATTAGGAGAGCTTGGGAGATTAGGAGAGCTTTGGGGAGTAGTAGTGCTTGTGGGAGTAGGAGAGCTTCGGGGAGTAGGAGAGCTTGGGGGAGTAGGAGAGCTTGGGGGATTAGGAGAGCTTGGGGGAGTAGGAGAGCTTGGGGGATTAGGAGAGCTTGGGGGAGTAGGAGAGCTTGGGAGATTAGGAGAGCTTGGTGGAGTAGCAGAGCTTGGGAGAGTAGGAGAGCTTGGCGGAGTAGGAGATCTTGGGGCAGTAGGAGAGCTTAGGGGAGTAGGGGAGCATGGGGGAGTAGGAAAGCTTGGGGGCGTAGGAGAGATTGGGGGAGTCGGTGAGCTTGGGGGAGTAGGAGAGCTTGGGAGTGTAGGAGAGCTTGGGGGAGTAGGGGAGCTTGTGGGAGTAGGAGAGCTTGGGGGAGTAGGAGAGCTTGGGGGAAAGGAGAGCTTGGGAGAGTAGGAGAGCTTTGGGGAGTAGGGGAGCTTGTGGGAGTAGGCGCGCATGGGGGACTAGGAGAGCTTGGGGGATTAGGAGAGCTTGGGGGAGTAAGAGAGCTTGCGGCAGTAGGCGAGCGTGGGGGAGTAGGAGATCTTGGGGGAGTAGGAGAGATTGGGCGAGTAGGAGAGATTGGGGGAGTAAGAGAGATTGGTGGAGTAAGAGAGCTTGGGGAGTAAGAGAGCTTGGTGGAGTAAGAGATCTTGTGGGAGTGGGAGAGCTTGGGGGAGTAAGAGAGCTTGGTGGAGTAAGAGAGCTTGGGGAGTAAGAGAGCTTGGTGGAGTAAGAGAGCTTGAGGGAGTGGGAGAGCTTGGGGGAGTATGACAGCTTGGGCGAGTAGGAGAGCTTGGGGGAGTAAGAGAGCTTGGGGGAGTGGGACAGCTTGGGGGAGTATGAGAGCTTGGGGGAGTAGGAGCGCTTGGGGGAGTAGGAGAGCTTGGGGGAGTAGGAGAATTTGGGAGAGTAGGAGAGATTGGGAGAGTAGGAGAGCTTTGGGGAGTAGGAGAGCTTGTGGGAGTAGGAGAGCTTGGGGGAGTAGGAGAGCTTGGGGGAGTGTGAGAGCTTGGGGGAGTAGGAGAGCTTGGGCGAGTAGGAAAGCTTGGTGGAGTAGGAGAGCTTGGGGGATTAGGAGAGCTTGGGGGAGTAGGAGAGCTTGGGGGAGTAGGAGAGCTTGGTAGAGTAGGAGAGCTTGGTGGAGTAGGAGAACTTGGGGCAGTAGGAGAGCTTAGGGGAGTAGGAGAGCTTGGGGGAGTAGGTGAGCTTACAGATGTAGGAGATCTAACAGAATTATGAAAGCTTGGGAGAGTAGGAGAGCTTGTGGGAGTAGGAGAGCACACCGGAATTGGAGAGCTGACCGGAGTAGGAGATATTTGCGGAGTCGGAGAGCTTGGGGGAGTCGGCGAGCTTGGTGGAGTAGGAGAGCTTGGAGGAGTCGGAGAAATTGGCAGAGTCGGAGAGCTTGGGGGAGTAAGAGAGCTTGGGGGAGTAAGAGAACTTGGGGGAGTAAGAGAGCTTGGGGCAGTCGGAGATCTTGGCGGAGTAGGAAATCTTGGGGGAGTAGCAGTGCTTGGGCGAGTAGGAGAGCTTGGGAGAGTCAGAGGGCTTGGGGGAGTAGGAGATCTTGGGGGAGTAGGAGAGTTTTCTTGGTGTAGGAGAGCTTGGGGGAGTAGGAGAGCTTGGGAGATTAGAAGAGCTTTGGGGAGTAGGGGAGCTTGTGGGTGTAGGAGAGCTTGGGAGAGTAGGAGAGCTTGGGGGATTAGGAGAGCTTGGGGTAGTCAGAGATCTTGGGGCAGTAGGAGAGTTTGGGGGAGTAGGATATCCTGGGGGAGTAGGAGTGCTTGGGCGAGTAGGAGAGCTTGGGGGAGTAAGAGAGCTTGGTGGAGTAAGAGAGCTTGGGGAGTAAGAGAGCTTGGGGGAGTAAAAGAGCTTGGGGGAGTGGGAGTGCTTGGGGGAGTAGGAGAGCTTGGGGGAGTAGGAGCGCTTGGGGGAGTAGGAGATCTTGGGGGAGTAGGAGATCTTGGGGGAGTAGGAGATCTTGGGGGAGTAGGAGAGTTTGGGGGAGTAGGAGAGCTTGGGGGAGTAGGAGAGCTTGGGGGATTAGGAGAGCTTGGGAGATTAGGAGAGCTTTGCGGAGTAGGAGAGCTTGTGGGAGTAGGAGAGCTTCGGGGAGTAGGAGAACTTGGGGGAGTAGGAGAGCTTGGGGGATGAGGAGAGCATGGGGGAGTAGGAGAGCTTGGGGGAGTAGGAGAGCTTGGGGGAGTAGGAGAGCTTGGGAGAGTAGAAGAGCTTGGTGGAGTAGGAGAGCTTGGGAGAGTAGGAGAGCTTGGCGGAGTAGGAGATCTTGGGGCAGTAGGAGAGCTTAGGGGAGTAGGAGAGCTTGGGGGAGTAGGAGAGCTTGGGGGGGTAGGAGAGATTGGGGGAGTCGGAGAGCTTGGGGGAGTCGGAGAGCTTGGGAGTGTAGGAGAGCTTGGGGGCGTATGAGAGCTTGGGGCGTATGAGAGCTTGGGGGAGTATGAGACCTTGGGGTGTATGAGAGCTTGGGTAAGTAGGCGAGCTTGGGGGAGTAGTAGAGCTTGTCGGAGTGGGAGAGCTTGGGCGAGTAGGAGAGCTTGGGGGAGTAAGAGAGCTTGAGGGAGTAGGAGAGCTTGGGGGAGTAGGAGAGCTTGGGGGAGTAGGAGAGCTTGGGGGAGTAGGAGAGTTTGGGTGAGTATGAGAGCTAGCGGTGATCGCGGAGCTTGGGGGAGTAGGAGAACTTGGTAGAATAGGAGAGCTTGGGGGAGTAAGAGAGCTTGGGGAGTAACAGAGTTTGGGGGAGTAAGAGAGCTTGAGGGAGTAAGAGAGCTTGGGGAAGTAAGAGAGCTTGCGGGTGTAAGAGAGCTTGGGGAGTAGGAGAGCTTGGGGGAGTAGGCGAGCTTGGGGGAGTAGGAGAGCTTTGGGGAGTAGGAGAGCTTGTGGGAGTAGGAGAGTTTCGGGGAGTAGGAGAGCTTGCGGGAGTACGAGAGTTTGGGGGATTAGGAGAGCTTGGGAGATTAGGAGAGCTTTGGGGAGTAGGAGAGCTTGTGGGAGTATGAGAGCTTGGGGGATTAGGACAGCTTGGGAGATTAGGAGAGCTTTGGGGAGTAGGAGAGCTTGTGGGAGTAGGAGAGCTTCGGGGAGTAGGAGAGCTTGGGGGAGTAGGAGAGCTTGGGGGATTAGGAGAGCTTGGGGGAATAGGAGAGCTTGGGGGAGTAGGAGAGCTTGGGGGAGTAGGAGAGCTTGGGAGAGTCGGAGAGCTTGGTGGAGTAGGAGAGCTTGGGAGAGTAGGAGAGCTTGGCGGAGTAGGATATCTTGGGGCAGTAGGAGAGCTTAGGGGAGTAGGAGAGCTTGGGGGAGTAGGAGAGCTTGGGTGCGTAGGAAAGATTGGGGGAGCCGGAGAGCTTGGAGGAGTAGGAGAGCTTGGGAGTGTAGGAGAGCTTGGGGGCGTATGAGAGCTTGGGGCGTATGAGAGCTTGGGGGAGTATGAGAGCTTGGGGTGTATGAGAGCTTGGAGAAGTAGGCGAGCATGGGGGAGCAGTAGAGCTTGTGGGAGTGGGAGAGCTTGGGCGAGTAGGAGAGCTTGGGGAAGTAAGAGAGCTTGGGGGAGTAGGAGAGCTTTGGGGAGTAGGAGAGCTTGGGGGAGTAGGAGAGCTTGGGGGAGTAGGAGAGTTTGGGTGAGTAGGAGAGCTTGCGGTGATCGCGGAGCTTGGGGGAGTAGGAGAACTAGGTAGAGTAGGAGAGCTTGGGGGAGTAAGAGAGCTTGGGGAGTAAAAGAGTTTGGGGGAGTAAGAGAGATTGAGGGAGGAAGATAGCTTGGGGGAGTAAGAGAGCTTGCGGGTGTAAGAGAGCTTGGGGAGTAGGAGAGCTTGGGGGAGTAGGAGAGCTTGGGGGAAAGGAGAGCTTGGGAGAGTAGGAGAGTTTTGGGGAGTAGGGGAGCTTGTGGGAGTAGGAGCGCTTGGGGGACTAGGAGAGCTTGGGTGATTAGGAGAGCTTGGGGGAGTAAGAGAGATTGCGGCAGTAGGCGAGCGTGTGGAAGTAGGAGATCTTGGGGGAGTAGGAGAGATTGGGCGAGTAGGAGAGATTGGGGGAGTAAGAGAGCTTGCTGGAGTAAGAGAGCTTGGGGAGTAAGACAGCTTGGTGGAGTAAGAGATCTTGGGGGAGTGGGAGAGCTTGGGGGAGTAAGAGAGCTTGGTGGAGTAAGAGAGCTTGGGGAGTAAGAGAGCTTGGTGGAGTAAGAGAGCTTGAGGGAGTGGGAGAGCTTGGGGGAGTATGAGAGCTTGGGCGAGTAGGAGAGCTTGGGGGTAAGGGAGCTTGGGGGAGTGGGAGAGCTTGGGGGAGTATGAGAGCTTGGGGGTGTAGGAGCGCTTGGGGGAGTAGGAGAGCTTTGGGGAGTAGGAGAGTTTGGGAGAGTAGGAGAGATTGGGAGAGTAGGAGAGCTTGGGCGAGTAGGAAAGCTTGGTGGAGTAGGAGAGCTTGGGGGATTAGGAGAGCTTGGGGGAGTAGGAGAGCTTGGGGGAGTAGGAGAGCTTGGTAGAGTAGGAGAGCTTGGCGGAGTAGGGAAACTTGGGGCAGTAGGAGAGCTGAGGGGAGTAGGAGAGCTTGGGGGAGTAGGAGAGCTTACAGATGTAGGAGATCTAACAGAATTATGAAAGCTTGGGAGAGTAGGAGAGCTTGTGGGAGTAGGAGAGCACACCGGAATTGGAGAGCTGACCGGAGTAGGAGATCTTTGCGGAGTCGGAGAGCTTGGGGGAGTCGGCGAGCTTGGTGGAGTAGGAGAGCTTGGAGGAGTAGGAGAAATTGGCAGAGTCGGAGAGCTTGGGGGAGTAAGAGAGCTTGGGGCAGTCGGAGATCTTGGCGGAGCAGGAACTCTTGGGGGAGTAGCAGTGCTTGGGCGAGTAGGAGAGCTTGGGGGAGTCAGAGAGCTTGGGGGAGCAGGAGATCTTGGGGGAGTAGGAGAGTTTTCTTGGAGTAGGAGAGCTTGGGGGAGTAGGAGAGCTTGGGAGATTAGAAGAGCTTTGGGGAGTAGGGGAGCTTTTGGGTGTAGGAGAGCTTGGGAGAGTAGGAGAGCTTGGGGGATTAGGAGAGCTTGGGGAGTAAGAGAGCTTTGGGGAGTAAAAGAGCTTGGGGAGTGGGAGAGCTTGGGGGAGGAGGAGAGCTTGGGGGAGTAGGAGCGCTTGGTGGAGTAGGAGAGCTTGGAGGAGTAGGAGAAATTGGCAGAGTCGGAGAGCTTGGGGGAGTAAGAGAGCTTGGGGGAGTAAGAGAGCTTGGGGGAGTAAGAGAGCTTGGGGCAGTCGGAGATCTTGGCGGAGCAGGAAATCTTGGGGGAGTAGCAGTGCTTGGGCGAGTAGGAGAGCTTGGGGGAGTCAGAGAGCTTGGGGGAGTAGGAGATCTTGGGGGAGTAGGAGAGTTTTCTTGGAGTAGGAGAGCTTGGGGGAGTAGGAGAGCTTGGGAGATTAGAAGAGCTTTGGGGAGTAGGGGAGCTTGTGGGTTAGGAGAGCTTGGGAGAGTAGGAGAGCTTGGGGGATTAGGAGAGCTTGGGGTAGTCAGAGATCTTGGGGCAGTAGGAGAGTTTGGGGGAGTAGGATATCCTGGGGGAGTAGGAGTGCTTGGGCGAGTAGGAGAGCTTGGGGCAGTAAGCGAGCTTGGTGGAGTAAGAGAGCTTGGGGAGTAAGAGAGCTTGGGGGAGTAAAAGAGCTTGGGGGAGTGGGAGAGATGGGGGAGTAGGAGAGCTTGGGGGAGTAGGAGCGCTTGGGGGAGTAGGAGAGCTTGGGGGAGTAGGAGATCTTGGGGGAGTTGAGATCTTGTGGGAGTAGGAGTGTTTGGGGGAGTAGGAGAGCTTGGGGGAGTAGGAGAGCTTGGGGGAGTAGGAGAGCTTGGGGGATTAGGAGAGCTTGGGAGATTAGGAGAGCTTTGGGGAGTAGGAGAGCTTGTGGGAGTAGGAGAGCTTCGGGGAGTAGGAGAACTTGGGGGAGAAGGAGAGCTTGGGGGATTAGGTGAGCTTGGGGGAGTAGGAGAGCTTGGGGGGGTAGGAGAGATTGGGGGAGTCGGAGAGCTTGGGGGAGTCGGAGAGCTTGGGAGTGTAGGAGAGCTTGGGGGCGTATGAGAGCTTGGGGCGTATGAGAGCTTGGGGGAGTATGAGAGCTTCGGGTGTATGAGAGCCTGGGTAAGTAGGCAAGCTTGGGGGAGTAGTAGAGCTTGTCGGAGTGGGAGAGCTTGGGCGAGTAGGAGAGCTTGGGGGAGTAAGAGAGCTTGAGGGAGTAAGAGAGCTTGGGGGAGTAGGAGAGCTTGGGGGAGTAGGAGAGCTTGGGGGAGTAGGAGAGTTTGGGTGAGTAGGAGAGCTTGCGCTGATCGCGGAGCTTGGGGGAGTAGGAGAATTTGGTAGAATAGGAGAGCATGGGGGAGTAAGAGAGCTTGGGGAGTAACAGAGATTGGGGGAGTAAGAGAGCTTGAGGGAGTAAGAGAGCTTGGGGGAGTAAGAGAGCTTGCGGGTGTAAGAGAGCTTGGGGAGTAGGAGAGCTTGGGGGCGTAGGCGAGCTTGGGGGAGTAGGAGACCTTTGGGGAGTAGGAGAGCTTGTGGGAGTAGGAGAGCTTCGGGGAGTAGGAGAGCTTGCGGGAGTAGGAGAGCTTGGGGGATTAAGAGAGCTTTGGAGATTAGGAGAGCTTTGGGGAGTAGGAGAGCTTGTGGGAGTATGAGAGCTTGGGGGATTAGGACAGCTTGGGAGATTAGGAGAGCTTTGGGGAGTAGGAGAGCTTGTGGGTGTAGGAGAGCTTCGGGGAGTAGGAGAGCTTGGGGGAGCAGGAGAGCTTGGGGGATTAGGAGAGCTTGGGGGAATAGGAGAGCTTGGGGGAGTAGGAGAGCTTGGGGGAGTAGGAGAGCTTGGGAGAGTCGGAGAGCTTGGTGGAGTAGGAGAGCTTGGGAGAGTAGGAGAGCTTGGCGGAGTAGGAGATCTTGGGGCAGTAGGAGAGCTTAGGGAAGTAGGAGAGCTTGGGGGAGTAGGAGAGCTTGGGTGCGTCGGAGAGATTGGGGGAGCCGGAGAGCTTGGAGGAGTAGGAGAGCTTGGGAGTGTAGGAGAGCTTGGGGGCGTATGAGAGCTTGGGGCGTATGAGAGCTTGCAGGAGTATGAGAGATTGGGGTGTATGAGAGCTTGGGGAAGTAGGCGAGCTTGGGGGAGTAGTAGAGCTTGGGGGAGTAGGAGAGCTTTGGGGAGTAGGAGAGCTTGGGGGAGTAGGAGAGCTTGGGGGAGTAGGAGAGTTTGGGTGAGTTGGAGAGCTTGCGGTGATCGCGGATCTTGGGGGAGTAGGAGAACTAGGTAGAGTAGGAGAGCTTGGGAGAGTAAGAGAGCTTGGGGAGTAAAAGAGTTTGGGGGAGTAAGAGAGTTTGAGGGAGTAAGAGAGCTTGGGGGAGTAAGAGAGCTTGCGGGTGTAAGAGAGCTTGGGGAGTAGGAGAGCTTGGGGGAGTAGGCGAGCTTGGGGGAGTAGGAGAGCTTTGGGGAGTAGGAGAGCTTGTGGGAGTCGGAGAGCTTCGGGGAGTAGGAGAGCTTGGGGGAGTAGGAGAGCTTGGGGGATTAGGAGAGCTTGGGAGATTAGGAGAGCTTTGGGGAGTAGAAGAGCTTGTGGGAGTAGGAGAGCTTGGGGGATTAGGAGAGCTTGGGAGATTAGGAGAGCTTTGGGGAGTAGGAGAGCTTGGGGGAGTAGGAGAGCTTGGGGGAGTAGGAGAGCTTGGGAGAATAGGAGAGCTTGGGCGAGCAGGAGAGCTTGGGCGAGTAGGAGAGCTTGGGGGAGTAGGAGAGCTTGGGAGAGTTGGAGGGCTTGGGGGAGTAGGAGATCTTGCGGGAGTAGGAGATCTTGGGGGAGTAAGAGAGCTTGGGGGAGTAAGAGAGCTTGGTGGAGTAAGAGAGCTTGGGGAGTAAGAGAGCTTGGGGGAGTAAGAGAGCTTGGGGGAGTGGGAGAGCTTGGGGGAGTATGAGAACTTGGGGGAGTAGAGCGCATGGGGGAGTAGGAAAGCTTGGGTAGTAGGAGAGCTTGGGGGAGTAGGAGAGCTTGGGGGAGTAGGAGAGTTTGGGAGAGTAGGAGAGATTGGGAGAGTAGGAGAGCTTTGGGGAGTAGGAGAGCTTGTGGGAGTAGGAGAGCTTGGGGCAGTAGGAGAGTTTGGGGGAGTAGGATATCCTGGGGGAGTAGGAGCGCTTGGGGGACGAGGAGAGCTTGGGGGATTAGGAGTGCTTGGGGGAGTAAGAGAGCTTGGGGGAGTAAGATAGCTTGGTGGAGTAAGAGAGCTTGGGGAGTAAGAGAGCTTGGGGGAGTAAGAGAGCTTGGGGGAGTGGGAGAGCTTGGGGGAGTATGAGAGCTTGGGGGAGTAGAGCGCTTAGGGGAGTAGGAAAGCTTGGGTAGTAGGAGAGTTGGGGGATTAGGATATCCTGGGGGAGTAGGAGTGCTTTGGCGAGTCGGAGAGCTTGGGGGAGTAAGAGAGCTTGGTGGATTAAGAGAGCTTGGGGAGTAAGAGAGCTTGGGGGAGTAAAAGTGCTTGGGGGAGTGGGAGAGCTTGGGGGAGTAGGAGAGCTTGGGGGAGTAGGAGCGCTTGAAGGAATTAGGAGAGCTTGGGGGAGTAGGAGAGCTTGGGGGAGTAGGAGAGCTTGGTGGAGTAGGAGAGCTTGGGGGATTAGGCGAGCTTGGGAGATTAGGAGAGCTTTGGGGAGTAGGAGAGCTTGTGGGAGTAGGAGAGCTTCAGGAAGTAGGAGAGCTTGGGGGAGTAGGAGAGCTTGGGGGATTAGGAGAGCTTGGGGGAGTAGGAGAGCTTGGGGGAGTAGGAGAGCTTGTGGGAGTAGGAGTGCTTGGGAGAGTAGGAGAGCTTGGTGGAGTAGGAGAGCTTGGGAGAGTAGGAGAGCTTGGCGGAGTAGGAGATCTTGGGGCAGTAGGAGAGCTTAGGGGAGTAGGAGAGCTTGGGGGAGTAGGAGAGCTTGGGGGCGTAGGAGAGATTGGGGGAGTCGGAGAGCTTGGGGGAGTAGGAGAGCTTGGGAGTGTAGGAGAGCTTGGGGGAGTAGGGGAGCTTGTGGGAGTAGGAGAGCTTGGGGGAGTAGGAGAGCTTGGGAGAGTAGGAGAGCTTTGGGGAGTAGGGGAGCTTGTGGGAGTAGGAGCGCTTGGGGGACTAGGAGAGCTTGGGGGATTAGGAGAGCTTGGGGGAGTAAGAGAGCTTGGGGCAGTAGGCGAGCGTGGGGGAGTAGGAGATCTTGGGGGAGTAGGAGAGATTGGGCGAGTAGGAGAGATTGGGGGAGTAAGAGAGCTTGGTGGAGTAAGAGAGCTTGGGGAGTAAGAGAGCTTGGTGGAGTAAGAGATCTTGGGGGAGTGGGAGAGCTTGGGGGAGTAAGAGAGCTTGGTGGAGTAAGAGAGCTTGGGCGAGTAGGAGAGCTTGGGGGAGTAAGAGAGCTTGGGGGAGTGGGAGAGCTTGGGGGAGTAGGAGAGCTTGGGGGAGTAGGAGAGTTTGGGAGAGTAGGAGAGATTGGGAGAGTAGGAGAGCTTTGGGGAGTAGGAGAGCTTGTGGGAATAGGAGAGCTTGGGGGAGTAGGAGAGCTTGGGGGAGTATGAGAGCTTTGGGGAGTAGGAGAGCTTGGGCGAGTAGGAAAGCTTGGTGGAGTAGGAGAGCTTGGGGGATTAGGAGAGCTTGGGGGAGTAGAAGAGCTTGGGGGAGTAGGAGAGCTTGGTAGAGTAGGAGAGCTTGGCGGAGTAGGAGAACTTGGGGCAGTAGGAGAGCTTAGGGGAGTAGGAGAGCTTGGGGGAGTAGGAGAGCTTACAGATGTAGGAGATCTAACAGAATTATGAAAGCTTGGGAGAGTAGGAGAGCTTGTGGGAGTAGGAGAGCACACCGGAATTGGAGAGCTGACCGGAGTAGGAGAGCTTGGCGGAGTAGGAGATCTTGGGGCAGTAGGAGAGCTTAGGGGAGTAGGAGAGCTTGGGCGAGTAGGAGAGCTTGGGGGCGTAAGAGCGATTGGGGGTGTCGGAGAGCTTGGGGGAGTAGGAGAGCTTGGGAGTGTAGGAGAGCTTGGGGGCGTATGAGAGCTTGGGGCGTATGAGAGCTTGGGGGAGTATGAGAGCTTGGGGTGTATGAGAGGTTGGGTAAGTAGGCGAGCTTGGGGGAGTAGTAGAGCTTGTCGGAGTGGGAGAGCTTGGGCGAGTAGGAGAGCTTGGGGGAGTAAGAGAGCTTGAGGGAGTAGGAGAGCTTGGGGGAGTAGGAGAGCTTGGGGGAGTAGGAGAGCTTGGGGGAGTAGGAGAGTTTGGCTGAGTAGGAGATCTTGCGGTGATCGTGGAGCTTGGGGGAGTAGGAGAACTTGGTAGAGTAGGAGAGCTTGGGGGAGTAAGAGAGCTTGGGGAGTAACAGAGTTTGGGTGAGTAAGAGAGCTTGAGGGAGTAAGAGAGCTTGGGGGAGTAAGAGAGCTTGCGGGTCTAAGAGAGCTTGGGGAGTAGGAGAGCTTGGGGGAGTAGGCGAGCTTGGGGGAGTAGGAGAGCTTTGGGGAGTAGGAGAGCTTGTGGGAGTAGGAGAGCTTCGGGGAGTAGGAGAGCTTGGGGGAGTAGGAGAGCTTGGGGGATTAGGAGAGCTGGGGGAGTAGGAGAGCTTGGGGGAGTAGGAGAGCTTGGGGGAGTAGGAGAGCTTGGGAGAGTAGGAGAGCTTGGTGGAGTAGGAGAGCTTGGGAGAGTAGGAGAGCTTGGCGGAGTAGGAGATCTTGGGGCAGTAGGAGAGCGTAGGGGAGTAGGAGAGATTGGGTGGGTAGGAGAGCTTGGGTGCGTAGGAGAGATTGGGGGAGCCGGAGAGCTTGGAGGAGTAGGAGAGCTTGTGGGAGTAGGAGAGCTTGTGGGAGTAGGAGAGCTTGGGGGAGTATGAGAGCTTGGGGGAGTAGGAGAGCTTGGGCGAGTAGGAGAGCTTGGTGGAGTAGAAGAGCTTGGGGGATTAGGAGAGCTTGGGGGAGTAGGAGAGCTTGGGGGAGTAGGAGAGCTTGGTAGAGTAGGAGAGCTTGGCGGAGTCGGAGAACTTGGGGCAGTAGGAGAGCTTACAGATGTAGGAGATGTAACAGAATTATGAAAGCTTGGGAGAGTAGGAGAGCTTGTGGGAGTAGGAGAGCACACCGGAATTGGAGAGCTGAGCGGAGTAGGAGAGCTATGCGGAGTCGGAGAGCTTGGGGGAGTCGGCGAGCTGTTAGGAGTAGGAGAGCTTGGAGGAGTAGGAGAAATTGGCAGAGTCGGAGAGCTTGGGGAGTAAGAGAGCTTGGGGGAGTAAGAGAGCTTGGGAGAGTAAGAGAGCTTGGGGGAGTGGGAGAGCATGGGGGAGTAGGAGAGCTCGGGTAGAGTAGGAGCGATTGGGAGAGTAGGAGAGCTTGGGGGAGTAGGAGAGCTTGGGGGAGCAGGAGAACTTGGGAGAGTCGCAGAGATTGGGGGAGTAGGAGATCTTGGGGGAGTAGGAGATCTTGGTGGAGTAGGAGAGTTTTCTTGGAGTAGGAGTGCTTGGGGGAGTAGGAGAGCTTGGGAGATTAGAAGAGCTTTGGGGAGTAGGGGAGCTTGTGGGAGTAGGAGAGCTTGGGGGAGTAGGAGAGCTTGGGGGATTAGGAGAGCTTGGGGGAGTCAGAGATCTTGGGGCTTTAGGAGAGTTTGGGGGAGTAGGACATCCTGGGGGAGTAGGAGTGCTTGGGCGAGTAGGAGAGCTTGGGGGAGTAAGAGAGCTTGGTGGAGTAAGAGAGCTTGGGGAGTAAGAGAGCTTGGGGGAGTAAAAGAGCTTGGGGGAGTGGGAGAGCTTGGGGGAGTAGGAGAGCTTGGGGAAGTAGGAGCGCTTGGGGGTGTAGGAGAGCTTGGGGGAGTAGGAGATCTTGGGGGAGTAGGAGATCTTGGGGGAGTAGGAGAGTTTGGGGGAGTAGGAGAGCTTGGGGGAGTAGGAGAGCTTGGGGGATTAGGAGAGCTTGGGAGATTAGGAGAGCTTTGGGGAGTAGGAGAGCTTGTGGGAGTAGGAGAGCTTCGGGGAGTAGGAGAGCTTGGGGGAGTAGGAGCGCTTGGGGGATTAGGAGAGCTTGGGGGAGTAAGAGAGCTTGGGGAGTAACAGAGTTTGGGGGAGTAAGAGAGCTTGAGGGAGTAAGGGAGCTTGGGGGAGTAAGAGAGCTTGCGGGTGTATGAGAGCTTGGGCAGTAGGAGAGCTTGGGGGAGTAGGAGAGCTTGGGTGCGTAGGAGAGATTGGGGGAGCCGGTGAGCTTGTGGGAGTAGGAGAGCTTGGGAGTGTAGGAGAGCTTGCGGTGATCGCGGAGCTTGGGGGAGTAGGAGAACTTGGTAGAGTAGGAGAGCTTGAGGGAGTAAGAGAGCTTGGGGAGTAACAGAGTTTGGGGGAGTAAGAGAGATTGAGGGAGTAAGAGAGCTTGGGGGAGTAAGATAGCTTGCGGGTGTAAGAGAGCTTGGGGAGTAGGAGAGCTTGGGGGAGTAGGCGAGCTTGGTGGAGTAGGAGACCTTGGGCGAGTAGGAGATCTTGAGGGAGGAAGAGAGCTTGGGGGAGTAAGAGAGATTGGGGGAGTAAGATAGCTTGTGGGAGTAGGAGAGCTTGGGAACAGGTGAGCTTGTGGGAATAGGAGAGCTTTGGGTGAGTACGAGCGCTTGCGGGTGTAGGAGAGCTTGAGGGAAAAGGAGAACTTGGCAGAGTAGGATAGAGTGGGGGAGTAAGAGATCTTGGGGGAGTAAGAGAGCTTGGTGGAGACAGAGAGCTTGGGGGAGTAAGAGAGCTTGGGGGAGTAAGAGAGCTTGGTGGAGTAAGAGAACTTGGGGGAGTAAGAGAGCGTGGGGGAGTAGGAGAACTTGGCAGAGTAGGAGACCTTGGGGGAGTTAGAGAGCTTGGGGGAGTAGGAGAGCTTGGGGGAGCAGGAGAGCTTGGGCGAGTAGGAGAGCTTGGGGGAGTAAGAGAGCTTAGGGGAGTAAGAGAGCTTGGGGGAGTAGGAGAGCTTGGGGGAGTAGTAGAGCTTGGGGCAGTAAGAGCGCTTGGGGGAGTAGGACAGCTTGGGGGAGAAGGAGAGCTTGGGGGAGTAGGAGAACTTGGCAGAGTAGGTGCGCTTGGAGGTGTAAGAGAGCTTAGGGGAGTAAGAGAGCTAGGGGGAGCAAGAGAGCTTGGGGGAATACGAGAGCTTGGGGGAGTAGGAGAACTTGGGCGAGTAGGGGAGCTTGGGGGAGTAGGAGAACATGGGGGAATCGGGGAGCTTGGGGGAGTTGGAGAACTTGGCACAGTAGGAGAGCTTGGGGGAGTAAGAGAGCTTGGGGGAGTAAGAAAGCTTGGGGCAGTAGGAGATCTTGGGGGAGTAGGAGATCTTATTGGAGTAGGAGTGCTTGGGCGATTAGGAGAGCTTGGGGGAGTAAGAGAGTTTGGTGGAGTAAGAGAGCTTGGGGAGTAAGAGAACTTGGGGGAGTAAGAGAGATTGGGGGAGTGGGAGAGCTTGGCGGATTAGGAGAGCTTGGGGGAGTAGGTGCGCTTGGGGAAGTAGGAGAGCTTGGGGGAGTATGAGAGCTTGGGGGAGTAGGAGAGCTTGGGGGAGTAGGAGAATTTGGGAGAGTTGGAGAGCTTGGGGGAGTAGGAGATCTTGCGGGAGTAGGAGATCTTGGGGGAGTAGGAGAGTTTGGGGGAGTCGTAGAGCTTGGGGGAGTAGGAGAGCTTGGGGGAGTAGGAGAGCTTGGGGGAATAGGAGAGCTTGGGAGAGTAGGAGAGCTTTGGGGAGTAGGGGAGCTTGTGGGAGTAGGAAAGCTTGGGGGACTAGGAGAGCTTGGGGGATTAGGAGAGCTTGGGGGAGTCAGAGAGCTTGGGGCAGTAGGAGAGCTTGGGGGAGTAGGAGATCTTGGGGGGAGTAGGAGAGCTTGGGCGAGTAGGAGAGCTTGGGGGAGTAAGAGAGCTTGGTGGAGTAAGAGAGCTTGGGGAGTAAAAGAGCTTGGAGGAGTAAGAGAGCTTGGGGTAGTGGGAGAGCTTGGGGGAGTATGAGAGCTTGAGGGAGTAGGAGCGCTTGGGGGAGTAGGAGCGCTTGGGTAGTAGGAGAGCTTGGGGGAGTAGGAGAGCTTGGGGGAGTAGGAGAGTTTGGGAGAGTAGGAGAGATTGGGAGAGTAGGAGAGCTTTAGGGAATAGGAGAGCTTGTTGGAGTAGGAGAGCTTGGGGGTGTAGGAGAGCTTGGGGGAGTATGAGAGCTTGGGGGAGTAGGAGAGCTTGGGCGAGTAGGAGAGCTTGGTGGAGTAGGACAGCTTGGGGGATTACGAGAGCTTGGGGGAGTAGGAGAGCTTGGGGGAGTAGGAGAGCTTGGTAGAGTAGGAGGGCTTGGCGGAGTAGGAGAACTTGGGGCAGTAGGAGAGCTTAGGGGAGTAGGAGAGCTTGGGGGAGCAGGAGAGATTGGGGGAGTAGGAGAGCTTGGGGGAGTCGGAGAGCTTGGGGGAGTAGGAGAGCTTGGGTGAGTAGGAGAGCTTGTGGGCGTATGAGAGCTTGGGGGTATATGAGAGCTTGGGGTTGTGAGAGAACTTGGAGTGTATGAGAGCTTGTGGGAGTAAGAGAGCCTGCGGGTGTAAGAGAGCTTGGGGAGTAGGATTTTGGGGGAGTCGGGGAGCTTGGGGGAGTAGGAGACCTTGGGCGAGTCGGAGAGCTTTGGGAAGGAAGAGAGCTTGAGGGAGGAACAAAGGTTGGGAGAGAAAGAGAGCTTGGGGGAGTAAGAGAGCTTGTGGAAGTAGGCGAGCTTGGGGGAGTAGTAGAGCTTGTGGGAGTGGGAGAGCTTGGGCGAGTAGGAGAGCTTTTCGGGATTAAGAGAGCTTGAGGCAGGAAGAAATCTTGGGGGAGAAAGAGAGCTTGGGGGAGTAAGAGAGCTTTGGGGAATAGGAGAGCTTGGGGGAGTAGGAGAGCTTGGGGGAGTAGGAGAGTTTGGGGGAGTAGGAGAGCTTGGGGAGTCGCGGAGCTTGGGGGAGTCGGAGAACTTGTCAGAGTAGGAGAGCTTGGGGTAGTAAGAGAGATTGGGGAGTAAGAGAGCTTGTGGGAGTAAGAGAGCTTGGGGTAGTGGGAGAGCTTGGCGAAGAAGGAGAGCTTGGGGGAGTAGGTGCGCTTGGCGGAGTAGGAGAGCTTGGGGGAGTAGGAGAGCTTGGGGGAGTAGGAGATCTTGGGGGAGTAGGAGAGCTTGGGCGAGTAGGAGAGCTTGGGGGAGTAAGAGAGCTTGGTGGAGTAAGAGAGCTTGGTGAGTAAGAGAGCTTGGGGGAGTAAGAGAGCGTGGGGGAGTGGGAGAGCTTGGGTGAGTATGAGAGCTTGGGGGAGTAGGAGCGCTTGGGGGAGTAGGCGAGCTTGGGTAGTAGGAGAGCTTGGGGGAGTAGGAAAGCTTGGGGGAGTAGGAGAGTTTGGGAGAGTAGGAGAGATTGGGACAGTAGGAGAGCTTTGGGGAGTAGGAGAGCTTGTGGGAGTAGGAGAGCTTGGGGGAGTAGGAGAGCTTGGGGGAGTATGAGAGCTTGGGAGAGTAGGAGAGCTTGGGCGAGTAGGAGAGCTTGGCGCAGTAGGAGAGCTTGGGGGATTAGGAGAGCTTGGGGGAGTAGGAGAGCTTGGGGGAGTAGGAGAGCTTGGTAGAGTAGGAGAGCTTGGCGGAGTAGGAGAGCTTGTGGGAGTAGGAGAGCTTGGGGGAGTAGGAGAGCTTGGGGGAGTATGAGAGCTTGGGGGAGTAGGAGAGCTTGGGCGAGTAGGAGAGCTTGGTGGAGTAGGACAGCTTGGGGGATTACGAGAGCATGGGGGAGTAGGAGAGCTTGGGGGAGTAGGAGAGCTTGGTAGAGTAGGAGGGCTTGGCGGAGTAGGAGAACTTCGGGCAGTAGGAGAGCTTGGGGGAGTAGGAGAGCTTGGGTGAGTAGGAGAGCTTGTGGGCGTATGAGAGCTTGGGGGTATATGAGAGCTTGGGGGTGTGAGAGAACTTGGAGTGTATGAGAGCTTGTGGGAGTAAGAGAGCCTGCGGGTGTAAGAGAGCTTGTGGAGTAGGATTTTGGGGGAGTCGGGGAGCTTGGGGGAGTAGGAGACCTTGGGCGAGTCGGAGAGCTTTGGGAAGGAAGAGAGCTTGAGGGAGGAACAAAGGTTGGGAGAGAAAGAGAGCTTGGGGGAGTAAGAGAGCTTGGGGAAGTAGGCGAGCTTGGGGGAGTAGTAGAGCTTGTGGGAGTGGGAGAGCTTGGGCGAGTAGGAGAGCTTTTCGGGATTAAGAGAGCTTGAGGCAGGAAGAAATCTTGGGGGAGAAAGAGAGCTTGGGGGAGTAAGAGAGCTTTGGGGAATAGGAGAGCTTGGGGGAGTAGGAGAGCTTGGGGGAGTAGGAAAGTTTGGGGGAGTAGGAGAGCTTGGGGAGTCGCGGAGCTTGGGGGAGTCGGAGAACTTGTCAGAGTAGGAGAGCTTGGGGTAGTAAGAGAGATTGGGGAGTAAGAGAGCTTGTGGGAGTAAGAGAGCTTGGGGTAGTGGGAGAGCTTGGCGAAGTAGGAGAGCTTGGGGGACTAGGTGCGCTTGGCGGAGTAGGAGAGCTTGGAGGAGTAGGAGAGCTTGGGGGAGTAGGAGATCTTGGGGGAGTAGGAGAGCTTGGGCGAGTAGGAGAGCTTGGGGGAGTAAGAGAGCTTGGTGGAGTAAGAGAGCTTGGTGAGTAAGAGAGCTTGGGGGAGTAAGAGAGCTTGGGGGAGTGGGAGAGCTTGGGGGAGTATGAGAGCTTGGGGGAGTAGGAGCTCTTGGGGGAGTAGGAGAGCTTGGGTAGTAGGAGAGCTTGGGGGAGTAGGAAAGCTTGGGGGAGTAGGAGAGTTTGGGAGAGTAGGAGAGATTGGGAGAGTAGGAGAGCTTTGGGGAGTAGGAGAGCTTGTGGGAGTAGGAGAGCTTGGGGGAGTAGGAGAGCTTGGGGGAGTATGAGAGCTTGGGAGAGTAGGAGAGCTTGGGCGAGTAGGAGAGCTTGGCGGAGTAGGAGAGCTTGGGGGATTAGGAGAGCTTGGTAGTGTAGGAGAGCTTGGCGGAGTAGGAGAACTTTGGGCAGTAGGAGAGCTTAGGGGAGTAGGAGAGCTTGGGGGTGTAGGAGAGCTTACAGATGTAGTAGATCTAACAGAATTATGAAAGCTTGGGAGAGTAGGAGAGCTTGTGGGAGTAGGAGAGCACATCGGAATTGGAGAGCTGACCGGAGTAGGAGAGCTTTGCAGAGTCGGAGAGCTTGGGGGAGTCGGCGAGCTTGGGGGAGCAGGAGAGCTTGGAGGAGTAGGAGAAATTGGCAGAGTCGGAGAGCTTGGGGGAGTAAGAGAGCTTGGGGGAGTAAGAGAGCTTGGGGGAGTAAGAGAGCTTGGGGCAGTCGGAGATCTTGGCGGAGTAGGAGATCTTGGGGGAGTAGCAGTGCTTGGGCGAGTAGGAGAGCTTGGGGGAGTAAGAGAGCTTGGGGGAGTAGGAGATCTTTGGGGAGTAGGAGAGTTTTCTTGGAGTAGGAGAGCTTGGGGGAGTAGGAGAGCTTGGGAGATTAGAAGAGCTTTGGGGAGTAGGGGAGCTTGTGGGTGTAGGAGAGCTTGGGAGAGTAGGAGAGCTTGGGGGATTAGGAGAGCTTGGGGTAGTCAGAGATCTTGGGGCAGGAGGAGAGTTTGGGGGAGTAGGATATCCTGGGGGAGTAGGAGTGCTTGTGCGAGTAGGAGAGTTTGGGGGAGTAAGAGAGCTTGGTGGAGTAAGAGAGCTTGGGGAGTAAGAGAGCTTGGGGGAGTAAAAGAGCTTGGGGGAGTGGGAGAGCTTGCGGGAGTAGGAGAGCTTGGGGGAGTAGGAGCGCTTGGGGGAGTAGGAGATCTTAGGGGAGTAGGAGATCTTGGGGGATTAGGAGAGTTTGGGGGAGTAGGAGAGCTTGGTGGAGCAGGATAGCTTGGGGGAGTAGGAGAGCTTGGGGGATTAGGAGAGCTTGGGATATTAGGAGAGATTTGGGGAGTAGGAGAGCTTGTGGGAGTAGGAGAGCTTCGGGGAGTAGGAAAACTTGGTGGAGTAGTAGAGCTTGGGGGATTAGGAGAGCTTGGGGGAGTAGGAGAGCTTGGGGGAGTAGGAGAGCTTTGGGGAGAAGGAGAGCTTGGGAGAGTAGGAGAGCTTGGTGGAGGACGAGAGCTTGGGGGAGTAAGAAAGCTTGGGGGAGTAAGATAGCTTGTGGGAGTAGGAGAGCTTGGGAACCGGTGAGCTTGTGGGAATAGGAGAGCTTTGGGGGAGTACGAGCGCTTGCGGGTGTAGGAGAGCTTGAGGGAGAAGGAGAACTTGGCAGAGTAGGAGAGAGTGGGGGAGTAAGAGATCGTGGGGGAGTAAGAGAGCTTGGTGGAGAAAGAGAGCTTGGGGGAGTAAGAGAGCTTGGGGGAGTAATAGAGCTTGGGGGAGTAGGAGAGCTTGGGGGAGCAGGAGAGCTTGGGCGAGTAGGAGAGCTTGGGGGAGTAGGAGAGCTTGGTGAGTAAGAGAGCTTGGGGGAGTAAGAGAGCTTGGTGGAGTAAGAGAGCTTGGTGAGTAAGAGAGCTTGGGGGAGTAAGAGAGCGTGGGGGAGTGGGAGAGCTTGGGTGAGTATGAGAGCTTGGGGGAGTAGGAGCGCTTGGGGGAGTAGGCGAGCTTGGGTAGTAGGAGAGCTTGGGGGAGTAGGAAAGCTTGGGGGAGTAGGAGAGTTTGGGAGAGTAGGAGAGATTGGGACAGTAGGAGAGCTTTGGGGAGTAGGAGAGCTTGTGGGAGTAGGAGAGCTTGGGGGAGTAGGAGAGCTTGGGGGAGTATGAGAGCTTGGGAGAGTAGGAGAGCTTGGGCGAGTAGGAGAGCTTGGCGCAGTAGGAGAGCTTGGGGGATTAGGAGAGCTTGGGGGAGTAGGAGAGCTTGGGGGAGTAGGAGAGCTTGGTAGAGTAGGAGAGCTTGGCGGAGTAGGAGAGCTTGTGGGAGTAGGAGAGCTTGGGGGAGTAGGAGAGCTTGGGGGAGTATGAGAGCTTGGGGGAGTAGGAGAGCTTGGGCGAGTAGGAGAGCTTGGTGGAGTAGGACAGCTTGGGGGATTACGAGAGCATGGGGGAGTAGGAGAGCTTGGGGGAGTAGGAGAGCTTGGTAGAGTAGGAGGGCTTGGCGGAGTAGGAGAACTTCGGGCAGTAGGAGAGCTTGGGGGAGTAGGAGAGCTTGGGTGAGTAGGAGAGCTTGTGGGCGTATGAGAGCTTGGGGGTATATGAGAGCTTGGGGGTGTGAGAGAACTTGGAGTGTATGAGAGCTTGTGGGAGTAAGAGAGCCTGCGGGTGTAAGAGAGCTTGTGGAGTAGGATTTTGGGGGAGTCGGGGAGCTTGGGGGAGTAGGAGACCTTGGGCGAGTCGGAGAGCTTTGGGAAGGAAGAGAGCTTGAGGGAGGAACAAAGGTTGGGAGAGAAAGAGAGCTTGGGGGAGTAAGAGAGCTTGGGGAAGTAGGCGAGCTTGGGGGAGTAGTAGAGCTTGTGGGAGTGGGAGAGCTTGGGCGAGTAGGAGAGCTTTTCGGGATTAAGAGAGCTTGAGGCAGGAAGAAATCTTGGGGGAGAAAGAGAGCTTGGGGGAGTAAGAGAGCTTTGGGGAATAGGAGAGCTTGGGGGAGTAGGAGAGCTTGGGGGAGTAGGAAAGTTTGGGGGAGTAGGAGAGCTTGGGGAGTCGCGGAGCTTGGGGGAGTCGGAGAACTTGTCAGAGTAGGAGAGCTTGGGGTAGTAAGAGAGATTGGGGAGTAAGAGAGCTTGTGGGAGTAAGAGAGCTTGGGGTAGTGGGAGAGCTTGGCGAAGTAGGAGAGCTTGGGGGACTAGGTGCGCTTGGCGGAGTAGGAGAGCTTGGAGGAGTAGGAGAGCTTGGGGGAGTAGGAGATCTTGGGGGAGTAGGAGAGCTTGGGCGAGTAGGAGAGCTTGGGGGAGTAAGAGAGCTTGGTGGAGTAAGAGAGCTTGGTGAGTAAGAGAGCTTGGGGGAGTAAGAGAGCTTGGGGGAGTGGGAGAGCTTGGGGGAGTATGAGAGCTTGGGGGAGTAGGAGCTCTTGGGGGAGTAGGAGAGCTTGGGTAGTAGGAGAGCTTGGGGGAGTAGGAAAGCTTGGGGGAGTAGGAGAGTTTGGGAGAGTAGGAGAGATTGGGAGAGTAGGAGAGCTTTGGGGAGTAGGAGAGCTTGTGGGAGTAGGAGAGCTTGGGGGAGTAGGAGAGCTTGGGGGAGTATGAGAGCTTGGGAGAGTAGGAGAGCTTGGGCGAGTAGGAGAGCTTGGCGGAGTAGGAGAGCTTGGGGGATTAGGAGAGCTTGGGGGAGTAGGAGAGCTTGGGGGAGTAGGAGAGCTTGGTAGTGTAGGAGAGCTTGGCGGAGTAGGAGAACTTTGGGCAGTAGGAGAGCTTAGGGGAGTAGGAGAGCTTGGGGGTGTAGGAGAGCTTACAGATGTAGTAGATCTAACAGAATTATGAAAGCTTGGGAGAGTAGGAGAGCTTGTGGGAGTAGGAGAGCACATCGGAATTGGAGAGCTGACCGGAGTAGGAGAGCTTTGCAGAGTCGGAGAGCTTGGGGGAGTCGGCGAGCTTGGGGGAGCAGGAGAGCTTGGAGGAGTAGGAGAAATTGGCAGAGTCGGAGAGCTTGGGGGAGTAAGAGAGCTTGGGGGAGTAAGAGAGCTTGGGGGAGTAAGAGAGCTTGGGGCAGTCGGAGATCTTGGCGGAGTAGGAGATCTTGGGGGAGTAGCAGTGCTTGGGCGAGTAGGAGAGCTTGGGGGAGTAAGAGAGCTTGGGGGAGTAGGAGATCTTTGGGGAGTAGGAGAGTTTTCTTGGAGTAGGAGAGCTTGGGGGAGTAGGAGAGCTTGGGAGATTAGAAGAGCTTTGGGGAGTAGGGGAGCTTGTGGGTGTAGGAGAGCTTGGGAGAGTAGGAGAGCTTGGGGGATTAGGAGAGCTTGGGGTAGTCAGAGATCTTGGGGCAGGAGGAGAGTTTGGGGGAGTAGGATATCCTGGGGGAGTAGGAGTGCTTGTGCGAGTAGGAGAGTTTGGGGGAGTAAGAGAGCTTGGTGGAGTAAGAGAGCTTGGGGAGTAAGAGAGCTTGGGGGAGTAAAAGAGCTTGGGGGAGTGGGAGAGCTTGCGGGAGTAGGAGAGCTTGGGGGAGTAGGAGCGCTTGGGGGAGTAGGAGATCTTAGGGGAGTAGGAGATCTTGGGGGATTAGGAGAGTTTGGGGGAGTAGGAGAGCTTGGTGGAGCAGGATAGCTTGGGGGAGTAGGAGAGCTTGGGGGATTAGGAGAGCTTGGGATATTAGGAGAGATTTGGGGAGTAGGAGAGCTTGTGGGAGTAGGAGAGCTTCGGGGAGTAGGAAAACTTGGTGGAGTAGTAGAGCTTGGGGGATTAGGAGAGCTTGGGGGAGTAGGAGAGCTTGGGGGAGTAGGAGAGCTTTGGGGAGAAGGAGAGCTTGGGAGAGTAGGAGAGCTTGGTGGAGGACGAGAGCTTGGGGGAGTAAGAAAGCTTGGGGGAGTAAGATAGCTTGTGGGAGTAGGAGAGCTTGGGAACCGGTGAGCTTGTGGGAATAGGAGAGCTTTGGGGGAGTACGAGCGCTTGCGGGTGTAGGAGAGCTTGAGGGAGAAGGAGAACTTGGCAGAGTAGGAGAGAGTGGGGGAGTAAGAGATCGTGGGGGAGTAAGAGAGCTTGGTGGAGAAAGAGAGCTTGGGGGAGTAAGAGAGCTTGGGGGAGTAATAGAGCTTGGGGGAGTAGGAGAGCTTGGGGGAGCAGGAGAGCTTGGGCGAGTAGGAGAGCTTGGGGGAGTAGGAGAGCTTGGGAGAGTTGGAGGGCTTGGGGGAGTAGGAGATCTTGCGGGAGTAGGAGATCTTGGGGGAGTAGGAGTGTTTGGGGGAGTAGGAGAGCTTGGGGGAGTAGGAGAGCTTGGGGGAGTAGGAGAGCTTGGGGGATTAGGAGAGCTTGGGGGAGTAAGAGAGCTTTGGGGAGTAAGAGAGCTTGGTGGAGTAAGAGAGCTTGGGGAGTAAGAGAGCTTGGGGGAGTAAGAGAGCTTGGGGGAGTAAGAGAGCTTGAGGGAGTAAGGGAGCTTGGGGGAGTAAGAGAGCTTGCGGGTGTATGAGAGCTTGGGCAGTAGGAGAGCTTGGGGGAGTAGGAGAGCTTGGTTGCGTAGGAGAGATTGGGGGAGCCGGAGAGCTTGGGGGAGTAGGAGAGCTTGTGGGAGTAGGAGAGCTTCGGGGAGTAGGAGAGCTTGGGGGAGTAGGAGAGCTTGGGGGATTAGGAGAGCTTGGGGGAGTAAGAGAGCTTGGGGAGTAACAGAGTTTGGGGGAGTAAGAGAGCTTGAGGGAGTAAGGGAGCTTGGGGGAGTAAGAGAGCTTGCGGGTGTATGAGAGCTTGGGCAGTAGGAGAGCTTGGGGGAGTAGGAGAGCTTGGGTGCGTAGGAGAGATTGGGGGAGCCGGAGAGCTTGGGGGCGTAGGAGAGCTTGGGAGTGTAGGAGAGCTTGCGGTGATCACGGAGCTTGGGGGAGTAGGAGAACTTGGTAGAGTAGGAGAGCTTGAGGGAGTAAGAGAGCTTGGGGAGTAACAGAGTTTGGGGGAGTAAGAGAGATTGAGGGAGTAAGAGAGCTTGGGGTAGTAAGAGAGCTTGCGGGTGTAAGAGAGCTTGGGGAGTAGGAGAGCTTGGGGGAGTAGGCGAGCTTTGTGGAGTAGGAGACCTTGGGCGAGTCGGAGATGTTGGGGGAGGAAGAGAGCTTGGGGGAGTAAGAGAGATTGGGGGAGTAAGATAGCTTGTGGGAGTAGGAGAGCTTGGGAACAGGTGAGCTTGTGGGAATAGGAGAGCTTTGGGTGAGTACGAGCGCTTGCGGGTGTAGGAGAGCTTGAGGGAAAAGGAGAACTTGGCAGAGTAGGAGAGAGTGGGGGAGTAAGAGATCTTGGGGGAGTAAGAGAGCTTGGTGGAGACAGAGAGCTTGGGGGAGTAAGAGAGCTTGGGGGAGTAAGAGAGCTTGGTGGAGTAAGAGAGCTTGGGGGAGTAAGAGAGCGTGGGCGTGTAAGAGAGCTTGGGGGAGTAGGAGAACTTGGCAGAGTAGGAGACCTTGGGGGAGTTAGAGAGCTTGGGGGAGTAGGAGAGCTTGGGGGAGCAGGAGAGCTTGGGAGAGTAGGAGAGCTTGGGGGAGTAAGAGGACTTAGGGGAGTAAGAGAGCTTGGGGGAGTAGGAGAGCTTGGGGGAGTAGTAGAGCTTGGGGCAGTAAGAGCGCTTGGGGGAGTAGGACAGTTTGGGGGAGAAGGAGAGCTTGGGGGAGTAGGAGAACTTGGCAGAGTAGGTGCGATTGGAGGTGTAAGAGAGCTTAGGGGAGTAAGAGAGCTAGGGGGAGCAAGAGAGCTTGGGGGAATACGAGAGCTTGGGGGAGTAGGAGAACTTGGGCGAGTAGGGGAGCTTGGGGGAGTAGGAGAACATGGGGGATTCGGGGAGCTTGGGGGAATTGGAGAACTTGGCACAGTAGGAGAGCTTGGGGGAGTAAGAGAGCTTGGGGGAGTAAGAAAGCTTGGGGCAGTCGGAGATCTTGGGGGCGTAGGAGATCTTATTGGAGTAGGAGAGCTTGGGCGATTAGGAGAGCTTGGGGGAGTAAGAGAGCTTGCTGGAGTAAGAGAGCTTGGGGAGTAAGAGAACTTGGGGGAGTAAGAGAGCTTGGGGGAGTGGGAGAGCTTGGCGGAGTAGGAGAGCTTGGGGGAGTAGGTGCGCTTGGGGAAGTAGGAGAGCTTGGGGGAGTATGAGATCTTGGGGGAGTAGGAGAGCTTGGGGGAGTAGGAGAGATTGGGAGAGTTGGAGAGCTTGGGGGAGTAGGAGATCTTGCGGGAGTAGGAGATCTTGGGGGAGTAGGAGAGTTTGGGGGAGTCGGAGAGCTTGGGGGAGTAGGAGAGCTTGGGGGAGTAGGAGAGCTTGGGGGAATAGGAGAGCTTGGGAGAGTAGGAGAGCTTTGGGGAGTAGGGGAGCTTGTGGGAGTAGGAGCGCTTGGGGGACTAGGAGAGCTTGGGGGATTAGGAGAGCTTGGGGGCGTCAGAGAGCTTGGGGCAGTCGGAGAGCTTGGGGGAGTAGGAGATCTTGGGGGGAGTAGGAGAGCTTGGGCGAGTAGGAGAGCTTGGGGGAGTAAGAGAGCTTGGTGGAGTAAGAGAGCTTGGGGAGTATAAGAGCTTGGAGGAGTAAGAGAGCTTGGGGTAGTGGGAGAGCTTGGGGGAGTATGAGAGCTTGAGGGAGTAGGAGCGCTTGGGGGAGTAGGAGAGTTTGGGAGAGTAGGAGAGCTTTAGGGAATAGGAGAGCTTGTGGGAGTAGGAGAGCTTGGGGGAGTCGGAGAGCTTGGGGGAGTATGAGAGCTTGGGGGAGTAGGAGAGCTTGGGCGAGCAGGAGAGCTTGGTGGAGTAGGACAGCTTGGGGGATTACGAGAGCTTGGGGGAGTAGGAGAGCTTGGGGGAGTGGGAGAGCTTGGTAGAGTAGGAGAGCTTGGCGGAGTAGGAGAACTTGGGGCAGTAGGAGAGCTTGGGTGTGTGAGAGAACTTGGGGTGTATGAGAGCTTGGGGGAGTAAGAGAGCCTGCGGGTGTAAGAGAGCTTGGGGAGTAGGATTTTGGGGGAGTCGGGGAGCTTGGGGGTGTAGGAGACCTTGGGCGAGTCGGAGAGCTTTGGGAAGGAAGAGAGATTAAGGGAGGAACAAAGGTTGGGAGAGAAAGAGAGCTTGGGGGAGTAAGAGAGCTTGGGGAAGTAGGCGAGCTTGGGGGAGTAGTAGAGCTTGTGGGAGTGGGAGAGCTTCGGCGAGTAGGAGAGCTTTTCGGGATTAAGAGAGCTTGAGGCAGGAAGAAAGCTTGGGGGAGAAAGAGAGCTTTGGGGAGTAAGAGAGCTTTGGGGAATAGGAGAGCTTGGGGGAGTAGGAGAGCTTGGGGGAGTAGGAGAGTTTGGGGGAGTAGGAGAGCTTGGGGAGTCGCGGAGCTTGGGGGAGTCGGAGAACTTGTCAGAGTAGGAGAGCTTGGGGTAGTAAGAGAGCTTGGGGAGTAAGAGAGCTTGTGGGAGTAAGAGAGCTTGGGGAAGTGGGAGAGCTTGGCGAAGTAGGAGAGCTTGGGGGAGTAGGTGCGCTTGGCGGAGTAGGAGAGCTTGGGGGAGTAGGAGAGCTTGGGGGAGTAGGAGATCTTGGGGGAGTAGGAGATCTTGGGGGAGTAGGAGAGCTTCGGCGAGTAAGAGAGCTTGGTGGAGTAAGAGAGCTTGGTGAGTAGAGAGCTTGGGGGAGTAAGAGAGCTTGGGGGAGTGGGAGAGCTTGGGGGAGTATGAGAGCTTGGGGGAGTAGGAGCGCTTGGGGGAGTAGGAGAGCTTGGGAAGTAGGAGAGCTTGGGGGAGTAGGAGAGCTTGGGGGAGTAGGAGAGTTTGGGAGAGTAGGAGAGATTGGGAGAGTAGGAGAGCTTTGGGGAGTAGGAGAGCTTGTGGGAGTAGAAGAGCTTGGGGGAGTAGGAGAGCTTGGGGGAGTATGAGTGCTTGGGAGAGTAGGAGAGCTTGGGCGAGTAGGAGAGCTTGGCGGAGTAGGAGAGCTTGGGGGATTAGGAGAGCTTGGTGGCGTAGGAGAGCTTGGGGGAGTAGGAGAGCGGGGTAGAGTAGGAGAGCTTGGCGGAGTAGGAGAACTTGGCGCAGTAGGAGAGCTTAGGGGAGTAGGAGAGCTTGGGGGAGTAGGAGAGCTGACAGATGTAGGAGATCTAACAGAATTATGAAAGCTTGGGAGAGTAGGAGAGCTTGTGGGAGTAGGAGAGCACATCGGAATTGGAGAGCTGACCGGAGAAGGAGAGCTTTGCAGAGTCGGAGAGCTTGGGGGAGTCGGCGAGCTTGGGGGAGTAGGAGAGCTTGGAGGAGTAGGAGAAATTGGCAGAGTCGGAGAGCTTGGGGGAGTAGCAGTGCTTGGGCGAGTAGGAGAGCTTGGGGGAGTAAGAGAGCTTGGGGGAGTAGGAGATCTTGGGGGAGTAGGAGAGTTTTCTTGGAGTAGGAGAGCTTGGGGGAGTAGGAGAGCTTGGGAGATTAGAAGAGCTTTGGGGAGTAGGGGAGCTTGTGGGTGTAGGAGAGCTTGGGAGAGTAGGAGAGCTTGGGGGATTAGGAGAGCTTGGGGTAGTCAGAGATCTTGGGGCAGTAGGAGAGTTTGGGGGAGTAGGATATCCTGGGAGAGTAGGAGTGCTTGGGCGAGTAGGAGAGCTTGGGGGAGTAAGAGAGCTTGGTGGAGTAAGAGAGCTTGTGGAGTAAGAGAGCTTTGGGGAATAATAGAGCTTGGGGGAGTGGGAGAGCTTGGGGGAGTAGGAGAGCTTGGGTGAGTAGGAGCGCTTGGGGGAGTAGGAGAGCTTGGTGGAGTAGGAGATCTTAGGGGAGTAGGAGATCTTGGGGGATTAGGAGAGTTTGGGGGTGTAGGAGAGCTTGGGGGAGCAGGATAGCTTGGGGGAGTAGGAGAGCTTGGGGGATTAGGAGAGCTTGGGAGATTAGGAGAGCTTTGGGGAGTAGGAGAGCTTGTGGGAGTAGGAGAGCTTCGGGGAGTAGGAAAACTTGGGGGAGTAGGAGAGCTTGGGGGATTAGGAGAGCTTGGGGGAGTAGGAGAGCTTGGGGGAGTAGGAGAGCTTGGGGGAGTAGGAGAGCTTGGGAGAGTAGGAGAGCTTGGTGGAGGACGAGAGCTTGGGGGAGTAAGAGAGCTTGGGGGAGTAAGATAGCTTGTGGGAGTAGGAGAGCTTGGGAACCGGTGAGCTTGTGGGAAAAGGAGAGCTTTGGGGGAGTACGAGCGCTTGCGGGTGTAGGAGAGCTTGAGGGAGAAGGAGAACTTGGCAGAGTAGGAGAGAGTGGGGGAGTAAGAGATCGTGGGGGAGTAAGAGAGCTTGGTGGAGAAAGAGAGCTTGGGGGAGTAAGAGAGCTTGGGGGAGTAAGAGAGCTTGGGGGAGTAAGAGAGCTTGGGGGACCAAGTGAGCGTGGGGGTGTAAGAGAGCTTGGGGGAGTAGGAGAACTTGGCAGAGTAGGAGACCTTGGGGGAGTTAGAGAGCTTTGGGGAGTAAGAGAGCTTGGGGGAGTAAGAGAGCTTGGGGGAGTAGGAGAGCTTGGGGGAGCAGGAGAGCTTGGGCGAGTAGGAGAGCTTGGGGGAGTAGGAGAGCTTGGGAGAGTTGGAGGGCTTGGGGGAGTAGGAGATCTTGAGGGAGTAGGAGATCTTGGGGGAGTAGGAGTGTTTGAGGGAGTAGGAGAGCTTGGGGAGCAGGAGAGCTTGGGGGAGTAGGAGAGCTTGGGGGATTAGGAGAGCTTGGGGGAGTAAGAGAGCTTGGGGGAGTAAGAGAGCTTGGTGGAGTAAGAGAGCCTGGGGAGTAAGAGAGCTTGGGGGAGTAAGAGAGCTTGGGGGAGTGGGAGAGTTTGGGGGAGTATGAGAGCTTGGGGGAGTAGGAGCGCTTGGGGAAGTAGGAGAGCTTGGGTAGTAGGAGAGCTTGGGGGAGTAGGAGAGCTTGGGGGAGTAGGAGAGTTTGGGAGAGTCGGACAGAGTGGGAGAGTAGGAGAGCTTTGGGGAGTAGGAGAGCTTGTGGGAGTAGGAGAGCTTGGGGGAGTAGGAGAGCTTGGGGGAGAATGAGAGCTTGGGGGAGTAGGAGAGCTTGGGCGAGTAGGAGAGCTTGGTGGAGTAGGAGAGCTTGGGGGATTAGGAGAGCTTGGGGGAGTAGGAGAGCTTGAGGGAGTAGGAGAGCTTGGTAGAATAGGAGAGCTTGGCGGAGTAGGAGAACTTGGGGCAGTAGGAGAGCTTAGGGGAGTAGGAGAGCTTGGGGGAGTAGGAGAGCTTGGGGGAGTAGGAGAGCTTGGGGGAGTAGGAGAGCTTGGGTGAGTAGGAGAGCTTGGGAGAGTAGGAGAGCTTTGGGGAGTAGGGGAGCTTGTGGGAGTAGGAGCGCTTGGGGGACTAGGAGAGCTTGGGGGATTAGGAGTGCTTGGGGGAGTAAGATAGCTTGGGGGAGTAAGAGAGCTTGGTGGAGTAAGAGAGCTCAGGGAGTAAGAGAGCTTGGGGGAGTAAGAGAGCTTGGGGAGTGGGAGAGCTTGGGGGAGTATAAGAGCTTGGGGGAGTAGAGCGCTTGGGGGAGTAGGAGAGCTTGTGTAGTAGGAGAGCTTGGGGGAGTAGGAGAGCTTGGGGGAGTAGGAGAGTTTGGGAGAGTAGGATAGATTGGGAGAGTAGAAGAGCTTTGGGGAGTAGGAGAGCTTGTGGGAGTAGGAGAGCTAGGGGCAGTAGGAGAGTTTGGGGGAGTAGGATATCCTGGGGGAGTAGGAGTGCTTGGGCGAGTAGGAGAGCTTGGGGGAGTAAGATAGCTTAGTGGAGTAAGAGAGCTTGGGGAGTAAGCGAGCTTGGGGGAGTAAAAGTGCTTGGGGGAGTGGGAGAGCTTGGGGGAGTAGGAGAGCTTGGGGGAGTAGGAGCGCTTGAAGGAATTAGGAGAGCTTGGGGAGTATGAGATCTTGGGGGAGTAGGAGATCTTGGGGGAGTAGGAGAGTTTGGGGGAGTAGGAGAGCTTGGGGGAGGAGGAGAGCTTGGGGGAGTAGGAGAGCTTGGGGGATTAGGAGAGCTTGGGAGATTAGGAGAGCTTTGGGGAGTAGGAGAGCTTGTGGGAGTAGGAGAGCTTCGGGGAGTAGGAGAGCTTGGGGGAGTAGGAGAGCTTGGGGGATTAGGAGAGCTTGGGGGAGTAGGAGAGCTTGGGGGAGTAGGAGAGCTTGGGGGAGTAGGAGAGCTTGGGAGAGTAGGAGAGCTTGGTGGAGTAGGAGAGCTTGGGAGAGTAGGAGAGCTTGGCGGAGTAGGAGATCTTGGGGCAGTAGGAGTGCTTAGGGGAGTAGGGGAGCTTGGGGGAGTAGGAGAGCTTGGGGGCGTAGAAGAGATTGGGGGAGTCGGAGAGCTTGGGGGAGTAGGAGAGCTTGGGAGTGTAGGAGAGCTTGGGGGAGTAGGGGAGCTTGTGGGAGTAGGAGAGCTTGGGGGAGTAGGAGAGCTTGGGGGAAAGGAGAGCTTGGGAGAGTAGGAGAGCTTTGGGGAGTAGGGGAGCGTGTGGGAGTAGGAGCGCTGGGGGGACTAGGAGAGCTTGGGGGATTAGGATAGCTTGGGGGAGGAAGAGAGCTTGCGGCAGTGGGCGAGCGTGGGGGAGTAGGAGATCTTGGGGGAGTAGGAGAGATTGGGCGAGTAGGAGAGATTGGGGGAGTAAGAGAGCTTGGTGGAGTAAGAGAGCTTGGGGAGTAAGAGAGCTTGGTGGAGTAAGAGATCTTGGGGGAGTGGGAGAGCTTGGGGGAGTAAGAGAGCTTGGAGGAGTAAGAGAGCTTGGGGAGTAAGAGAGCTTGGTGGAGTAAGAGAGCTTGAGGGAGTGGGAGAGCTTGGGGGAGTATGAGAGCATGGGCGAGAAGGAGAGCTTGGGGGAGTATGAGAGCTTGGGGGAGTAGGAGCGCTTGGGGGAGTAGGGGAGCTTGGGGGAGTAGGAGAGTTTGGAAGAGTAGGAGAGATTGGGAGAGTAGGAGAGCTTTGGGGAGTAGGAGAGCTTGTGGGAGTAGGAGAGCTTGGGGGAGTAGGAGACCTTGGGGGAGTATGAGAGCTTGGGGGAGTAGGAGAGCTTGGGCGAGTAGGAAAGCTTGGTGGAGTAGGAGAGCTTGGGGGATTAGGAGAGCTTGGGGGCGTAGGAGAGCTTGGGGGAGTAGGAGAGCTTGGTAGAGTAGGAGAGCTTGGCGGAGTAGGAGAACTTGGGGCTGTAGGAGAGCTTAGGGGAGTAGGAGAGCTTGGGGGAGTAGGAGAGCTTCCAGATGTAGGAGATCTAACAGAATTATGAAAGCTTGGGAGAGCAGGAGAGCTTGTGGGAGTAGGAGAGCACACCGGAATTGGAGAGCTGACCGGAGTAGGAGAGCTTTGCGGAGTCGGAGAGCTTGGGGGAGTCGGCGAGCTTGGTGGAGTAGGAGAGCTTGGAGGAGTAGGAGAAATTGGCAGAGTCGGAGAGCTTGGGGGAGTAAGAGAGCTTGGGGGAGTAAGAGAGCTTGGGGGAGTAAGAGAGCTTGGGGCAGTCGGAGATCTTGGCGGAGTAGGAAATCTTGGGGGTGTAGCAGTGCTTGGGCGAGTAGGAGAGCTTGGGGGAGTAAGAGAGCTTGGGGGAGTAGGAGATCTTGGGGGAGTAGGAGAGTTTTCTTGGAGTAGGAGAGCTTGGGGGAGTAGGAGAGCTTGGGAGATTAGAAGAGCTTTGGGGAGTAGGGGAGCTTGTGGGTGTAGGAGAGCTTGGGAGAGTAGGAGAGCTTGGGGGATTAGGAGAGCTTGGGGTAGTCAGAGAGCTTGGGGAGTAAGAGAGCTTGGGGGAGTAAAAGAGCTTGGGGGAGTGGCAGAGCTTGGGGGAGCAGGAGAGCTTGGGGGAGTAGGAGCGCTTGGGGGAGTAGGAGAGCTTGGGGGAGTAGGAGATCTTGGGTGAGTAGGAGATATTGGGGGAGTAGGAGAGTTTGGGGGAGTAGGAGAGCTTGGGGGAGTAGGAGAGCTTGGGGGAGTAGGAGAGCTTGGGGGATTAGGAGAGCTTGGGAGATTAGGAGAGCTTTGGGGAGTAAGAGAGCTTGTGGGAGTAGGAGAGCATCGGGGAGTAGGAGAACTTGGGGGAGTAGGAGAGCTTGGGCGATTAGGAGAGCTTGGGGGAGTAGGAGAGCTTGGGGGAGTAGGAGAGCTTGGGGGAGTAGGAGAGCTTGGGAGAGCAGGAGAGCTTGGTGGAGTAGGAGAGCTTGGGAGAGTAGGAGAGCTTGGCGGAGTAGGAGATCTTGGGGCAGTAGGAGAGCTTAGGGGAGTAGGAGAGCTTGGGGGAGTAGGAGAGCTTGGGGGGGTAGGAGAGATTGGGGGAGTCGTAGAGCTTGGGGGAGTCGGAGAGCTTGGGAGTGTAGGAGAGCTTGGGGGCGTATGAGAGCTTGGGGCGTATGGGAGCTTGGGGGAGTATGAGAGCTTGGGGTGTATGAGAGCTTGGGTAAGTAGGCGAGCTTGGGGGAGTAGTAGAGCTTGTCGGAGTGGGAGAGCTTGGGCGAGTAGGAGAGCTTGGGGGAGTAAGAGAGCTTGAGGGAGTAAGAGAGCTTGGGGGAGTAAGAGAGCTTGCGGGTGTAAGAGAGCTTGGGGAGTAGGAGAGCTTGGGGGAGTAGGCGAGCTTGGGGGAGTAGGAGAGCTTTGGGGAGTAGGAGAGCTTGTGGGAGTAGGAGAGCTTCGGGGAGTAGGAGAGCTTGCCGGAGTAGGAGAGCTTGGGGGATTAGGAGAGCTTTGGAGATTAGGACAGCTTTGGGGAGTAGGAGAGCTTGTGGGAGTATGAGAGCTTGGGGGATTAGGACAGCTTGGGAGATTAGGACAGCTTTGGGGAGTAGGAGAGCTTGTGGGAGTAGGAGAGCTTCGGGGAGTAGGAGAGCTTGGGGGAGTAGGAGAGCTTGGGGGAGTAGGAGAGCTTGGGGGATTAGGAGAGCTTGGGGGAGTAGGAGAGCTTGGGGGAGTCGGAGAGCTTGGGAAAGTCGGAGAGCTTGGTGGAGTAGGAGAGCTTGGGAGAGTAGGAGAGCTTGGCGGAGTTGGAGATCTTGGGGCATTAGGGGAGCTTAGGGGAGTAGGAGAGCTTGGGGGAGTAGGAGAGCTTGGGTGCGTAGGAGAGATTGGGGGAGCCGGAGAGCTTGGAGGAGTAGGAGAGCTTGGGAGTGTAGGAGAGCTTGGTGGCGTATGAGAGCTTGGGGCGTATGAGAGCTTGGGGGAGTATGAGAGCTTGGGGTGTATGAGAGCTTGGGGAAGTAGGCGAGCTTGGGGGAGTAGTAGAGCTTGTGGGAGTGGGAGAGCTTGGGCGAGTAGGAGAGCTTGGGGAAGTAAGAGAGCTTGGGGGAGTAGGAGAGCTTTGGGGAGTAGGAGAGCTTGGGGGAGTAGGAGAGTTTGGGTGAGTAGGAGAGCTTGCGGTGATCGCGGAGCTTGGGGGAGTAGGAGAACTGGGTAGAGTAGGGGAGCTTGGGGTGTAAGAGAGATTGGGGAGTAAAAGAGTTTGGGGGAGTAAGAGAGATTGAGGGAGTAAGAGAGCTTGGGGGAGTAAGAGAGCTTGCGGGTGTAAGAGAGCTTGGGGAGTAGGAGAGCTTGGGGGAGTAGGCGAGCTTGGGGGAGTAGGAGAGCTTTGGGGAGTAGGAGAGCTTGTGGCAGTCGGAGAGCTTCGGGGAGTAGGAGAGCTTGGGGGAGTAGGAGAGATTGGGGGATTAGGAGAGCTTGGGAGATTAGGAGAGCTTTGGGGAGTAGGAGAGCTTGTGGGAGTAGGAGAGCTTGGGGGATTAGGAGAGCTTGGGAGATTAGGAGAGCTTTCGGGAGTAGGAGAGCTTGGGGGAGTAGGAGAGCTTGGGGGAGTAGGAGAGCTTGGGAGAGTAGGAGAGCTTGGGGGAGCAGGAGAGCTTGGGCGAGTAGGATAGCTTGGGGGAGTAGGAGAGCTTGGGAGAGTTGGAGAGCTTGGGGGAGTAGGAGATCTTGCGGGAGTAGGAGATCTTGGGGGAGTAGGAGAGCTTGGGGGATTAGGAGTGCTTGGGGGAGTAAGAGCGCTTGGGGGAGTAAGAGAGCTTGGTGGAGTAAGAGAGCTTGGGGAGTAAGAGAGCTTGGGGGAGTAAGAGAGCTTGGGGGAGTGGGAGAGCTTGGGGGAGTATGAGAGCTTGGGGGAGTAGAGCACTTGGGGGAGTAGGAAAGCTTGGGTAGTAGTAGAGCTTCGGGGAGTAGGAGATCTTGGGGGAGTAGGAGAGTTTGGGAGAGTAGGAGAGATTGGGAGAGTAGGAGAGCTTTGGGGAGTAGGAGAGCTTGTGGGAGTAGGAGAGCTTGGGGCAGTAGGAGAGTTTGGGGGAGTAGGATATCCTGGGGGAGTATGAGCGCTTGGGGGATTATGAGAGCTTGGGGGATTAGGAGTGCTTGCTGGAGTAAGAGAGCTTGGGGGAGTAAGAGAGCTTGGTGGAGTAAGAGAGCTTGCGGAGTAAGAGAGCTTGGGGGAGTAAGAGAGCTTGGGGGAGTGGGAGAGCTTGGGGGAGTAGGAGAGCTTGGGGGAGTAGGAGCGCTTGAAGGAATTAGGAGAGCTTGGGGGAGTATGAGATCTTGGGGGAGTAGGAGAGTTTGGGAGAGTAGGAGAGCTTGGGGGAGCAGGAGAGCTTGGGCGAGTAGGATAGCTTGGGGGAGTAGGAGAGCTTGGGAGAGTTGGAGAGCTTGGGGGAGTAGGAGATCTTGCGGGAGTAGGAGATCTTGGGGGAGTAGGAGAGCTTGGGGGATTAGGAGTGCTTGGGGGAGTAAGAGAGCTTGATGGAGTAAGAGAGCTTGCGGAGTAAGAGAGCTTGGGGGAGTAAAAGAGCTTGGGGGAGTGGGAGAGCTTGGGGGAGTAGGAGAGCTTGGGGGAGTAGGAGCGCTTGAAGGAATTAGGAGAGCTTGGGGGAGTATGAGATCTTGGGGGAGTAGGAGAGTTTGGGGGAGTAGGAGAGCTTGGGGGAGTAAGAGAGCTTGGTGGAGTAAGAGAGCTTGGGGAGTAAGAGAGCTTGGGAGAGTAAAAGTGCTTGGGGGAGTGGGAGAGCTTGGGGGAGTAGGAGAGCTTGGGGGAGTAGGAGCGCTTGAAGGAATTAGGAGAGCTTGGGGGAGTATGAGATCTTGGGGGAGTAGGAGAGTTTGGGGGAGTAGGAGAGCTTGGGGGAGTAGGAGAGCTTGGGGGAGTAGGAGAGCTTGGGGGATTAGGCGAGCTTGGGAGATTAGGAGAGCTTTGGGGAGTAGGAGAGCTTGGGGGAGTAGGAGAGCTTCAGAGAGTAGGAGAGCTTGGTGGAGTAGGAGAGCTTGGGAGAGTAGGAGAGCTTGGCGGAGTAGGAGATCTTGGGGCAGTAGGAGAGCTTAGGGGAGTAGGAAGCTTGGGGGTGTAGGAGAGCTTGGGGGCGTAGGGGAGATTGGGGAGTCGGAGAGCTTGGGGGAGTAGGAGAGCTTGGGAGTGTAGGAGAGCTTGGGGGAGTAGGGAAGCTTGTGGGAGTAGGAGAGCTTGGGGGTGTAGGAGAGCTTGGGGGAGTAGGAGAGCTTGGGAGAGTAGGAGAGCTTTGGGGAGTAGCGGAGCTTGTGGGAGTAGGAGCGCTTGGGGGACTAGGAGAGCTTGTGGGATTAGTAGCGCTTGGGGGAGTAAGAGAGCTTGGGGCAGTAGGCGAGCGTGGGGAGTAGGAGATCTTGGGGGAGTAGGAGAAATTGGGCGAGTAGGAGAGATCGGGGGAGTAAGAGAGCTTGGTGGAGTAAGAGAGCTTGGGGAGTAAGAGAGCTTGGTGGAGTAAGAGATCTTGGGGGAGTGGGAGAGCTTGGGGGAGTATGAGAGCTTGGGCGAGTAGGAGAGCTTGGGGGAGTAAGAGAGCTTGGGGGAGTGGGAGAGCTTGGGGGAGTATGAGAGCTTGGGGGAGTAGGAGCGCTTGGGGGAGTAGGAGAGCTTGGGGGCGTAGGAGAGTTTGGGAGAGTAGGAGAGATTGGGAGAGTAGGAGAGCTTTGGGGAGTAGGAGAGCTTGTGGGAGTAGGAGAGCTTGGGGGAGTAGGAGAGCTTGGGGGAGTATGAGAGCTTGGGGGAGTAGGAGAGCTTGGGCGAGTAGGAAAGCTTGGTGGAGTAGGAGAGCTTGGGGGATTAGGAGAGCTTGGGGGAGTAGGAGAGCTTGGGGGAGTAGGAGAGCTTGGTAGAGAAGGAGAGCTTGGCGGAGTGAGAGAACTTGGGGCAGTAGGAGAGCTTAGGGGAGTAGGAGAGCTTGGGGGAGTAGGAGAGCTTACAGATGTAGGAGATCTAACAGAATTATGAAAGCTTGGGAGAGTAGGAGAGCTTGTGGGAGTAGGAGAGCACACCGGAATTGGAGAGCTGACCGGAGTAGGAGAGCTTGGCGGAGTAGGAGATCTTGGGGCAGTAGGAGAGCTTAGGGGAGTAGGAGAGCTTGGGCGAGTAGGAGAGCTTGGGGGCGTAGGAGAGATTGGGGGAGTCGGAGAGCTTGGGGGAGTAGGAGACCTTGGGAGTGTAGGAGAGCTTGGGGGCGTATGAGAGCTTGGGGCGTATGAGAGCTTGGGGGAGTATGAGAGCTTGGGGTGTATGAGAGCTTGGGTAAGTAGGCGAGCTTGGGGGAGTAGTAGAGCTTGTCGGAGTGGGAGAGCTTGGGCGAGTAGGAGAGCTTGGGGGAGTAAGAGAGCTTGGGGGAGTAAGAGACCTGCGGGTGTAAGAGAGCTTGGGGAGTAGGAGAGCTTGGGGGAGTAGGAGAGCTTTGGGGAGTAGGAGAGCTTGTGGGAGTAGGAGAGCTTCGGGGAGTAGGAGAGCTTGGGGGAGTAAGAGAGATATTTGGAGTCAGAAAGCTTGGGGAGTAAGAGAGCTTGGGGGAGTAAGAGAGCTTGGGGGAGTGGGAGAGCTTGGGGGAGTAGGAGAGCTCGGGGGAGTAGAAGCGCTTGGGAGAGTAGGAGAGCTTGGGGGAGTAGGAGAGCGTTGGGGAGCAGGAGAGCTTGGGAGAGTCGGAGAGATTGGGGGAGTAGGAGATCTTGGGGGAGTAGGAGATCTTGGTGGAGTAGGAGAGTTTTCTTGGAGTAGGAGACCTTGGGGGAGTAGGAGAGCTTGGGAGATTAGAAGAGATTTGGGGAGTAGGGGAGCTTGTGGGAGTAGGAGAGCTTGGGGGAGTAGGAGAGCTTGGGGGATTAGGAGAGCTTGGGGGAGTCAGAGATCTTGGGGCAGTAGGAGAGTTTGGGGGAGTAGGAGAGCTTGGGGGAGCAGGAGAGCTTGGGCGAGTAGGAGAGCTTGGGGGAGTAGGAGAGCTTGGGAGAGATGGTGGGCTTGGGGGAGTAGGAGATCTTGCGGGAGTAGGAGATCTTGGGGGAGTAGGAGTATTTGGGGGAGTTGGAGAGCTTGGGGGAGTAGGAGAGCTTGGGGGAGTAGGAGAGCTTGTGGGAGCAGGAGAGCTTGGGAGGGTAGGAGAGCTTTGGGGAGTCGGGGAGCTTGTGGGAGTAGGAGCGCTTGGGGGACTAGGAGAGCTTGGGGGATTAGGAGTGCTTGGGGGAGTAAGAGAGCTTGGGGGAGTAAGAGAGCTTGGTGGAGTAAGAGAGCTTGGGGAGTAAGAGAGCTTGGGGGAGTAAGAGAGCTTGGGGGAGTGGGAGAGCTTGGGGGAGTATGAGAGCTTGGGGGAGTAGAGCGCTTGGGGGAGTAGGAGAGCTTGGGTAGTAGGAGAGCTTCGGGGAGTAGGAGAGCTTGGGGGAGGGAGTAGGAGAGTTTGGGAGAGTAGGAGAGATTGGGAGAGTAGGAGAGCTTTGCGGAGTAGGAGAGCTTGTGGGAGTAGGAGAGCTTGGGGGAGTAGGAGAGCTTGGGGGAGTCAGAGATCTTTGGGCAGTAGGAGAGTTTGGGGGAGTAGGATATCCTGGGGGAGTAGGAGTGCTTGAGCGAGTAGGAGAGCTTGGGTGAGTAAGAGAGCTTGGTGGAGTAAGAGAGCTTGGGGAGTAAGAGCGCTTGGGGGAGTAAAAGAGCTTGGGGGAGTGGGAGAGCTTGGGGGAGTAGGAGAGCTTGGGGGAGTAGGAGATCTTGGGGCAGTAGGAGAGCTTCGGGGAGTAGGAGAGCTTGGGCGAGTAGGAGAGCTTGGGGGCGTAGGAGAGATTGGGGGAGTCGGAGAGCTTGGGGGAGTAGGAGAGCTTGGGAGTGTATGAGAGCTTGGGGGCGTTTGAGAGCTTGGGGCGTATGAGATCTTGGGGGAGTATGAGAGCTTGGGGTATATGAGAGCTTCAGTAAGTAGGCGAGCTTGGGGGAGTAGTAGAGCTTGTCGGAGTGGGAGAGCTTGGGCGAGTAGGAGAGCCTGGGGGAGTAAGAGAGCTTGAGGGAGTAGGAGAGCTTGGGGGAGTAGGAGAGCTTGGGGGAGTAGGAGAGCTTGGGGGAGTAGGAGAGTTTGGGTGAGTAGGAGAGCTTGCGGTGATCGCGGAGCTTGGGGGAGTCGGAGAACTTGGTAGAGTAGGAGAGCATGGGGGAGTAAGAGAGCTTGGGGAGTAACAGAGTTTGTGGGAGTAAGAGAGCTTGAGGGAGTAAGAGAGCTTGGGGGAGTAAGAGAGCTTGCGGGTGTAAGAGAGCTTGGGGAGTAGGAGAGCTTGGGTGAGAAGGCGAGCTTGGGGGAGTAGGAGAGCTTTGGGGAGTAGGAGAGCTTGTGGGAGTAGGAGAGCTTCGGGGAGTAGGAGAGCTTGGGGGAGTAGGAGAGTTGGGGGGTTAGGAGAGCTTGGGAGATTAGGAGAGCTTTGGGGAGTAGGAGAGCTTGTGGGAGTAGGAGAGCTTGGGGGATTAGGAGAGCTTGGGAGATTAGGAGAGCTTTGGGGAGTAGGAGAGCTAGTGGGAGTAGGAGAGCTTCGGGGAGTAGGAGAGCTTGGGGGAGTAGGATAGCTTGGGGGATTACGAAAGCTTGGGGGAGTAGGAGAGCTTGGGGGAGTAAGAGAGCTTGGGGGAGTAAGAGAGCTTGGGGCAGTCGGAGATCTTGGCGGAGTAGGAGATCTTGGGGGAGTAGCAGTGCTTGGGGGAGTAGGAGAGCTTTGGAGATTAGAAGAGCTTTGGGGAGTAGGGGAGCTTGTGGGTGTAGGAGAGCTTGGGAGAGTAGGAGAGCTTAGGGGAGTAGGAGAGCTTGGGGGAGTAGGAGAGCTTGGGTGCGTAGGAGAGATTGGGGGAGCCGGAGAGCTTGGGGGAGTAGGAGAGCTTGGGAGTGTAGGAGAGCTTGGGGGCGTATGAGAGCTTGGGGCGTATGAGAGCCTGGGGGAGTATGAGAGCTTGGGGTGTATGAGAGCTTGGGGAAGTAGGCGAGCTTGGGGGAGCAGTAGATCTTGTGGGAGTGGGAGAGCTTGCGGTGATCGCGGAGCTTGGGGGAGTAGGAGAACTGGTACTGTAGGAGAGCTTGCGGGAGTAAGAGAGCTTGGGGAGTAACAGAGTTTATGGGAGTAAGAGAGACTGAGGGAGTAAGAGAGCTTGGGGGAGTAAGAGAGCTTGCGGGTGTAAGAGAGCTTGGGGAGTAGGAGAGCATTGGGGAGTAGGCGAGCTTGAGGGAGTAGGAGAGCTTTGGGGAGTAGGAGAGCTTGTGGGAGTAGGAGAGCTTCGGGGAGTAGGAGAGCTTGGGGGAGTAGGAGAGCTTGGTGGAGTAGGAGAGCTTGGGCGAGTAGGAGAGCTTGGCGCAGTAGGAGAGCTTGGGGGATTAGGAGAGCTTGGGGGAGTAGGAGAGCTTGGGGGAGTAGGAGAGCTTGGTAGAGTAGGAGAGCTTGGCGGAGTAGGAGAGCTTGTGGGAGTAGGAGAGCTTGGGGGAGTAGGAGAGCTTGGGGGAGTATGAGAGCTTGAGGGATTAGGAGAGCTTGGGAGATTAGGAGAGCTTTGGGGAGTAGGAGAGCTTGGGGGAGTAGGAGAGCTTGGGGGAGTAGGAGAGCTTGGGTGAGTAGGAGAGCTTGGTGGAGTAGGAGAGCTTGGGAGAGTAGGAGAGCTTGGCGGAGTAGGAGATCTTGGGGCAGTAGGAGAGCTGCGGGGAGTAGGAGAGCTTGGGGGTGTAGGAGAGCCTGGGGGCGTAGGAGAGATTGGGGGAGTCGGAGAGCTTGGGGGAGTAGCAGAGCTTTGGAGTGTAGGAGAGCTTGGGGGCGTATGAGAGCTTGGGGCGTATGAGAGCTTGGGGGAGTAGGAGAGCTTGCGGTGATTGCGGAGCTTGGGGGAGTAGGAGAACTTTGTAGAGTAGGAGAGTTTGGGGGAGTAAGAGAGCTTGGGGAGTAACAGAGTTTGGGGGAGTAAGAGAGCTTGAGGGAGTAAGAGAGCTTGGGGGAGTAAGAGAGCTTGCGGGTGTAAGAGAGCTTGGGGAGTAGGAGAGCTTGGGGGAGTAGGCGAGCTTGGGGGAGTAGGAGAGCTTCGGGGAGTAGGAGAGCTTGGGGGAGTAGGAGAGCTTGGGGGATTAGGAGAGCTTGGGAGATTAGGAGAGCATTGGGGAGTAGGAGAGCTTCTGGGAGTAGGAGAGCTTGGGGGATTAGGAGAGCTTGGGAGATTAGGAGAGCTTTGGGAGTAGGAGAGCTAGTGGGAGTAGGAGAGCTTCGGGGAGTAGGAGAGCTTGGGGGAGTAGGAGAGCTTGGGGGATTAGGAGAGCTTGGGGGAGTAGGAGAGCTTGGGGGAGTAGGAGAGCTTGGGGGAGTAGGAGAGCTTGGGAGAGTAGGAGAGCTTGGTGGAGTAGGAGAGCTTGGGAGAGTAGGAGAGCTTGGCGGAGTAGGAGATTTTGGGGCAGTCGGAGAGCTTAGGGGAGTAGGAGAGCTTGGGGAAGTAGGAGAGCTTGGGTGCGTAGGAGAGATTGGGGGAGCCGGAGAGCTTGGGGGAGTAGGAGAGCTTGGGAATGTAGGAGAGCTTGGGGGCGTATGAGAGCTTGGGGCGTATGAGAGCTTGGGGGAGTATGAGAGCTTGGGGTGTATGAGAGCTTGGGGAAGTAGGCGAGCTTGGGGGAGTAGTAGAGCTTGTGGGAGTGGGAGAGCTTGTGCGAGTAGGAGAGCTTGGGGAAGTAAGAGAGCTTGGGGGAGTAGGAGAGCTTTGGGGAGTAGGAGAGCTTGGGGGAGTAGGAGAGCTTGGGGGAGTAGGAGAGTTTGGGTGAGTAGGAGAGCTTGCGGTGATCGCGGAGCTTGGGGGAGTAGGAGAACTAGGTAGAGTAGGAGAGCTTGGGGGAGTAAGAGAGCTTGGGGAGTAACAGAGTTTGGGGGAGTAAGAGAGATTGAGGGAGTAAGAGAGCTTGCGGGAGTAAGAGAGCTTGCGGGTGTAAGAGAGCTGGGGGAGTAGGAGAGCTTGGGGGAGTAGGCGAGCTTGGTGGAGTAGGAGACATTGGGCGAGTAGGAGATCTTGGGGGAGGAAGAGAGCTTGGGGGAGTAAGAGAGCTTGGGGGAGTAAGATAGCTTGTGGGAGTAGGAGAGCTTGGGAACAGGTGAGCTTGTGGGAATAGGAGAGCTTGGGGGAGTAGGAGAGCTTGGGCGAGTAGGAGAGCTTGTGGGATTAGGAGAGCTTGGGAGATTAGGAGAGCTTTGGGGAGTAGGAGTGCTTGTGGGAGTAGGAGAGCTTCGGGAGTAGGAGAGCTTGGGGGAGTAGGAGAGCTAGTGGGAGTAGGAGACCTTGGGGGAGTAGGAGAGCTTGGGAGAGTAGGAGAGCTTGGTGGAGTAGTAGAGCTTGGGAGAGTAGGAGAGCTTGGCGGAGAAGGAGATCTTGGGGCAGTAGGAGAGCTTAGGGGAGTAGGAGAGCTTGGGGGAGTAGGAGAGCTTGGGGGCGTAGGAGAGATTGGGGAGCCGGAGAGCTTGGGGGAGTAGGAGAGCTTGGGAGTGTAGGAGAGCTTGGGGGCGTATGAGAGCTTGGGGCATATGAGAGCTTGAGTGAGTATGAGAGCTTGGGGTGTATGAGAGCTTGGGGAAGCAGGCGAGCTTGGGGGAGTAGTAGAGCTTGTGGGAGTGGTAGAGCTTGGGCGAGTAGGAGAGCTTGGGGGAGTAAGAGAGCTTGGGGGAGTAGGAGAGCTTGGGGGAGTAGGAGAGCTTGGGGGAGTCGGAGAGCTTGGGGGAGTAGGAGAGTTTGGGTGAGTACGAGAGCTTGCGGTGATCGCGGAGCTTGGGGGATAGGAGAACTTGGTAGAGTAGGAGAGCTTGGGGGAGTAAGAGAGCTTGGGGAGTAACAGAGTTTGGGGGAGTAAGAGAGCTTGAGGGAGTAAGAGAGCTTGGGGGAGTAAGAGAGCTTGCGGGTGTAAGAGAGCTTGGGGAGTAGGAGAGCTTGGGGGAGTAGGCGAGCTTGGGGGAGTTGGAGACTTTGGGCGAGTAGGAGATCTTGGGGGAGGACGAGAGCTTGGGAGAGTAAGAGAGCTTGGGGGAATAAGATAGCTTGTGGGAGTAGGAGAGCTTGGGAACCGGTGAGCTTGTGGGAATAGGAGAGCTTTGGGGGAGTACGAGCGCTTGCGGGTGTAGGAGAGCTTGAGGGAGAAGGAGAACTTGGCAGAGTAGGAGAGAGTGGGGGAGTAAGAGATCGTGGGGGAGTAAGAGAGCTTGGTGGAGAAAGAGAGCTTGGGGGAGTAAGAGAGCTTGGGGGAGTAAGAGAGCTTGGGGGAGTAAGAGAGCGTGGGGGTGTAAGAGAGCTTGGGGGAGTAGGAGAACTTGGCAGAGTAGGAGACCTTGGGGGAGTTAGAGAGCTTGGGGGAGTAAGAGAGCTTGGGGGAGTAAGAGAGCTTGGGGGAGCAGGAGAGCTTGGGGGAGAAGGAGAGCTTGGGCGAGTAGGAGAGCTTGGGGGAGTAGGAGAGCTTGGGAGAGTTGGAGGGCTTGGGGGAGTAGGAGATCTTGCGGGAGTAGGAGAGTTTGGGTGAGTACGAGAGCTTGCGGTGATCGCGGAGCTTGGGGGAGTATGAGAACTTGGTAGAGTAGGAGAGCGTGGGGGAGTAAGAGAGCTTGGGGAGTAACAGAGTTTGGGGGAGTAAGAGAGCTTGAGGGAGTAAGAGAGCTTGGGGGAGTAAGAGAGCTTGGGGGAGTAAGAGAGCTTGGGGGAGTAAGAGAGCGTGGGGGTGTAAGAGAGCTTGAGGGAGTAGGAGAACTTGGCAGAGTAGGAGACCTTGGGGGAGTTAGAGAGCTTGGGGGAGTAAGAGAGCTTGGGGGAGTAGGAGTGTTTGGGGGAGTAGGAGAGCTTGGGGGAGTAGGAGAGCTTGGGGGAGTAGGAGAGCTTGGGGGAGTAGGAGAGCTTGGGAGAGTAGGAGAGCTTTGGGGAGTAGGGGAGCTTGTGGGAGTAGGAGCGTTTGGCGGACTCGGAGAGCTTGGGGGATTAGGAGAGCTTGGGGGAGTAAGAGAGCTTGGAGGAGTAAGAGAGCTTGGTGGAGTAAGAGAGCTTGGGGAGTAAGAGAGCTTGGGGGAGTAAGAGAGCTTGGGGGAGTGGGAGAGCTTGGGGGAGTATGAGAGCTTGGGGGAGTTGGAGCGCTTGGGGGAGTAGGAGAGCTTGGGTAGTAGGAGAGCTTGGGGGAGTAGGAGAGTTTGGGAGAGTAGGAGAGAGTGGGAGATTAGGAGAGCTTTGGGGAGTAGGAGAGCTTGTGGGAGTAGGAGAGCTTGGGGGAGTAGGAGAGCTTGGGGGAGAATGAGAGCTTGGGGGAGTAGGAGAGCTTGGGCGAGTAGGAGAGCTTGGTGGAGTAGGAGAGCTTGGGGGATTAGGAGAGCTTGGGGGAGTAGGAGAGCTTGGGGGAGTAGGAGAGCTTGGTAGAGTAGGAGAGCTTGGCGGAGTAGGAGAACTTGGGGCAGTAGGAGAGCTTAGGGGAGTAGGAGAGCTTGGGGGAGTAGGAGAGCTTACAGATGTATGAGATCTAACAGAATTATGAAAGCTTGGGAGAGTAGGAGAGCTTGTGGGAGTAGGAGAGCACACCGGAATTGGAGAGCTGACCGGAGTCGGAGAGCTTTGCGGAGTCGGAGAGCTTGGGGGAATCGGCGAGCTTGGGGGAGCAGGAGAGCTTGGAGGAGTAGGAGAAATTGGCAGAGTCGGTGAGCTTGGGGGAGTAAGAGAGCTTGGGGGAGTAAGAGAGCTTGGGGGAGTAAGAGAGCTTGGCGCAGTCGGAGATCTTGGCGGAGTCGGAGATCTTGGGGGAGTAGGAGTGCTTGGGCGAGTAGGAGAGCTTGGGGGAGTAAGAAAGCTTTTTGGAGTCAGAAAGCTTGGGGAGTAAGAGAGCTTGTGGGAGTAGGAGAGCTTCGGGGAGTAGGAGAGCTTGGGGGACTAGGAGAGCTTGGGGGATTAGGAGAGCTTGGGGGAGTAAGAGAGCTTGGGGGAGTAAGAGAGCTTGGGAAAGTAGGAGAGCTTTGGGCAGTAGGGGAGCTTGTGGGAGTAGGAGCGCTTGGGGGACTAGGAGAGCTTGGGGGATTAGGAGAGCTTGGGGGAGTAAGAGAGCTTGGGGGAGTAAGAGATCTTGGTGGAGTAAGAGAGCTTGGGGAGTAAGAGAGCTTGGGGGAGTAAGAGAGCTTAGGGGAGTGGGAGAGCTTGGGGGAGTAAGAGAGCTTGGGGGAGTAAGAGAGCTTGGGGCAGTCGGAGATCTTGGCGGAGTAGGAGATCTTGGGGGAGTAGGAGTGCTTGGGCGAGTAGGAGAGCTTGGGGGAGTAAGAGAGCTTTTTGGAGTCAGAAAGCTTGGGGAGTAAGAGAGCTTGGGGGAGTAGGAGAGCTTGGGTAGTAGGAGAGCTTGGGGGAGTAGGAGAGTTTGGGAGAGTAGGAGACAGTGGGAGAGTAGGAGAGCTTTGGGGAGTAGGAGAGCTTGTGGGAGTAGGAGAGCTTGGGGGAGTAGGAGAGCTTGGGGGAGAATGAGAGCTTGGGGGATTAGGAGAGCTTGGGGGAGTAGGAGAGCTTGGTAGAGTAGGAGAGCTTGGCGGAGTAGGAGAAATTGGGGCAGTAGGAGAGCTTAGGGGAGTACGAGAGCTTGGGGGAGTAGGAGAGCTTACAGATGTAGGAGATCTAACAGAATTATGAAAGCTTGGGAGAGTAGGAGAGCTTGTGGGAGTAGGAGAGCACACCGGAATTGGAGAGCTGACCGGAGTCGGAGAGCTTTGCAGAGTCGGAGAGCTTGGGGGAGTCGGCGAGCTTGGGGGAGTAGGAGAGCTTGGAGGAGTAGGAGAAATTGGCAGAGTCGGAGAGCCTGGGGGAGTAAGAGAGCTTGGGGGAGTAAGAGAGCTTGGGGGAGTAAGAGAGCTTGGGGCAGTCGGAGATCTTGGCGGAGTAGGAGATCTTGGGGGAGTAGGAGTGCTTGGGCGAGTAGGAGAGCTTTGGGGAGTAAGAGAGCTTTTTGGAGTCAGAAAGCTTGGGGAGTAAGAGAGCTTGTGGGAGTAGGAGAGCTTCTGGGAGTAGGAGAGCTTGGGGGAGTAGGAGAGCTTGGGGGATTAGGAGAGCTTGGGGGAGTAGGAGAGCTTGGGGGAGTAGGAGAGCTTGGGAGAGTAGGAGAGCTAGGTGGAGTAGGAGAGCTTGGGAGAGTCGGAGAGCTTGGCGGAGAAGGAGATCTTGGGGCAGTAGGAGAGCTTAGGGGAGTAGGAGAGCTTGGGGGAGTAGTAGAGCTTGGGGGCGTAGGGGAGATTGGGGGAGCCGGAGAGCTTGGGGGAGTCGGAGAGCTTGGGAGTGTAGGAGAGCTTGGGGGCGTATGAGAGCTTGGGGCGTATGAGAGCTTGAGGGAGTATGAGAGCTTGGGGTGTATGAGAGCTTGGGGAAGTAGGCGAGCTTGGGGGAGTAGTAGAGCTTGGGCGAGTAGGAGAGCTTGGGGGAGTAAGAGAGCTTGGGGGAGTAGGAGAGCTTGGGGGAGTAGGAGAGTTTGGGTGCGTACGAGAGCTTGCGGTGATCGCGGAGCTTGGGGGAGTATGAGAACTTGGTAGAGTAGGAGAGCTTGGGGGAGTAAGAGAGCTTGGGGAGTAACAGAGTTTGGGGGAGTAAGAGAGCTTGAGGGAGTAAGAGAGCTTGGGGGAGTGGGAGAGCTTGGGGGAGTATGAGAGCTTGGGGGAGTAGGAGCGCTTGGGGGAGTAGGAGAGCTTGGGGGCGTAGGAGAGTTTGGGAGAGTAGGAGAGATTGGGAGAGTAGGAGAGCTTTGGGGAGTAGGAGAGCTTGTGGGAGTAGGAGAGCTTGGGGGAGTAGGAGAGCTTGGGGGAGTATGAGAGCTTGGGGGAGTAGGAGAGCTTGGGCGAGTAGGAGAGCTTGGGGGAGTAGGAGAGCTTGGGAGAGTTGGAGGGCTTGGGGGAGTAGGGGATCTTGCGGGAGTAGGAGATCTTGGGGGAGTAGGAGTGTTTGGGGGAGTAGGAGAGCTTGGGGGAGTAGGAGAGCATGGGGGAGTAGGAGAGCTTGGGGGAGTAGGAGAGCTTGGGAAAGTAGGAGAGCTTTGGGCAGTAGGGGAGCTTGTGGGAGTAGGAGCGCTTGGGGGACTAGGAGAGCTTGGGGGATTAGGAGAGCTTGGGGGAGTAAGAGAGCTTGGGGGAGTAAGAGATCTTGGTGGAGTAAGAGAGCTTGGGGAGTAAGAGAGCTTGGGGGAGTAAGAGAGCTTAGGGGAGTGGGAGAGCTTGGGGGAGTAGGAGAGCTTGGGGGATTAGGAGAGCTTGGGGGAGTAGGAGAGCTTGCGGGAGTAGGAGAGCTTGGTAGAGTAGGAGAGCTTGGCGGAGTAGGAGAACTTGGGGCAGTAGGAGAGCTTAGGGGAGTATGAGAGCTTGGGGGAGTAGGAGAGCTTAGAGATGTAGGAGATCTAACAGAATTATGAAAGCTTGGGAGAGTAGGAGAGATTGTGGGAGTTGGAGAGCACACCGGAATTGGAGAGCTGACCGGAGTAGGAGAGCTTTGCGGAGTCGGAGAGCATGGGGGAGTCGGCGAGCTTGGGGGAGTAGGAGAGCTTGGAGGAGTCGGAGAAATTGGCAGAGTCGGAGAGCTTGGGGGAGTAAGAGAGCTTGGGGGAGTAAGAGAGCTTGGGGCAGTCGGAGATCTTGGCGGAGTAGGAGATCTTGGGGGAGTAGGAGTGCTTGGGCGAGTAGGAGAGCTTGGGGGAGTAAGAGAGCTTTTTGGAGTCAGAAAGCTTGGGGAGTAAGAGAGCTTGGGGGAGTAGGAGAGCTTGGGTAGTAGGAGAGCTTGGGGGAGTAGGAGAGTTTGGGAGAGTAGGAGACAGTGGGAGAGTAGGAGAGCTTTGGGGAGTAGGAGAGCTTGTGGGAGTAGGAGAGCTTGGGGGAGTAGGAGAGCTTGGGGGAGAATGAGAGCTTGGGGGATTAGGAGAGCTTGGGGGAGTAGGAGAGCTTGGTAGAGTAGGAGAGCTTGGCGGAGTAGGAGAAATTGGGGCAGTAGGAGAGCTTAGGGGAGTACGAGAGCTTGGGGGAGTAGGAGAGCTTACAGATGTAGGAGATCTAACAGAATTATGAAAGCTTGGGAGAGTAGGAGAGCTTGTGGGAGTAGGAGAGCACACCGGAATTGGAGAGCTGACCGGAGTCGGAGAGCTTTGCAGAGTCGGAGAGCTTGGGGGAATCGGCGAGCTTGGGGGAGTAGGAGAGCTTGGAGGAGTAGGAGAAATTGGCAGAGTCGGAGAGCCTGGGGGAGTAAGAGAGCTTGGGGGAGTAAGAGAGCTTGGGGGAGTAAGAGAGCTTGGGGCAGTCGGAGATCTTGGCGGAGTAGGAGATCTTGGGGGAGTAGGAGTGCTTGGGCGAGTAGGAGAGCTTTGGGGAGTAAGAGAGCTTTTTGGAGTCAGAAAGCTTGGGGAGTAAGAGAGCTTGTGGGAGTAGGAGAGCTTCTGGGAGTAGGAGAGCTTGGGGGAGTAGGAGAGCTTGGGGGATTAGGAGAGCTTGGGGGAGTAGGAGAGCTTGGGGGAGTAGGAGAGCTTGGGAGAGTAGGAGAGCTAGGTGGAGTAGGAGAGCTTGGGAGAGTCGGAGAGCTTGGCGGAGAAGGAGATCTTGGGGCAGTAGGAGAGCTTAGGGGAGTAGTAGAGCTTGGGGGAGTAGTAGAGCTTGGGGGCGTAGGGGAGATTGGGGGAGCCGGAGAGCCTGGGGGAGTCGGAGAGCTTGGGAGTGTAGGAGAGCTTGGGGGCGTATGAGAGCTTGGGGCGTATGAGAGCTTGAGGGAGTATGAGAGCTTGGGGTGTATGAGAGCTTGGGGAAGTAGGCGAGCTTGGGGGAGTAGTAGAGCTTGGGCGAGTAGGAGAGCTTGGGGGAGTAAGAGAGCTTGGGGGAGTAGGAGAGCTTGGGGGAGTAGGAGAGTTTGGGTGCGTACGAGAGCTTGCGGTGATCGCGGAGCTTGGGGGAGTATGAGAACTTGGTAGAGTAGGAGAGCTTGGGGGAGTAAGAGAGCTTGGGGAGTAACAGAGTTTGGGGGAGTAAGAGAGCTTGAGGGAGTAAGAGAGCTTGGGGGAGTAAGAGAGCTTGCGGGTGTAAGAGAGCTTGGGGAGTAGGAGAGCTTGGGGGAGTAGGCGAGCTTGGGGGAGTAGGAGACCTTGAGGGAGAAGGAGAACTTGGCAGAGTCGGAGAGAGTGGGGGAGTAAGAGATCGTGGGGGAGTAAGAGAGCTTGGTGGAGAAAGAGAGCTTGGGGAATAAGAGAGCTTGGGGGAGTAAGAGAGCTTGGGGGAGTAAGAGAGCTTGGGGGAGAAGGAGAGCTTGGGCGAGTAGGAGAGCTTGGGGGAGAAGGAGAGCTTGGGCGAGTAGGAGAGCTTGGGGGAGTAGGAGAGCTTGCGAGAGTTGGAGGGCTTGGGGGAGTAGGAGATCTTGCGGAAGTAGGAGATCTTGGGGGAGTAGGAGTGTTTGGGGGAGTAGGAGAGCTCGGGGGAGTAGGAGAGCTTGGGGGAGTAGGAGAGCTTGGGGGAGTAGGAGAGCTTGGGAGAGTAGGAGAGCTTTGGGGAGTAGGGGAGCTTGTGGGAGTAGGAGCGCTTGGGGGACTAGGAGAGCTTGGGGGATTAGGAGAGCTTGGGGGAGTAAGAGAGCTTGGGGGAGTAAGAGAGCTTGGTGGAGTAAGAGAGCTTGGGGAGTAAGAGGGCTTGGGGGAGTAAGAAAGCTTGGGGGAGTGGGAGAGCTTGGGGGAGTATGAGAGCTTGGGGGAGTAGGAGCGCTTGCGGGAGTAGGAGAGCTTGGGTAGTAGGAGAGCTTGGGGGAGTAGGAGAGTTTGGGAGAGTAGGAGAGAGTGGGAGAGTAGGAGAGCTTTGGGGAGTAGGAGAGCTTGTGGGAGTAGGAGAGCTTGGGGGAGTAGGAGAGCTTGGGGGAGAATGAGAGCTTGGGGGATTAGGAGAGCTTGAGCGAGTAGGAGTGCTTGGTGGAGTAGGAGAGCTTGAGGGATTAGGAGAGCTTGGGGGAGTAGAAGAGCTTGGGGGAGTAGGAGAGCTTGGTAGAGTAGGAGAGCTTGGGGGAGTAGGAGAGCTTACAGATGTAGGAGATCTAACAGAATTTTGAAAGCTTGGGAGAGTAGGAGAGCTTGTGGGAGTAGGAGAGCACACCGGAATTGGAGAGCTGACCGGAGAAGGAGAGCTTTGCGGAGTCGGAGAGCTTGGGGGAGTCGGCGAGCTTGGGGGAGTAGGAAAGCTTGGAGGAGTAGGAGAAATTGCCAGAGTCGGAGAGCTTGGGGGAGTAAAAGAGCTTGGGGGAGTAAGAGAGCTTGGGGGAGTAAGAGAGCTTGGGCAGTCGGAGATCTTGGTGGAGTAGGAGATCTTGGGGGAGTAGGAGTGCTTGGGCGAGTAGGAGAGCTTGGGGGAGTAAGAGAGCTTTTTGGAGTCAGAAAGCTTGGGGAGTAAGAGAGCTTGGGGGAGTAAGAGAGCTTGGGGGAGTGGGAGAGCTTGGGTGAGTTGGAGAGCTCGGGGGAGTAGGAGCGCTTGGGAGAGTAGGAGAGCTTGGGGGAGTAGGAGAGCTTTGGGGAGTAGGAGAGCTTGGGAGAGTCGGAGAGAATGGGGGAGTAGGAGATCTTGGGGGAGTAGGAGATCTTGGGGGAGTAGGAGAGTTTTCTTGGAGTAGGAGACCTTGGGGGAGTAGGAGAGCTTAGGAGATTAGAAGAGCTTTGGGGTGTAGGGGAGCTTGTGGGAGTAGGAGAGCTTGGGGGAGTAGGAGAGCTTGGGGGATTAGGAGAGCTTGGGGGAGTCAGAGATCTTGGGGCAGTAGGAGAGTTTGGGGGAGTAGGAGAGCTTGGGGGAGCAGGAGAGCTTGGGGGAGTAGGAGTATTTGGGGGAGTAGGAGAGCTTGGGGGAGTAGGAGAGCTTGGGGGAGTAGGAGAGCTTGGGGGAGTAGGAGAGCTTGGGAGAGTAGGAGATCTTGGGGGATTAGGAGTGCTTGGGGGAGTAAGAGAGCTTGGGGGAGTAAGAGAGCTTGGTGGAGTAAGAGAGCTTGGGGAGTAAGAGAGCTTGAGGGAGTAAGAGAGCTTGGGGGAGTGGGAGAGCTTGGGGGAGTATGAGAGCTTGGGGGAGTAGAGCGCTTGGGGGAGTAGGAGAGCTTGGTTAGTAGGAGAGCTTGGGGGAGTAGGAGAGTTTGGGAGAGTAGGAGAGATTGGGAGAGCAGGAGAGCTTTGGGGAGTAGGAGAGCTTGTGGGAGTAGGAGAGCTTGGGGGAGTAGGAGAGCTTGGGGGAGTCAGAGATCTTGAGGCAGTAGGAGAGTTTGGGGGAGTAGGATATCCTGGGGGAGTAGGAGTGCTTGGGCGAGTAGGAGAGCTTGGGGGAGTAAGAGAGCTTGGTGGAGTAAGAGAGCTTGGGGAGTAAGAGAGCTTGGGGGAGTAAAAGAGCCTGGGGGAGTAGGAGAGCTTGGGGGTGTAGGAGAGCTTGGGGGAGTAGGAGCGCTTGGGGGAGTAGGAGAGCTTGGGGAAGTATGAGATCTTGAGGGAGTAGGAGATCTTGGGGGAATAGGAGAGTTTGGGGGAGTAGGAGAGCTTGCGGGAGTATGAGAGCTTGGGGGAGTAGGAGAGCTTGGGGGATTAGGAGAGCTTGGGAGATTAGGAGAGCTTTGGGGAGTAGGAGAACTTGTGGGAGTCGGAGAGCTTCGGGGAGTAGGAGAGCTTGGGGGAGTAGGAGAGCTTGGGGGATTAGGAGAGCTTGGGGGAGTAGGAGTGCTTGGGGGAGAAGGAGAGCTTGGGAGAGTAGGAGAGCTTGGTGCAGTAGGAGAGCTTGGGAGAGTAGGAGAGCTTGGCGGAGTAGCAGATATTGGGGCAGTAGGGGAGCTTGTGGGAGTAGGAGCGCTTGGGGGACTAGGAGAGCTTGGGGGATTAGGAGAGCTTGGGGGAGTAAGAGAGCTTGGGGCAGTAGGCGAGCGTCGGGGGGTAGGAGATCTTGGGGGAGTAGGAGAGCTTGGGCGAGTAGGAGAGCTTGGGGGAGTAAGAGAGCTTGGTGGAGTAAGAGAGCTTGAGGAGTAAGAGAGCTTGGTGGAGTAAGAGAGCTTGGGGGAGTAGGAGAGCTTGGGGGAGTAGGAGAGCTTGGGGGAGTATGAGAGCTTGGGGGAGTAGGAGAGCTTGGGCGAGTAGGAGAGCTTGGTGGAGTAGGAGAGCTTGGGGGATTAGGAGACCTTGGGGGAGTAGGAGAGCTTGGGGGAGTAGGAGAGCTTGGTAGAGTAAGAGAGCTTGGCGGAGAAGGAGAACTTGGGGCAGTAGGAGAGCTTGGGGGAGTAGGAGAGCTTGGTAGAGTAAGAGAGCTTGGCGGAGAAGGAGAACTTGGGGCAGTAGGAGAGCTTAGGGGAGTAGGAGAGCTTGGGGGAGTAGGAGAGCTTACAGATGTAGGAGATGTAACAGAATTATGAAAGCTTGGGAGAGTAGGAGAGCTTGTGGTAGTAGCAGAGCACACCGGAGTAGGAGAGCTTTGCGGAGTCGGAGAGCCTGGGGGAGTCGGCGAGCTTGGGGGAGTAGGAGAGCTTGGAGGCTTAGGAGAAATTGGCAGAGTCGGAGAGCTAGGGGGAGTAAGAGAGCTTGGGGGAGCAAGAGAGCTTGGGGGAGTAAGAGAGCTTGGGGGAGTGGGAGAGCTTGGGGGAGTAGAAGAGTTTGGGGGATTAGGAGAGCTTGGGGTAGTCAAAGATCTTGGGGCAGTAGGAGAGTTTTGGGGAGTAGGAGAGCTTGGGGGAGCAGGAGAGCTTGGGCGAGTAGGAGAGCTTGGGGGAGTAGGAGAGCTTGGGAGAGTTGGAGGGCTTGGGGGAGTAGGAGATCTTGCGGGAGTAGGAGATCTTGGCGGAGTAGGAGTATTTGTGGGAGTAGGATAGCTTGGGGGAGTAGGAGAGCTTGGGGGAGTAGGAGAGCTTGGGAGAGTAGGAGAGCTTGGGAGAGTAGGAGAGCTTGGGGGATTAGGAGTGCTTGGGGGAGTAAGAGAGCTTGGGGGAGTAAGAGAGCTTGGTGGAGTAAGAGAGCTTGGGGAGTAAGAGAGCTTGAGGGAGTAAGAGAGCTTGGGGGAGTGGGAGAGCTTGGGGGATTATGAGAGCTTGGGGGAGTAGAGCGCTTGGTGGAGTAGGAGGGCTTGGTTAGTAGGAGAGCTTGGGGGAGTAGGAGAGCTTGGGGGAGTAGGAGGGTTTGGGAGAGTAGGAGAGATTGGGAGAGTAGGAGAGCTTTAGGGAGTAGGAGAGCTTGTGGGAGTAGGAGAGCTTGGGGGAGTAGGAGAGCTTGGGGGAGTCAGAGATCTTGAGGCAGTAGGAGAGTTTGGGGGAGAAGGATATCCTGGGGGAGTAGGAGTGCTTGGGCGAGTAGGAGAGCTTGGGGGAGTAAGAGAGCTTGGTGGAGTAAGAGAGCTTGGGGAGCAAGAGAGCTTGGGGGAGTAAAAGAGCCTGGGGGAGTAGGAGAGCTTGGGGGAGTAGGACAGCTTGGGGGAGTAGGAGCGCTTGGGGGAGTAGGAGAGCTTGGGGAAGTATGAGATCTTGGGGGAGTAGGAGATCTTGGGGGAGTAGGATAGTTTGGGGGAGTAGGAGAGCTTGGGGGAGTAGGAGAGCTTGGGGGAGTAGGAGAGCTTGGGGGATGAGGAGAGCTTGGGAGATTAGGAGAGCTTTGGGGAGTAGGAGAACTTGTGGGAGTAGGAGAGCTTCGGGGAGTAGGAGAGCTTGGGGGAGTAGGAGAGCTTGGGGGATTAGGAGAGCTTGGGGGAGTAGGAGTGCTTGGGGGAGTAGGAGAGCTTGGGGGAGTAGGAGAGCTTGGGAGAGTAGGAGAGCTTGGTGGAGTAGGAGAGCTTGGGAGAGTAGGAGAGCTTGGCGGAGTAGGAGATCTTGGGGCAGTAGGAGAGCTTAGGGGAGTAGGAGAGCTTGGAGGAGTAGGAGAGCTTGGGGGCGTAGGAGAGATTGGGGGAGTCGGAGAGCTTGGGGGAGTAGGAGAGCTTGGGAGTGTAGGAGAGCATGGGGGAGTAGGGGAGCTTGTGGGATTAGGAGCGCTTGGGGGACTAGGAGAGCTTGGGGGATTAGGAGAGCTTGGGGGAGTAAGAGAGCTTGGGGCAGTAGGCGAGCGTGGGGGGGTAGGAGATCTTGGGGGAGTAGGAGAGCTTGGGCGAGTAGGAGAGTTTGGGGGAGTAAGAGAGCTTGGTGGAGTAAGAGAGCTTGAGGAGTAAGAGAGCTTGGTGGAGTAAGAGAGCTTGGGGGAGTTGGAGAGCTTGGGGGAGTATGAGAGCTTGGGGGAGTAGGAGCGCTTGGGGGAGTCGGAGAGCTTGGGTAGTAGGAGAGCTTGGGGGAGTAGGAGAGCTTGGGGGAGTAGGAGAGTTTGGGAGAGTAGGAGAGATTGGGAGAGTAGGAGAGCTTTGGGGAGTAGGAGAGCTTGTGGGAGTAGGAGAGCTTGGGGGAGTAGGAGAGCTTGGGGAAGTATGAGAGCTTGGGGGAGTAGGAGAGCTTGGGCGAGTAGGAGAGCTTGGTGGAGTAGGAGAGCTTGCGGGATTAGGAGAGCTTGCGGGAGTAGGAGAGCTTGGGGGAGTAGGAGAGCTTGGTAGAGTAGGAGAGCTTGGCGGAGTAGGAGAACTTGGGGCAGTAGAAGTGCTTAGGGGAGTAGGAGAGCTTGGGGGAGTAGGAGAGCTTACAGATGTAGGAGATGTAACAGAATTATGAAAGCTTAGGAGAGTAGGAGAGCTTGTGGGAGTAGGAGAGCACACGGGAATTGGAGAGCTGACCGGAGTAGGAGAGCTTGGGGGAGTCGGCGAGCTTGGGGGATTAGGAGAGCTTGGAGGAGTAGGAGAAATTGGCAGAGTCGGAGAGCTAGGGGGAGTAAGAGAGCTTGGGGGAGTAAGAGAGCTTGGGGGAGTAAGAGAGCTTGGGGGAGTGGGAGAGCATGGGGGAGTAGCAGAGCTCGGGTAGAGTAGGAGCGCTTGGGAGAGTAGGAGAGCTTGGGGGAGTAGGAGAGCTTGGGGGAGTAGGAGAGCTTGGGAGAGTCGGAGAGATTGGGGGAGTAGGAGATCTTGGGGGAGTAGGAGATCTTGGGGGAGTAGGAGAGTTTTCTTGGAGTAGGAGAGCTTGGGGGAGTAGGAGAGCTTGGGAGATTAGAAGAGCTTTGGGGAGTAGGGGAGCTTGTGGGAGTAGGAGAGCTTGGGGGAGTAGGAGAGCTTGGGGGATTAGGAGAGCTTGGGGAGTCAGAGATCTTGGGGCAATAGGAGAGTTTGGGGGAGTAGGATATCCTGGGGGAGTAGGAGTGCTTGGGCGAGTATAGAGCTTGGGGGAGTAAGAGAGCTTGGTGGAGTAAGAGAGCTTGGGCGTAAGAGAGCTTGGGAGATTAGGAGAGCTTGGGAGATTAGGAGAGCTTGGGAGAGTCGGAGAGATTGGGGGAGTAGGAGATCTTGGGGGAGTAGGAGATATTGGGGGAGTAGGAGAGTTTTCTTGGAGTAGGAGATCTTGGGGGAGTAGGAGATCTTGGGGGAGTAGGAGAGTTTGGGGGAGTAGGAGAGCTTGGGGGAGTAGGAGAGCTTGGGGAGTAGGAGAGCTTGGGGGATTAGGAGAGCTTGGGAGATTAGGAGAGCTTTGGGGAGTAGGAGAGCTTGTGGGAGTAGGAGAGCTTCGGGGAGTAGGAGAGCTTGGGGGAGTAGGAGAGCTTGGGGGATTAAGTGAGCTTAGGGGAGTAAGAGAGCTTGGGGAGTAACAGAGTTTGGGGGAGTAAGAGAGCTTGAGGCAGTCGGAGATCTTGGCGGAGCAGGAAATCTTGGGGGAGTAGCAGTGCTTGGGCGAGTAGGAGAGCTTGGGGGAGTCAGAGAGCTTGGGGGAGTAGGAGATCTTGGGGGAGTAGGAGAGTTTTCTTGGAGTAGGAGAGCTTGGGGGAGTAGGAGAGCTTGGGAGATTAGAAGAGCTTTGGGGAGTAGGGGAGCTTTTGGGTGTAGGAGAGCTTGGGAGAGTAGGAGAGCTTGGGGGATTAGGAGAGCTTGGGGAGTAAGAGAGCTTGGGGGAGTAAAAGAGCTTGGGGAGTGGGAGAGCTTGGGGGAGTTGGAGAGCTTGGGGGAGTAGGAGCGCTTGGGGGAGTAGGAGAGCTTGGGGGAGTAGGAGATCTTGGGGGAGTAGGAGATCTTGGGGGAGTAGGAGAGTTTGGGGGAGTAGGAGAGCTTGGGGGAGTAGGAGAGCTTGGGGGAGTAGGAGAGCTTGGGGGATTAGGAGAGCTTGGGGGAGTAGGAGAGCTTGGGAGAGTAGGAGTGCTTCGGGGAGTAGGAGAGCTTGGGGGAGTAGGAGAACTTCGGGGAGTAGGAGAGCTTGGGGGAGTAGGAGAGCTTGGGGGATTAGGAGAGCTTGGGGGAATAGGAGAGCTTGGGGGAGTAGGAGAGCTTGGGGGAGTAGGAGAGCTTGGGAGAGTCGGAGAGCTTGGTGGAGTAGGAGAGCTTGGGAGAGTAGGAGAGCTTGGCGGAGTAGGAGATCTTGGGGCAGTAGGAGAGCTTAGGGGAGTAGGAGAGCTTGGGGGAGTAGGAGAGCTTGGGTGCGTCGGAGAGATTGGGGGAGCCGGAGAGCTTGGAGGAGTAGGAGACCTTGGGAGTGTAGGAGAGCTTGGGGGCGTATGAGTGCTTGGGGCGTATGAGAGCTTGCGGGAGTATGAGAGATTGGGGTGTATGAGAGCTTGGGGAAGTAGGCGAGCTTGGGGGAGTAGTAGAGCTTGGGGGAGTAGGAGAGCTTTGGGGAGTAGGAGAGCTTGGGGGAGTAGGAGAGCTTGGGGGAGTAGGAGAGTTTGGGTGAGTAGGAGAGCTTGCGGTGATCGCGGATCTTGGGGGAGTAGGAGAACTCGGTAGAGTAGGAGAGCTTGGGTAGTAAGAGAGCTTGGGGAGTAAAAGAGTTTGGGGGAGTAAGAGAGATTGAGGGAGTAAGAGAGCTTTGGGGAGTAAGAGAGCTTGCGGGTGTAAGAGAGCTTGGGGAGTAGGAGAGCTTGGGGGAGTAGGCGAGCTTGGGGGAGTAGGAGAGCTTTGGGGAGTAGGAGAGCTTGTGGGAGTCGGAGAGCTTCGGGGAGTAGGAGAGCTTGGGGGAGTAGGAGAGCTTGGGGGATTAGGAGAGCTTGGGAGATTAGGAGAGCTTTGGGGAGTAGAAGAGCTTGTGGGAGTAGGAGAGCTTGGGGGATTAGGAGAGCTTGGGAGATTAGGAGAGCTTTGGGGAGTAGGAGAGCTTGGGGGAGTAGGAGAGCTTGGGGAGTAGGAGAGCTTGGGAGAGTAGGAGAGCTTGGGCGAGCAGGAGAGCTTGGGCGAGTAGGAGAGCTTGGGGGAGTAGGAGAGCTTGGGAGAGTTGGAGGGCTTGGGGGAGTAGGAGATCTTGCGGGAGTAGGAGATCTTGGGGGAGTAGGAGAGCTTGGGGGATTAGGAGTGCTTGGGGGAGTAAGAGAGCTTGGGGGAGTAAGAGAGCTTGGTGGAGTAAGAGAGCTTGGGGAGTAAGAGAGCTTGGGGGAGTAAGAGAGCTTGGAGGAGTGGGAGAGCTTGGGGGAGTATGAGAACTTGGGGGAGTAGAGCGCTTGGGGGAGTAGGAAAGCTTGGGTAGTAGGAGAGCTTGGGGGAGTAGGAGAGCTTGGGGGAGTAGGAGAGTTTGGGAGAGTAGGAGAGATTGGGAGAGTAGGAGAGCTTTGGGGAGTAGGAGAGCTTGTGGGAGTAGGAGAGCTTGGGGCAGTAGGAGAGTTTGGGGGAGTAGGATATCCTGGGGGAGTAGGAGCGCTTGGGGGACGAGGAGAGCTTGGGGGATTAGGAGTGCTTGGGGGAGTAAGAGAGCTTGGGGGAGTAAGACAGCTTGGTGGAGTAAGAGAGCTTGGGGAGTAAGAGAGCTTGGGGGAGTAAGAGAGCTTGGGGGAGTGGGAGAGCTTGGGGGAGTATGAGAGCTTGGGGGAGTAGAGCGCTTAGGGGAGTAAGAAAGCTTGGGTAGTAGGAGAGTTGGGGGAGTAGGATATCCTGGGGGAGTAGGAGTGCTTGGGCGAGTAGGAGAGCTTGGGGGAGTAAGAGAGCTTGGTGGAGTAAGAGAGCTTGGGGGGTAAGAGAGCTTGGGGGAGTAAAAGTGCTTGGGGGAGTGGGAGAGCTTGGGGGAGTAGGAGAGCTTGGGGGAGTAGGAGCGCTTGAAGGAATTAGGAAAGCTTGGGGGAGTATGAGATCTTGGGGGAGTAGGAGATCTTGGGGGAGTCGGAGAGTTTGGGGGAGTAGGAGAGCTTGGGGGAGTAGGAGAGCTTGGTGGAGTAGGAGAGCTTGGGGGATTAGGCGAGCTTGGGAGATTAGGAGAGCTTTGGGGAGTAGGAGAGCTTGTGGGAGTAGGAGAGCTTCGGGAAGTAGGAGAGCTTGGGGGAGTAGGAGAGCTTGGGGGATTAGGAGAGCTTGGGGGAGTAGGAGAGCTTGGGGGAGTAGGAGAGCTTGGGGGAGTAGGAGAGCTTGGGAGAGTAGGAGAGCTTGGTGGAGTAGGAGAGCTTGGGAGAGTAGGAGAGCTTGGCGGAGTAGGAGATCTTGGGGCAGTAGGAGAGCTTAGGGGAGTAGGAGAGCTTGGGGGAGTAGGAGAGCTTGGGGGCGTAGGAGAGATTGGGGGAGTCGGAGAGCTTGGGGGAGTAGGAGAGCTTGGGAGTGTAGGAGAGCTTGGGGGAGTAGGGGAGCTTGTGGGAGTAGGAGAGCTTGGGGGAGTAGGAGAGCTTGGGAGAGTAGGAGAGCTTTGGGGAGTAGGAGAGCTTGTGGGAGTAGGAGAGCTTCGGGGAGTAGGAGAGCTTGGGGGAGTAGGAGAGCTTGGGGGATTAAGAGAGCTTGGGGGAGTAAGAGAGCTTGGGGAGTAACAGAGTTTGGGGGAGTAAGAGAGCTTGAGGCAGTCGGAGATCTTGGCGGAGCAGGAAATCTTGGGGGAGTAGCAGTGCTTGGGCGAGTAGGAGAGCTTGGGGGAGTCAGAGAGCTTGGGGGAGTAGGAGATCTTGGGGGAGTAGGAGAGTTTTCTTGGAGTAGGAGAGCTTGGGGGAGTAGGAGAGCTTGGGAGATTAGAAGAGCTTTGGGGAGTAGGGGAGCTTTTGGGTGTAGAAGAGCTTGGGAGAGTAGGAGAGCTTGGGGGATTAGGAGAGCTTGGGGAGTAAGAGAGCTTGGGGGAGTAAAAGAGCTTGGGGAGTGGGAGAGCTTGGGGGAGTAGGAGAGCTTGGGGGAGTAGGAGCGCTTGGGGGAGTAGGAGAGCTTGGGGGAGTAGGAGATCTTGGGGGAGTAGGAGATCTTGGGGGAGTAGGAGAGTTTGGGGGAGTAGGAGAGCTTGGGGGAGTAGGAGAGCTTGGGGGAGTAGGAGAGCTTGGGGGATTAGGAGAGCTTGGGGGAGTAGGAGAGCTTACAGATGTAGGAGATCTAACAGAATTATGAAAGCTTGGGAGAGTAGGAGAGCTTGTGGGAGTAGGAGAGCTTCGGGGAGTAGGAGAGCTTGGGGGAGTAGGAGAGCTTCGGGGAGTAGGAGAGCTTGGGGGAGTAGGAGAGCTTGGGGGATTAGGAGAGCTTGGGGGAATAGGAGAGCTTGGGGGAGTAGGAGAGCTTGGGGGAGTAGGAGAGCTTGGGAGAGTCGGAGAGCTTGGTGGAGTAGGAGAGCTTGGGAGAGTAGGAGAGCTTGGCGGAGTAGGAGATCTTGGGGCAGTAGGAGAGCTTAGGGGAGTAGGAGAGCTTGGGGGAGTAGGAGAGCTTGGGTGCGTCGGAGAGATTGGGGGAGCCGGAGAGCTTGGAGGAGTAGGAGAGCTTGGGAGTGTAGGAGAGCTTGGGGGCGTATGCGAGCTTGGGGCGTATGAGAGCTTGCGGGAGTATGAGAGATTGGGGTGTATGAGAGCTTGGGGAAGTAGGCGAGCTTGGGGGAGTAGTAGAGCTTGGGGGATTAGGAGAGCTTTGGGGAGTAGGAGAGCTTGGGGGAGTAGGAGAGCTTGGGGGAGTAGGAGAGTTTGGGTGAGTAGGAGAGCTTGCGGTGATCGCGGATCTTGGGGGAGTAGGAGAACTAGGTAGAGTAGGAGAGCTTGGGTAGTAAGAGAGCTTGGGGAGTAAAAGAGTTTGGGGGAGTAAGAGAGATTGAGGGAGTAAGAGAGCTTTGGGGAGTAAGAGAGCTTGCGGGCGTAAGAGAGCTTGGGGAGTAGGAGAGCTTGGGGGAGTAGGCGAGCTTGGGGGAGTAGGAGAGCTTTGGGGAGTAGGAGAGCTTGTGGGAGTCGGAGAGCTTCGGGGAGTAGGAGAGCTTGGGGGAGTAGGAGAGCTTGGGGGATTAGGAGAGCTTGGGAGATTAGGAGAGCTTTGGGGAGTAGAAGAGCTTGTGGGAGTAGGAGAGCTTGGGGGATTAGGAGAGCTTGGGAGATTAGGAGAGCTTTGGGGTGTAGGAGAGCTTGGGGGAGTAGGAGAGCTTGGGGGAGTAGGAGAGCTTGGGAGAGTAGGAGAGCTTGGGCGAGCAGGAGAGCTTGGGCGAGTAGGAGAGCTTGGGGGAGTAGGAGAGCTTGGGAGAGTTGGAGGGCTTGGGGGAGTAGGAGATCTTGCGGGAGTAGGAGATCTTGGGGGAGAAGGAGAGCTTGGGGGATTAGGAGTGCTTGGGGGAGTAAGAGAGCTTGGGGGAGTAAGAGAGCTTGGTGGAGTAAGAGAGCTTGGGGAGTAAGAGAGCTTGGGGGAGTAAGAGAGCTTGGAGGAGTGGGAGAGCTTGGGGGAGTATGAGAACTTGGGGGAGTAGAGCGCTTGGGGGAGTAGGAAAGCTTGGGTAGTAGGAGAGCTTGGGGGAGTAGGAGAGCTTGGGGGAGTAGGAGAGTTTGGGAGAGTAGGAGAGATTGGGAGAGTAGGAGAGCTTTGGGGAGTAGGAGAGCTTGTGGGAGTAGGAGAGCTTGGGGCAGTAGGAGAGTTTGGGGGAGTAGGATATCCTGGGGGAGTAGGAGCGCTTGGGGGACGAGGAGAGCTTGGGGGATTAGGAGTGCTTGGGGGAGTAAGAGAGCTTGGGGGAGTAAGACAGCTTGGTGGAGTAAGAGAGCTTGGGGAGTAAGAGAGCTTGGGGGAGTAAGAGAGCTTGGGGGAGTGGGAGAGCTTGGGGGAGTATGAGAGCTTGGGGGAGTAGAGCGCTTAGGGGAGTAAGAAAGCTTGGGTAGTAGGAGAGTTGGGGGAGTAGGATATCCTGGGGGAGTAGGAGTGCTTGGGCGAGTAGGAGAGCTTGGGGGAGTAAGAGAGCTTGGTGGAGTAAGAGAGCTTGGGGAGTAAGAGAGCTTGGGGGAGTAAAAGTGCTTGGGGGAGTGGGAGAGCTTGGGGGAGTAGGAGAGCTTGGGGGAGTAGGAGCGCTTGAAGGAATTAGGAGAGCTTGGGGGAGTATGAGATCTTGGGGGAGTAGGAGATCTTGGGGGAGTAGGAGAGTTTGGGGGAGTAGGAGAGCTTGGGGGAGTAGGAGAGCAGGTGGAGTAGGAGAGCTGGGGGATTAGGCGAGCTTGGGAGATTAGGAGAGCTTTGGGGAGCAGGAGAGCTTGTGGGAGTAGGAGAGCTTCGGGAAGTAGGAGAGCTTGGGGGAGTAGGAGAGCTTGGGGGATTAGGAGAGCTTGGGGGAGTAGGAGAGCTTGGGGGAGTAGGAGAGCTTGGGGGAGTAGGAGAGCTTGGGAGAGTAGGAGAGCTTGGTGGAGTAGGAGAGCTTGGGAGAGTAGGAGAGCTTGGCGGAGTAGGAGATCTTGGGGCAGTAGGAGAGCTTAGGGGAGTAGGAGAGCTTGGGGGAGTAGGAGAGCTTGGGGGCGTAGGAGAGATTGGGGGAGTCGGAGAGCTTGGGGGAGTAGGAGAGCTTGGGAGTGTAGGAGAGCTTGGGGGAGTAGGGGAGCTTGTGGGAGTAGGAGAGCTTGGGGGAGTAGGAGAGCTTGGGAGAGTAGGAGAGCTTTGGGGAGTAGGGGAGCTTGTGGGAGTAGGAGCGCTTGGGGGACTAGGAGAGCTTGGGGGATTAGGAGAGCTTGGGGGAGTAAGAGAGCTTGGGGCAGTAGGCGAGCGTGGGGGAGTAGGAGATCTTGGGGGAGTAGGAGAGATTGGGCGAGTAGGAGAGATTGGGGGAGTAAGAGAGCTTGGTGGAGTAAGAGAGCTTGGGGAGTAAGAGAGCTTGGTGGAGTAAGAGATCTTGGGGGAGTGGGAGAGCTTGGGGTAGTAAGAGAGCTTGGTGGAGTAAGAGAGCTTGGGGGAGTAGGAGAGCTTGGGTGCGTAGGAGAGATTGGGGGAGCCGGAGAGCTTGGAGGAGTAGGAGAGCTTGGGAGTGTAGGAGAGCTTGGTGGCGTATGAGAGCTTGGGGCGTATGAGAGCTTGGGGGAGTATGAGAGCTTGGGGTGTATGAGAGCTTGGGGAAGTAGGCGAGCTTGGGGGAGTAGTAGAGCTTGTGGGAGTGGGAGAGCTTGGGCGAGTAGGAGAGCTTGGGGAAGTAAGAGAGCTTGGGGGAGTAGGAGAGCTTTGGGGAGTAGGAGAGCTTGGGGGAGTAGGAGAGTTTGGGTGAGTAGGAGAGCTTGCGGTGATCGCGGAGCTTGGGGGAGTAGGAGAACTGGGTAGAGTAGGGGAGCTTGGGGTGTAAGAGAGATTGGGGAGTAAAAGAGTTTGGGGGAGTAAGAGAGATTGAGGGAGTAAGAGAGCTTGGGGGAGTAAGAGAGCTTGCGGGTGTAAGAGAGCTTGGGGAGTAGGAGAGCTTGGGGGAGTAGGCGAGCTTGGGGGAGTAGGAGAGCTTTGGGGAGTAGGAGAGCTTGTGGGAGTAGGAGAGCTTGGGGGATTAGGAGAGCTTTGGAGATTAGGAGAGCTTTCGGGAGTAGGAGAGCTTGGGGCAGTAGGAGAGCTTGGGGGAGTAGGAGAGCTTGGGAGAGTAGGAGAGCTTGGGGGAGCAGGAGAGCTTGGGCGAGTAGGATAGCTTGGGGGAGTAGGAGAGCTTGGGAGAGTTGGAGAGCTTGGGGGAGTAGGAGATCTTGCGGGAGTAGGAGATCTTGGGGGAGTAGGAGAGCTTGGGGGATTAGGAGTGCTTGGGGGAGTAAGAGCGCTTGGGGGAGTAAGAGAGCTTGGTGGAGTAAGAGAGCTTGGGGAGTAAGAGAGCTTGGGGGAGTAAGAGAGCTTGGGGGAGTGGGAGAGCTTGGGGGAGTATGAGAGCTTGGGGGAGTAGAGCACTTGGGGGAGTAGGAAAGCTTGGGTAGTAGTAGAGCTTCGGGGAGTAGGAGATCTTGGGGGAGTAGGAGAGTTTGGGAGAGTAGGAGAGATTGGGAGAGTAGGAGAGCTTTGGGGAGTAGGAGAGCTTGCGGGAGTAGGAGAGCTTGGGGCAGTAGGAGAGTTTGGGGGAGTAGGATATCCTGGGGGAGTAGGAGCGCTTGGGGGATTATGAGAGCTTGGGGGATTAGGAGTGCTTGGTGGAGTAAGAGAGCTTGGGGGAGTAAGAGAGCTTGGTGGAGTAAGAGAGCTTGCGGAGTAAGAGAGCTTGGGGGAGTAAGAGAGCTTGGGGGAGTGGGAGAGCTTGGGGGAGTAGGAGAGCTTGGGGGAGTAGGAGCGCTTGAAGGAATTAGGAGAGCTTGGGGGAGTATGAGATCTTGGGGGAGTAGGAGAGTTTGGGAGAGTAGGAGAGCTTGGGGGAGCAGGAGAGCTTGGGCGAGTAGGATAGCTTGGGGGAGTAGGAGAGCTTGGGAGAGTTGGAGAGCTTGGGGGAGTAGGAGATCTTGCGGGAGTAGGAGATCTTGGGGGAGTAGGAGAGCTTCGGGATTAGGAGTGCTTGGGGGAGTAAGAGCGCTTGGGGGAGTAAGAGAGCTTGGTGGAGTAAGAGAGCTTGGGGAGTAAGAGAGCTTGGGGGAGTAAGAGAGCTTGGGGGAGTGGGAGAGCTTGGGGGAGTATGAGAGCTTGGGGGAGTAGAGCGCTTGGGGGAGTAGGAAAGCTTGGGTAGTAGGAGAGCTTGGGGGAGTAGGAGAGCTTGGGGGAGTAGGAGAGTTTGGGAGAGTAGGAGAGATTGGGAGAGTAGGAGAGCTTTGGGGAGTAGGAGAGCTTGTGGGAGTAGGAGAGCTTGGGGCAGTAGGAGAGTTTGGGGGAGTAGGATATCCTGGGGGAGTAGGAGCGCTTGGGGGACGAGGAGAGCTTGGGGGATTAGGAGTGCTTGGGGGAGTAAGAGAGCTTGGGGGAGTAAGACAGCTTGGTGGAGTAAGAGAGCTTGGGGAGTAAGAGAGCTTGGGGGAGTAAGAGAGCTTGGGGGAGTGGGAGAGCTTGGGGGAGTATGAGAGCTTGGGGGAGTAGAGCGCTTAGGGGAGTAAGAAAGCTTGGGTAGTAGGAGAGTTGGGGGAGTAGGATATCCTGGGGGAGTAGGAGTGCTTGGGCGAGTAGGAGAGCTTGGGGGAGTAAGAGAGCTTGGTGGAGTAAGAGAGCTTGGGGAGTAAGAGAGCTTGGGGGAGTAAAAGTGCTTGGGGGAGTGGGAGAGCTTGGGGGAGTAGGAGAGCTTGGGGGAGTAGGAGCGCTTGAAGGAATTAGGAGAGCTTGGGGGAGTATGAGATCTTGGGGGAGTAGGAGATCTTGGGGGAGTAGGAGAGTTTGGGGGAGTAGGAGAGCTTGGGGGAGTAGGAGAGCAGGTGGAGTAGGAGAGCTGGGGGATTAGGCGAGCTTGGGAGATTAGGAGAGCTTTGGGGAGCAGGAGAGCTTGTGGGAGTAGGAGAGCTTCGGGAAGTAGGAGAGCTTGGGGGAGTAGGAGAGCTTGGGGGATTAGGAGAGCTTGGGGGAGTAGGAGAGCTTGGGGGAGTAGGAGAGCTTGGGGGAGTAGGAGAGCTTGGGAGAGTAGGAGAGCTTGGTGGAGTAGGAGAGCTTGGGAGAGTAGGAGAGCTTGGCGGAGTAGGAGATCTTGGGGCAGTAGGAGAGCTTAGGGGAGTAGGAGAGCTTGGGGGAGTAGGAGAGCTTGGGGGCGTAGGAGAGATTGGGGGAGTCGGAGAGCTTGGGGGAGTAGGAGAGCTTGGGAGTGTAGGAGAGCTTGGGGGAGTAGGGGAGCTTGTGGGAGTAGGAGAGCTTGGGGGAGTAGGAGAGCTTGGGAGAGTAGGAGAGCTTTGGGGAGTAGGGGAGCTTGTGGGAGTAGGAGCGCTTGGGGGACTAGGAGAGCTTGGGGGATTAGGAGAGCTTGGGGGAGTAAGAGAGCTTGGGGCAGTAGGCGAGCGTGGGGGAGTAGGAGATCTTGGGGGAGTAGGAGAGATTGGGCGAGTAGGAGAGATTGGGGGAGTAAGAGAGCTTGGTGGAGTAAGAGAGCTTGGGGAGTAAGAGAGCTTGGTGGAGTAAGAGATCTTGGGGGAGTGGGAGAGCTTGGGGTAGTAAGAGAGCTTGGTGGAGTAAGAGAGCTTGGGGGAGTAGGAGAGCTTGGGTGCGTAGGAGAGATTGGGGGAGCCGGAGAGCTTGGAGGAGTAGGAGAGCTTGGGAGTGTAGGAGAGCTTGGTGGCGTATGAGAGCTTGGGGCGTATGAGAGCTTGGGGGAGTATGAGAGCTTGGGGTGTATGAGAGCTTGGGGAAGTAGGCGAGCTTGGGGGAGTAGTAGAGCTTGTGGGAGTGGGAGAGCTTGGGCGAGTAGGAGAGCTTGGGGAAGTAAGAGAGCTTGGGGGAGTAGGAGAGCTTTGGGGAGTAGGAGAGCTTGGGGGAGTAGGAGAGTTTGGGTGAGTAGGAGAGCTTGCGGTGATCGCGGAGCTTGGGGGAGTAGGAGAACTGGGTAGAGTAGGGGAGCTTGGGGTGTAAGAGAGATTGGGGAGTAAAAGAGTTTGGGGGAGTAAGAGAGATTGAGGGAGTAAGAGAGCTTGGGGGAGTAAGAGAGCTTGCGGGTGTAAGAGAGCTTGGGGAGTAGGAGAGCTTGGGGGAGTAGGCGAGCTTGGGGGAGTAGGAGAGCTTTGGGGAGTAGGAGAGCTTGTGGGAGTAGGAGAGCTTGGGGGATTAGGAGAGCTTTGGAGATTAGGAGAGCTTTCGGGAGTAGGAGAGCTTGGGGCAGTAGGAGAGCTTGGGGGAGTAGGAGAGCTTGGGAGAGTAGGAGAGCTTGGGGGAGCAGGAGAGCTTGGGCGAGTAGGATAGCTTGGGGGAGTAGGAGAGCTTGGGAGAGTTGGAGAGCTTGGGGGAGTAGGAGATCTTGCGGGAGTAGGAGATCTTGGGGGAGTAGGAGAGCTTGGGGGATTAGGAGTGCTTGGGGGAGTAAGAGCGCTTGGGGGAGTAAGAGAGCTTGGTGGAGTAAGAGAGCTTGGGGAGTAAGAGAGCTTGGGGGAGTAAGAGAGCTTGGGGGAGTGGGAGAGCTTGGGGGAGTATGAGAGCTTGGGGGAGTAGAGCACTTGGGGGAGTAGGAAAGCTTGGGTAGTAGTAGAGCTTCGGGGAGTAGGAGATCTTGGGGGAGTAGGAGAGTTTGGGAGAGTAGGAGAGATTGGGAGAGTAGGAGAGCTTTGGGGAGTAGGAGAGCTTGTGGGAGTAGGAGAGCTTGGGGCAGTAGGAGAGTTTGGGGGAGTAGGATATCCTGGGGGAGTAGGAGCGCTTGGGGGATTATGAGAGCTTGGGGGATTAGGAGTGCTTGGTGGAGTAAGAGAGCTTGGGGGAGTAAGAGAGCTTGGTGGAGTAAGAGAGCTTGCGGAGTAAGAGAGCTTGGGGGAGTAAGAGAGCTTGGGGGAGTGGGAGAGCTTGGGGGAGTAGGAGAGCTTGGGGGAGTAGGAGCGCTTGAAGGAATTAGGAGAGCTTGGGGGAGTATGAGATCTTGGGGGAGTAGGAGAGTTTGGGAGAGTAGGAGAGCTTGGGGGAGCAGGAGAGCTTGGGCGAGTAGGATAGCTTGGGGGAGTAGGAGAGCTTGGGAGAGTTGGAGAGCTTGGGGGAGTAGGAGATCTTGCGGGAGTAGGAGATCTTGGGGGAGTAGGAGAGCTTCGGGATTAGGAGTGCTTGGGGGAGTAAGAGCGCTTGGGGGAGTAAGAGAGCTTGGTGGAGTAAGAGAGCTTGGGGAGTAAGAGAGCTTGGGGGAGTAAGAGAGCTTGGGGGAGTGGGAGAGCTTGGGGGAGTATGAGAGCTTGGGGGAGTAGAGCGCTTGGGGGAGTAGGAAAGCTTGGGTAGTAGGAGAGCTTGGGGGAGTAGGAGAGCTTGGGGGAGTAGGAGAGTTTGGGAGAGTAGGAGAGATTGGGAGAGTAGGAGAGCTTTGGGGAGTAGGAGAGCTTGTGGGAGTAGGAGAGCTTGGGGCAGTAGGAGAGTTTGGGGGAGTAGGATATCCTGGGGGAGTAGGAGCGCTTGGGGGACTATGAGAGCTTGGGGGATTAGGAGTGCTTGGTGGAGTAAGAGAGCTTGGGGGAGTAAGAGAGCTTGATGGAGTAAGAGAGCTTGCGGAGTAAGAGAGCTTGGGGGAGTAAGAGAGCTTGGGGGAGTGGGAGAGCTTGGGGGAGTAGGAGAGCTTGGGGGAGTAGGAGCGCTTGAAGGAATTAGGAGAGCTTGGGGGAGTATGAGATCTTGGGGGAGTAGGAGAGTTTGGGGGAGTAGGAGAGCTTGGGGGAGTAAGAGAGCTTGGTGGAGTAAGAGAGCTTGGGGAGTAAGAGAGCTTGGGAGAGTAAAAGTGCTTGGGGGAGTGGGAGAGCTTGGGGGAGTAGGAGAGCTTGGGGGAGTAGGAGCGCTTGAAGGAATTAGGAGAGCTTGGGGGAGTATGAGATCTTGGGGGTGTAGGAGAGTTTGGGGGAGTAGGAGAGCTTGGGGGAGTAGGAGAGCTTGGGGGAGTAGGAGAGCTTGGGGGATTAGGCGAGCTTGGGAGATTAGGAGAGCTTTGGGGAGTAGGAGAGCTTGGGGGAGTAGGAGAGCTTCAGAGAGTAGGAGAGCTTGGTGGAGTAGGAGAGCTTGGGAGAGTAGGAGAGCTTGGGGGAGTAGGGAAGCTTGTGGGAGTAGGAGAGCTTGGGGGTGTAGGAGAGCTTGGGGGAGTAGGAGAGCTTGGGAGAGTAGGAGAGCTTTGGGGAGTAGCGGAGCTTGTGGGAGTAGGAGCGCTTGGGGGACTAGGAGAGCTTGTGGGATTAGTAGCGCTTGGGGGAGTAAGAGAGCTTGGGGCAGGAGGCGAGCGTGGGGAGTAGGAGATCTTGGGGGAGTAGGAGAAATTGGGCGAGTAGGAGAGATCGGGGGAGTAAGAGAGCTTGGTGGAGTAAGAGAGCTTGGGGAGTAAGAGAGCTTGGTGGAGTAAGAGATCTTGGGGGAGTGGGAGAGCTTGGGGGAGTATGAGAGCTTGGGCGAGTAGGAGAGCTTGGGGGAGTAAGAGAGCTTGGGGGAGTGGGAGAGCTTGGGGGAGTATGAGAGCTTGGGGGAGTAGGAGCGCTTGGGGGAGTAGGAGAGCTTGGGGGCGTAGGAGAGTTTGGGAGAGTAGGAGAGATTGGGAGAGTAGGAGAGCTTTGGGGAGTAGGAGAGCTTGTGGGAGTAGGAGAGCTTGGGGGAGTAGGAGAGCTTGGGGGAGTATGAGAGCTTGGGGGAGTAGGAGAGCTTGGGGGAGTAGGAGAGCTTGTGGGAGTAGGAGCGCTTGGGGGACTAGGAGAGCTTGTGGGATTAGTAGCGCTTGGGGGAGTAAGAGAGCTTGGGGCAGTAGGCGAGCGTGGGGATTAGGAGATCTTGGGGGAGTAGGAGAAATTGGGCGAGTAGGAGAGATCGGGGGAGTAAGAGAGCTTGGTGGAGTAAGAGAGCTTGGGGAGTAAGAGAGCTTGGTGGAGTAAGAGATCTTGGGGGAGTGGGAGAGCTTGGGGGAGTATGAGAGCTTGGGCGAGTAGGAGAGCTTGGGGGAGTAAGAGAGCTTGGGGGAGTGGGAGAGCTTGGGGGAGTATGAGAGCTAGGGGGAGTAGGAGCGCTTGGGGGAGTAGGAGAGCTTGGGGGCGTAGGAGAGTTTGGGAGAGTAGGAGAGATTGGGAGAGTAGGAGAGCTTTGGGGAGTAGGAGAGCTTGTGGGAGTAGGAGAGCTTGGGGGAGTAGGAGAGCTTGGGGGAGTATGAGAGCTTGGGGGAGTAGGAGAGCTTGGGCGAGTAGGAAAGCTTGGTGGAGTAGGAGAGCTTGGGGGATTAGGAGAGCTTGGGGGAGTAGGAGAGCTTGGGGGAGTAGGAGAGCTTGGTAGAGAAGGAGAGCTTGGCGGAGTGAGAGAACTTGGGGCAGTAGGAGAGCTTAGGGGAGTAGGAGAGCTTGGGGGAGTAGGAGAGCTTACAGATGTAGGAGATCTAACAGAATTATGAAAGCTTGGGAGAGTAGGAGAGCTTGTGGGAGTAGGAGAGCACACCGGAATTGGAGAGCTGACCGGAGTAGGAGAGCTTGGCGGAGTAGGAGATCTTGGGGCAGTAGGAGAGCTTAGGGGAGTAGGAGAGCTTGGGCGAGTAGGAGAGCTTGGGGGCGTAGGAGAGATTGGGGGAGTCGGAGAGCTTGGGGGAGTAGGAGACCTTGGGAGTGTAGGAGAGCTTGGGGGCGTATGAGAGCTTGGGGCGGATGAGAGCTTGGGGGAGTATGAGAGCTTGGGGTGTATGAGAGCTTGGGTAAGTAGGCGAGCTTGGGGGAGTAGTAGAGCTTGTCGGAGTGGGAGAGCTTGGGCGAGTAGGAGAGCTTGGGGGAGTAAGAGAGCTTGGGGGAGTAAGAGACCTGCGGGTGTAAGAGAGCTTGGGGAGTAGGAGAGCTTGGGGGAGTAGGAGAGCTTTGGGGAGTAGGAGAGCTTGTGGGAGTAGGAGAGCTTCGGGGAGTAGGAGAGCTTGGGGGAGTAAGAGAGATATTTGGAGTCAGAAAGCTTGGGGAGTAAGAGAGCTTGGGGGAGTAAGAGAGCTTGGGGGAGTGGGAGAGCTTGGGGGAGTAGGAGAGCTCGGGGGAGTAGAAGCGCTTGGGAGAGTAGGAGAGCTTGGGGGAGTAGGAGAGCGTTGGGGAGCAGGAGAGCTTGGGAGAGTCGGAGAGATTGGGGGAGTAGGAGATCTTGGGGGAGTAGGAGATCTTGGTGGAGTAGGAGAGTTTTCTTGGAGTAGGAGACCTTGGGGGAGTAGGAGAGCTTGGGAGATTAGAAGAGATTTGGGGAGTAGGGGAGCTTGTGGGAGTAGGAGAGCTTGGGGGAGTAGGAGAGCTTGGGGGATTAGGAGAGCTTGGGGGAGTCAGAGATCTTGGGGCAGTAGGAGAGTTTGGGGGAGTAGGAGAGCTTGGGGGAGCAGGAGAGCTTGGGCGAGTAGGAGAGCTTGGGGGAGTAGGAGAGCTTGGGAGAGATGGTGGGCTTGGGGGAGTAGGAGATCTTGCGGGAGTAGGAGATCTTGGGGGAGTAGGAGTATTTGGGGGAGTTGGAGAGCTTGGGGGAGTAGGAGAGCTTGGGGGAGTAGGAGAGCTTGTGGGAGCAGGAGAGCTTGGGAGGGTAGGAGAGCTTTGGGGAGTAGGGGAGCTTGTGGGAGTAGGAGCGCTTGGGGGACTAGGAGAGCTTGGGGGATTAGGAATGCTTGGGGGAGTAAGAGAGCTTGGGGGAGTAAGAGAGCTTGGTGGAGTAAGAGAGCTTGGGGAGTAAGAGAGCTTGGGGGAGTAAGAGAGCTTGGGGGAGTGGGAGAGCTTGGGGGAGTATGAGAGCTTGGGGGAGTAGAGCGCTTGGGGGAGTAGGAGGGCTTGGGTAGTAGGAGAGCTTCGGGGAGTAGGAGAGCTTGGGGGAGGGAGTAGGAGAGTTTGGGAGAGTAGGAGAGATTGGGAGAGTAGGAGAGCTTTGCGGAGTAGGAGAGCTTGTGGGAGTAGGAGAGCTTGGGGGAGTAGGAGAGCTTGGGGGAGTCAGAGATCTTGGGGCTGTAGGAGAGTTTGGGGGAGTAGGATATCCTGGGGGAGTAGGAGTGCTTGAGCGAGTAGGAGAGCTTGGGGGAGTAAGAGAGCTTGGTGGAGTAAGAGAGCTTGGGGAGTAAGAGCGCTTGGGGGAGTAAAAGAGCTTGGGGGAGTGGGAGAGCTTGGGGGAGTAGGAGAGCTTGGGGGAGTAGGAGATCTTGGGGCAGTAGGAGAGCTTCGGGGAGTAGGAGAGCTTGGGCGAGTAGGAGAGCTTGGGGGCGTAGGAGAGATTGGGGGAGTCGGAGAGCTTGGGGGAGTAGGAGAGCTTGGGAGTGTATGAGAGCTTGGGGGCGTTTGAGAGCTTGGGGCGTATGAGAGCTTGGGGGAGTATGAGAGCTTGGGGTATATGAGAGCTTCAGTAAGTAGGCGAGCTTGGGGGAGTAGTAGAGCTTGTCGGAGTGGGAGAGCTTGGGCGAGTAGGAGAGCCTGGGGGAGTAAGAGAGCTTGAGGGAGTAGGAGAGCTTGGGGGAGTAGGAGAGCTTGGGGGAGTAGGAGAGCTTGGGGGAGTAGGAGAGTTTGGGTGAGTAGGAGAGCTTGCGGTGATCGCGGAGCTTGGGGGAGTCGGAGAACTTGGTAGAGTAGGAGAGCATGGGGGAGTAAGAGAGCTTGGGGAGTAACAGAGTTTGTGGGAGTAAGAGAGCTTGAGGGAGTAAGAGAGCTTGGGGGAGTAAGAGAGCTTGCGGGTGTAAGAGAGCTTGGGGAGTAGGAGAGCTTGGGTGAGAAGGCGAGCTTGGGGGAGTAGGAGAGCTTTGGGGAGTAGGAGAGCTTGTGGGAGTAGGAGAGCTTCGGGGAGTAGGAGAGCTTGGGGGAGTAGGAGAGCTTGGGGGATTAGGAGAGCTTGGGAGATTAGGAGAGCTTTGGGGAGTAGGAGAGCTTGTGGGAGTAGGAGAGTTGGGGGATTAGGAGAGCTTGGGAGATTAGGAGAGCTTTGGGGAGTAGGAGAGCTAGTGGGAGTAGGAGAGCTTCGGGGAGTAGGAGAGCTTGGGGGAGTAGGATAGCTTGGGGGATTACGAAAGCTTGGGGGAGTAGGAGAGCTTGGGGAGTAGGAGAGCTTGGGGGAGTAGGAGAGCTTGGAGGAGCAGGAGAAATTGGCAGAGTCGGAGAGCTTGGGGGAGTAAGAGAGCTTGGGGGAGTAAGAGAGCTTGGGGCAGTCGGAGATCTTGGCGGAGTAGGAGATCTTGGGGGAGTAGCAGTGCTTGGGGGAGTAGGAGAGCTTTGGAGATTAGAAGAGCTTTGGGGAGTAGGGGAGCTTGTGGGTGTAGGAGAGCTTGGGAGAGTAGGAGAGCTTAGGGGAGTAGGAGAGCTTGGGGGAGTAGGAGAGCTTGGGTGCGTAGGAGAGATTGGGGGAGCCGGAGAGCTTGGGGGAGTAGGAGAGCTTGGGAGTGTAGGAGAGCTTGGGGGCGTATGAGAGCTTGGGGCGTATGAGAGCCTGGGGGAGTATGAGAGCTTGGGGTGTATGAGAGCTTGGGGAAGTAGGCGAGCTTGGGGGAGCAGTAGATCTTGTGGGAGTGGGAGAGCTTGGGCGAGTAGGAGAGCTTGGGGAAGTAAGAGAGCTTGGGGGAGTAGGAGAGCTTGGGGGCGTATGAGAGCTTGGGGCGTATGAGAGCTTGGGGGAGTAGGAGAGCTTGCGGTGATTGCGGAGCTTGGGGGAGTAGGAGAACTTTGTAGAGTAGGAGAGTTTGGGGGAGTAAGAGAGCTTGGGGAGTAACAGAGTTTGGGGGAGTAAGAGAGCTTGAGGGAGTAAGAGAGCTTGGGGGAGTAAGAGAGCTTGCGGGTGTAAGAGAGCTTGGGGAGTAGGAGAGCTTGGGGGAGTAGGCGAGCTTGGGGGAGTAGGAGAGCTTCGGGGAGTAGGAGAGCTTGGGGGAGTAGGAGAGCTTGGGGGATTAGGAGAGCTTGGGAGATTAGGAGAGCTTTGGGGAGTAGGAGAGCTTCTGGGAGTAGGAGAGCTTGGGGGATTAGGAGAGCTTGGGAGATTAGGAGAGCTTTGGGAGTAGGAGAGCTAGTGGGAGTAGGAGAGCTTCGGGGAGTAGGAGAGCTTGGGGGAGTAGGAGAGCTTGGGGGATTAGGAGAGCTTGGGGGAGTAGGAGAGCTTGGGGGAGTAGGAGAGCGTGGGGGAGTAGGAGAGCTTGGGAGAGTAGGAGAGCTTGGTGGAGTAGGAGAGCTTGGGAGAGTAGGAGAGCTTGGCGGAGTTGGAGATTTTGGGGCAGTCGGAGAGCTTAGGGGAGTAGGAGAGCTTGGGGAAGTAGGAGAGCTTGGGTGCGTAGGAGAGATTGGGGGAGCCGGAGAGCTTGGGGGAGTAGGAGAGCTTGGGAATGTAGGAGAGCTTGGGGGCGTATGAGAGCTTGGGGCGTATGAGAGCTTGGGGGAGTATGAGAGCTTGGGGTGTATGAGAGCTTGGGGAAGTAGGCGAGCTTGGGGGAGTAGTAGAGCTTGTGGGAGTGGGAGAGCTTGGGCGAGTAGGAGAGCTTGGGGAAGTAAGAGAGCTTGGGGGAGTAGGAGAGCTTTGGGGAGTAGGAGAGCTTGGGGGAGTAGGAGAGCTTGGGGGAGTAGGAGAGTTTGGGTGAGTAGGAGAGCTTGCGGTGATCGCGGAGCTTGGGGGAGTAGGAGAACTAGGTAGAGTAGGAGAGCTTGGGGGAGTAAGAGAGCTTGGGGAGTAACAGCGTTTGGGGGAGTAAGAGAGATTGAGGGAGTAAGAGAGCTTGCGGGAGTAAGAGAGCTTGCGGGTGTAAGAGAGCTGGGGGAGTAGGAGAGCTTGGGGGAGTAGGCGAGCTTGGTGGAGTAGGAGACATTGGGCGAGTAGGAGATCTTGGGGGAGGAAGAGAGCTTGGGGGAGTAAGAGAGCTTGGGGGAGTAAGATAGCTTGTGGGAGTAGGAGAGCTTGGGAACAGGTGAGCTTGTGGGAATAGGAGAGCTTGGGGGAGTAGGAGAGCTTGGGCGAGTAGGAGAGCTTGTGGGATTAGGAGAGCTTGGGAGATTAGGAGAGCTTTGGGGAGTAGGAGTGCTTGTGGGAGTAGGAGAGCTTCGGGAGTAGGAGAGCTTGGGGGAGTAGGAGAGCTAGTGGGAGTAGGAGACCTTGGGGGAGTAGGAGAGCTTGGGAGAGTAGGAGAGCTTGGTGGAGTAGTAGAGCTTGGGAGAGTAGGAGAGCTTGGCGGAGAAGGAGATCTTGGGGCAGTAGGAGAGCTTAGGGGAGTAGGAGAGCTTGGGGGAGTAGGAGAGCTTGGGGGCGTAGGAGAGATTGGGGAGCCGGAGAGCTTGGGGGAGTAGGAGAGCTTGGGAGTGTAGGAGAGCTTGGGGGCGTATGAGAGCTTGGGGCATATGAGAGCTCGAGTGAGTATGAGAGCTTGGGGTGTATGAGAGCTTGGGGAAGCAGGCGAGCTTGGGGGAGTAGTAGAGCTTGTGGGAGTGGTAGAGCTTGGGCGAGTAGGAGAGCTTGGGGGAGTAAGAGAGCTTGGGGGAGTAGGAGAGCTTGGGGGAGTAGGAGAGCTTGGGGGAGTCGGAGAGCTTGGGGGAGTAGGAGAGTTTGGGTGAGTACGAGAGCTTGCGGTGATCGCGGAGCTTGGGGGATAGGAGAACTTGGTAGAGTAGGAGAGCTTGGGGGAGTAAGAGAGCTTGGGGAGTAACAGAGTTTGGGGGAGTAAGAGAGCTTGAGGGAGTAAGAGAGCTTGGGGGAGTAAGAGAGCTTGAGGGTGTAAGAGAGCTTGGGGAGTAGGAGAGCTTGGGGGAGTAGGCGAGCTTGGGGGAGTTGGAGACTTTGGGCGAGTAGGAGATCTTGGGGGAGGACGAGAGCTTGGGAGAGTAAGAGAGCTTGGGGGAATAAGATAGCTTGTGGGAGTAGGAGAGCTTGGGAACCGGTGAGCTTGTGGGAATAGGAGAGCTTTGGGGGAGTACGAGCGCTTGCGGGTGTAGGAGAGCTTGAGGGAGAAGGAGAACTTGGCAGAGTAGGAGAGAGTGGGGGAGTAAGAGATCGTGGGGGAGTAAGAGAGCTTTGTGGAGAAAGAGAGCTTGGGGGAGTAAGAGAGCTTGGGGGAGTAAGAGAGCTTGGGGGAGTAAGAGAGCTTGGGGGAGTAAGAGAGCGTGGGGGTGTAAGAGAGCTTGGGGGAGTAGGAGAACTTGGCAGAGTAGGAGACCTTGGGGGAGTTAGAGAGCTTGGGGGAGTAAGAGAGCTTGGGGGAGTAAGAGAGCTTGGGGGAGCAGGAGAGCTTGGGGGAGAAGGAGAGCTTGGGCGAGTAGGAGAGCTTGGGGGAGTAGGAGAGCTTGGGAGAGTTGGAGGGCTTGGGGGAGTAGGAGATCTTGCGGGAGTAGGAGAGTTTGGGTGAGTACGAGAGCTTGCGGTGATCGCGGAGCTTGGGGGAGTATGAGAACTTGGTAGAGTAGGAGAGCTTGGGGGAGTAAGAGAGCTTGGGGAGTAACAGAGTTTGGGGGAGTAAGAGAGCTTGAGGGAGTAAGAGAGCTTGGGGGAGTAAGAGAGCTTGGGGGAGTAAGAGAGCTTGGGGGAGTAAGAGAGCGTGGGGGTGTAAGAGAGCTTGAGGGAGTAGGAGAACTTGGCAGAGTAGGAGACCTTGGGGGAGTTAGAGAGCTTGGGGGAGTAAGAGAGCTTGGGGGAGTAGGAGTGTTTGGGGGAGTAGGAGAGCTTGGGGGAGTAGGAGAGCTTGGGGGAGTAGGAGAGCTTGGGGGAGTAGGAGAGCTTGGGAGAGTAGGAGAGCTTTGGGGAGTAGGGGAGCTTGTGGGAGTAGGAGCGCTTGGCGGACTCGGAGAGCTTGGGGGATTAGGAGAGCTTGGGGGAGTAAGAGAGCTTGGAGGAGTAAGAGAGCTTGGTGGAGTAAGAGAGCTTGGGGAGTAAGAGAGCTTGGGGGAGTAAGAGAGCTTGGGGGAGTGGGAGAGCTTGGGGGAGTATGAGAGCTTGGGGGAGTTGGAGCGCTTGGGGGAGTAGGAGAGCTTGGGTAGTAGGAGAGCTTGGGGGAGTAGGAGAGTTTGGGAGAGTAGGAGAGAGTGGGAGATTAGGAGAGCTTTGGGGAGTAGGAGAGCTTGTGGGAGTAGGAGAGCTTGGGGGAGTAGGAGAGCTTGGGGGAGAATGAGAGCTTGGGGGAGTAGGAGAGCTTGGGCGAGTAGGAGAGCTTGGTGGAGTAGGAGAGCTTGGGGGATTAGGAGAGCTTGGGGGAGTAGGAGAGCTTGGGGGAGTAGGAGAGCTTGGTAGAGTAGGAGAGCTTGGCGGAGTAGGAGAACTTGGGGCAGTAGGAGAGCTTAGGGGAGTAGGAGAGCTTGGGGGAGTAGGAGAGCTTACAGATGTATGAGATCTAACAGAATTATGAAAGCTTGGGAGAGTAGGAGAGCTTGTGGGAGTAGGAGAGCACACCGGAATTGGAGAGCTGACCGGAGTCGGAGAGCTTTGCGGAGTCGGAGAGCTTGGGGGAATCGGCGAGCTTGGGGGAGCAGGAGAGCTTGGAGGAGTAGGAGAAATTGGCAGAGTCGGTGAGCTTGGGGGAGTAAGAGAGCTTGGGGGAGTAAGAGAGCTTGGGGGAGTAAGAGAGCTTGGCGCAGTCGGAGATCTTGGCGGAGTAGGAGATCTTGGGGGAGTAGGAGTGCTTGGGCGAGTAGGAGAGCTTGGGGGAGTAAGAAAGCTTTTTGGAGTCAGAAAGCTTGGGGAGTAAGAGAGCTTGTGGGAGTAGGAGAGCTTCGGGGAGTAGGAGAGCTTGGGGGAGTAGGAGAGCTTGGGAGATTAGGAGAGCTTGGGTGAGTAGGAGAGCTTGGGGGAGTAGGAGAGCTTGGGAGAGTCGGAGAGCTTGGTGGAGTAGGAGAGCTTGGGAGAGTAGGAGAGCTTGGCGGAGAAGGAGATCTTGGGGCAGTGGGAGAGCTTAGGCGAGTAGGAGAGCTTGGGGGAGTAGGAGAGCTTGGGGCGTAGGAGAGATTGGGGGAGACGGAGAGCTTGGGGGAGTAGGAGAGCTTGGTAGTGTAGGAGAGCTTGGGGGCGTATGAGAGCTTGGGGCGTATGAGAGCTTGAGGGAGTATGAGAGCTTGGGGTGTATGAGAGCTTGGGGAAGTAGGCGAGCTTGGGGGAGTAGTAGAGCTTGTGGGAGTGGTAGAGCTTGGGCGAGTAGGAGAGCTTGGGGGAGTAAGAGAGCTTGGGGGAGTAGGAAAGCTTGAGGGAGTAGGAGAGCTTGGGGGTGTAGGAGAGCTTGGGGGAGTAGGAGAGTTTGTGTGAGTACGAGAGCTTGCGGTGATCGCGGAGCTTGGGGGAGTAGGAGAACTTGGTAGAGTAGGAGAGCTTGGGGGAGTAAGAGAGCTTGGGGAGTAACAGAGTTTGGGGGAGTAAGAGAGCTTGAGGGAGTAAGAGAGCTTGGGGGAGTAAGAGAGCTTGCGGGTGTAAGAGAGCTTGGGGAGTAGGAGAGCTTGGGGGAGTATGAGAGCTTGGGGGAGTTGGAGCGCTTGGGGGAGTAGGAGAGCTTGGGTAGTAGGAGAGCTTGGGGGAGTAGGAGAGTTTGGGAGAGTAGGAGAGAGTGGGAGATTAGGAGAGCTTTGGGGAGTAGGAGAGCTTGTGGGAGTAGGAGAGCTTGGGGGAGTAGGAGAGCTTGGGGGAGAATGAGAGCTTGGGGGAGTAGGAGAGCTTGGGCGAGTAGGAGAGCTTGGTGGAGTAGGAGAGCTTGGTAGAGTAGGAGAGCTTGGCGGAGTAGGAGAACTTGGGGCAGTAGGAGAGCTTAGGGGAGTAGGAGAGCTTGGGGGAGTAGGAGAGCTTACAGATGTATGAGATCTAACAGAATTATGAAAGCTTGGGAGAGTAGGAGAGCTTGTGGGAGTAGGAGAGCACACCGGAATTGGAGAGCTGACCGGAGTCGGAGAGCTTTGCGGAGTCGGAGAGCTTGGGGGAATCGGCGAGCTTGGGGGAGCAGGAGAGCTTGGAGGAGTAGGAGAAATTGGCAGAGTCGGTGAGCTTGGGGGAGTAAGAGAGCTTGGGGGAGTAAGAGAGCTTGGGGGAGTAAGAGAGCTTGGCGCAGTCGGAGATCTTGGCGGAGTAGGAGATCTTGGGGGAGTAGGAGTGCTTGGGCGAGTAGGAGAGCTTGGGGGAGTAAGAAAGCTTTTTGGAGTCAGAAAGCTTGGGGAGTAAGAGAGCTTGTGGGAGTAGGAGAGCTTCGGGGAGTAGGAGAGCTTGGGGGAGTAGGAGAGCTTGGGAGATTAGGAGAGCTTGGGTGAGTAGGAGAGCTTGGGGGAGTAGGAGAGCTTGGGAGAGTCGGAGAGCTTGGTGGAGTAGGAGAGCTTGGGAGAGTAGGAGAGCTTGGCGGAGAAGGAGATCTTGGGGCAGTGGGAGAGCTTAGGCGAGTAGGAGAGCTTGGGGGAGTAGGAGAGCTTGGGGCGTAGGAGAGATTGGGGGAGACGGAGAGCTTGGGGGAGTAGGAGAGCTTGGTAGTGTAGGAGAGCTTGGGGGCGTATGAGAGCTTGGGGCGTATGAGAGCTTGAGGGAGTATGAGAGCTTGGGGTGTATGAGAGCTTGGGGAAGTAGGCGAGCTTGGGGGAGTAGTAGAGCTTGTGGGAGTGGTAGAGCTTGGGCGAGTAGGAGAGCTTGGGGGAGTAAGAGAGCTTGGGGGAGTAGGAAAGCTTGAGGGAGTAGGAGAGCTTGGGGGTGTAGGAGAGCTTGGGGGAGTAGGAGAGTTTGTGTGAGTACGAGAGCTTGCGGTGATCGCGGAGCTTGGGGGAGTAGGAGAACTTGGTAGAGTAGGAGAGCTTGGGGGAGTAAGAGAGCTTGGGGAGTAACAGAGTTTGGGGGAGTAAGAGAGCTTGAGGGAGTAAGAGAGCTTGGGGGAGTAAGAGAGCTTGCGGGTGTAAGAGAGCTTGGGGAGTAGGAGAGCTTGGGGGAGTAGGCGAACATGGGGGAGTAGGAGACCTTGGGCGAGTAGGAGATCTTGGGGGAGGACGAGAGCTTGGGGGACTAAGAGAGCTTGGGGGAGTAAGATAGCTTGTGGGAGTAGTAGAGCTTGGGAACCGGTGAGCTTGTGGGAATAGGAGAGCTTTGGGGGAGTACGAGCGCTTGCGGGTGTAGGAGAGCTTGAGGGAGAAGGAGAACTTGGCAGAGTAGGAGAGAGTGGGTGAGTAACAGATCGTGGGGGATTAAGAGAGCTTGGTGGAGAAAGAGAGCTTGGGGGAGTAAGAGAGCTTGGGGGAGTAAGAGAGCTTGGGGGAGTAAGAGAGCGTGGGGGTGTAAGAGATCTTGGGGCAGTAGGAGAACTTGGCAGAGTAGGAGACCTTGGGAGAGTTAGAGAGCTTGGGGGAGTAAGAGAGCTTAGGGGAGTAAGAGAGCTTGGGGGAGTAGGAGAGCTTGGGGGAGAAGGAGAGCTTGGGCGAGTAGGAGAGCTTGGGGGAGTAGGAGAGCTTGGGAGAGTTGGAGGGCTTGGGGGAGTAGGGGATCTTGCGGGAGTAGGAGATCTTGGGGGAGTAGGAGTGTTTGGGGGAGTAGGAGAGCTTGGGGGAGTAGGAGAGCATGGGGGAGTAGGAGAGCTTGGGGGAGTAGGAGAGCTTGGGAAAGTAGGAGAGCTTTGGGCAGTAGGGGAGCTTGTGGGAGTAGGAGCGCTTGGGGGACTAGGAGAGCTTGGGGGATTAGGAGAGCTTGGGGGAGTAAGAGAGCTTGGGGGAGTAAGAGATCTTGGTGGAGTAAGAGAGCTTAGGGGAGTGGGAGAGCTTGGGGGAGTAGGAGAGCTTGGGGGATTAGGAGAGCTTGTGGGAGTAGGAGAGCTTGCGGGAGTAGGAGAGCTTGGTAGAGTAGGAGAGCTTGGCGGAGTAGGAGAACTTGGGGCAGTAGGAGAGCTTAGGGGAGTATGAGAGCTTGGGGGAGTAGGAGAGCTTAGAGATGTAGGAGATCTAACAGAATTATGAAAGCTTGGGAGAGTAGGAGAGCTTGTGGGAGTAGGAGAGCACACCGGAATTGGAGAGCTGACCGGAGTAGGAGAGCTTTGCGGAGTCGGAGAGCATGGGGGAGTCGGCGAGCTTGGGGGAGTAGGAGAGCTTGGAGGAGTCGGAGAAATTGGCAGAGTCGGAGAGCTTGGGGGAGTAAGAGAGCTTGGGGGAGTAAGAGAGCTTGGGGCAGTCGGAGATCTTGGCGGAGTAGGAGATCTTTGGGGAGTAGGAGTGCTTGGGCGAGTAGGAGAGCTTGGGGGAGTAAGAGAGCTTTTTGGAGTCAGAAAGCTTGGGGAGTAAGAGAGCTTTGGGGAGTAGGAGAGCTTGGGTAGTAGGAGAGCTTGGGGGAGTAGGAGAGTTTGGGAGAGTAGGAGACAGTGGGAGAGTAGGAGAGCTTTGGGGAGTAGGAGAGCTTGTGGGAGTAGGAGAGCTTGGGGGAGTAGGAGAGCTTGGGGGAGAATGAGAGCTTGGGGGATTAGGAGAGCTTGGGGGAGTAGGAGAGCTTGGTAGAGTAGGAGAGCTTGGCGGAGTAGGAGAAATTGGGGCAGTAGGAGAGCTTAGGGGAGTACGAGAGCTTGGGGGAGTAGGAGAGCTTACAGATGTAGGAGATCTAACAGAATTATGAAAGCTTGGGAGAGTAGGAGAGCTTGTGGGAGTAGGAGAGCACACCGGAATTGGAGAGCTGACCGGAGTCGGAGAGCTTTGCAGAGTCGGAGAGCTTGGGGGAGTCGGCGAGCTTGGGGGAGTAGGAGAGCTTGGAGGAGTAGGAGAAATTGGCAGAGTCGGAGAGCCTGGGGGAGTAAGAGAGCTTGGGGGAGTAAGAGAGCTTGGGGGAGTAAGAGAGCTTGGGGCAGTCGGAGATCTTGGCGGAGTAGGAGATCTTGGGGGAGTAGGAGTGCTTGGGCGAGTAGGAGAGCTTTGGGGAGTAAGAGAGCTTTTTGGAGTCAGAAAGCTTGGGGAGTAAGAGAGCTTGTGGGAGTAGGAGAGCTTCTGGGAGTAGGAGAGCTTGGGGGAGTAGGAGAGCTTGGGGGATTAGGAGAGCTTGGGGGAGTAGGAGAGCTTGGGGGAGTAGGAGAGCTTGGGAGAGTAGGAGAGCTAGGTGGAGTAGGAGAGCTTGGGAGAGTCGGAGAGCTTGGCGGAGAAGGAGATCTTGGGGCAGTAGGAGAGCTTAGGGGAGTAGGAGAGCTTGGGGGAGTAGTAGAGCTTGGGGGCGTAGGGGAGATTGGGGGAGCCGGAGAGCTTGGGGGAGTCGGAGAGCTTGGGAGTGTAGGAGAGCTTGGGGGCGTATGAGAGCTTGGGGCGTATGAGAGCTTGAGGGAGTATGAGAGCTTGGGGTGTATGAGAGCTTGGGGAAGTAGGCGAGCTTGGGGGAGTAGTAGAGCTTGGGCGAGTAGGAGAGCTTGGGGGAGTAAGAGAGCTTGGGGGAGTAGGAGAACTTGGGGGAGTAGGAGAGTTTGGGTGCGTACGAGAGCTTGCGGTGATCGCGGAGCTTGGGGGAGTATGAGAACTTGGTAGAGTAGGAGAGCTTGGGGGAGTAAGAGAGCTTGGGGAGTAACAGAGTTTGGGGGAGTAAGAGAGCTTGAGGGAGTAAGAGAGCTTGGGGGAGTAAGAGAGCTTGCGGGTGTAAGAGAGCTTGGGGAGTAGGAGAGCTTGGGGGAGTAGGCGAGCTTGGGGGAGTAGGAGACCTTGAGGGAGAAGGAGAACTTGGCAGAGTCGGAGAGAGTGGGGGAGTAAGAGATCGTGGGGGAGTAAGAGAGCTTGGTGGAGAAAGAGAGCTTGGGGAATAAGAGAGCTTGGGGGAGTAAGAGAGCTTGGGGGAGTAAGAGAGCTTGGGGGAGAAGGAGAGCTTGGGCGAGTAGGAGAGCTTGGGGGAGAAGGAGAGCTTGGGCGAGTAGGAGAGCTTGGGGGAGTAGGAGAGCTTGCGAGAGTTGGAGGGCTTGGGGGAGTAGGAGATCTTGCGGAAGTAGGAGATCTTGGGGGAGTAGGAGTGTTTGGGGGAGTAGGAGAGCTCGGGGGAGTAGGAGAGCTTGGGGGAGTAGGAGAGCTTGGGGGAGTAGGAGAGCTTGGGAGAGTAGGAGAGCTTTGGGGAGTAGGGGAGCTTGTGGGAGTAGGAGCGCTTGGGGGACTAGGAGAGCTTGGGGGATTAGGAGAGCTTGGGGGAGTAAGAGAGCTTGGGGGAGTAAGAGAGCTTGGTGGAGTAAGAGAGCTTGGGGAGTAAGAGGGCTTGGGGGAGTAAGAAAGCTTGGGGGAGTGGGAGAGCTTGGGGGAGTATGAGAGCTTGGGGGAGTAGGAGCGCTTGCGGGAGTAGGAGAGCTTGGGTAGTAGGAGAGCTTGGGGGAGTAGGAGAGTTTGGGAGAGTAGGAGAGAGTGGGAGAGTAGGAGAGCTTTGGGGAGTAGGAGAGCTTGTGGGAGTAGGAGAGCTTGGGGGAGTAGGAGAGCTTGGGGGAGAATGAGAGCTTGGGGGATTAGGAGAGCTTGAGCGAGTAGGAGTGCTTGGTGGAGTAGGAGAGCTTGAGGGATTAGGAGAGCTTGGGGGAGTAGAAGAGCTTGGGGGAGTAGGAGAGCTTGGTAGAGTAGGAGAGCTTGGGGGAGTAGGAGAGCTTACAGATGTAGGAGATCTAACAGAATTTTGAAAGCTTGGGAGAGTAGGAGAGCTTGTGGGAGTAGGAGAGCACACCGGAATTGGAGAGCTGACCGGAGAAGGAGAGCTTTGCGGAGTTGGAGAGCTTGGGGGAGTCGGCGAGCTTGGGGGAGTAGGAAAGCTTGGAGGAGTAGGAGAAATTGCCAGAGTCGGAGAGCTTGGGGGAGTAAAAGAGCTTGGGGGAGTAAGAGAGCTTGGGGGAGTAAGAGAGCTTGGGCAGTCGGAGATCTTGGTGGAGTAGGAGATCTTGGGGGAGTAGGAGTGCTTGGGCGAGTAGGAGAGCTTGGGGGAGTAAGAGAGCTTTTTGGAGTCAGAAAGCTTGGGGAGTAAGAGAGCTTGGGGGAGTAAGAGAGCTTGGGGGAGTGGGAGAGCTTGGGTGAGTTGGAGAGCTCGGGGGAGTAGGAGAGCTTGGGAGAGTCGGAGAGAATGGGGGAGTAGGAGATCTTGGTGGAGTAGGAAATCTTGGGGGAGTAGGAGAGTTTTCTTGGAGTAGGAGACCTTGGGGGAGTAGGAGAGCTTAGGAGATTAGAAGAGCTTTGGGGTGTAGGGGAGCTTGTGGGAGTAGGAGAGCTTGGGGGAGTAGGAGAGCTTGGGGGATTAGGAGAGCTTGGGGGAGTCAGAGATCTTGGGGCAGTAGGAGAGTTTGGGGGAGTAGGAGAGCTTGGGGGAGCAGGAGAGCTTGGGGGAGTAGGAGTATTTGGGGGAGTAGGAGAGCTTGGGGGAGTAGGAGAGCTTGGGGGAGTAGGAGAGCTTGGGGGAGTAGGAGAGCTTGGGAGAGTAGGAGAGCTTGGGGGATTAGGAGTGCTTGGGGGAGTAAGAGAGCTTGGGGGAGTAAGAGAGCTTGGTGGAGTAAGAGAGCTTGGGGAGTAAGAGAGCTTGAGGGAGTAAGAGAGCTTGGGGGAGTGGGAGAGCTTGGGGGAGTATGAGAGCTTGGGGGAGTAGAGCGCTTGGGGGAGTAGGAGAGCTTGGTTAGTAGGAGAGCTTGGGGGAGTAGGAGAGTTTGGGAGAGTAGGAGAGATTGGGAGAGCAGGAGAGCTTTGGGGAGTAGGAGAGCTTGTGGGAGTAGGAGAGCTTGGGGGAGTAGGAGAGCTTGGGGGAGTCAGAGATCTTGAGGCAGTAGGAGAGTTTGGGGGAGTAGGATATCCTGGGGGAGTAGGAGTGCTTGGGCGAGTAGGAGAGCTTGGGGGAGTAAGAGAGCTTGGTGGAGTAAGAGAGCTTGGGGAGTAAGAGAGCTTGGGGGAGTAAAAGAGCCTGGGGGAGTAGGAGAGCTTGGGGGTGTAGGAGAGCTTGGGGGAGTAGGAGCGCTTGGGGGAGTAGGAGAGCTTGGGGAAGTATGAGATCTTGAGGGAGTAGGAGATCTTGGGGGAATAGGAGAGTTTGGGGGAGTAGGAGAGCTTGCGGGAGTATGAGAGCTTGGGGGAGTAGGAGAGCTTGGGGGATTAGGAGAGCTTGGGAGATTAGGAGAGCTTTGGGGAGTAGGAGAACTTGTGGGAGTCGGTGAGCTTCGGGGAGTAGGAGAGCTTGGGGGAGTAGGAGAGCTTGGGGGATTAGGAGAGCTTGGGGGAGTAGGAGTGCTTGGGGGAGTAGGAGAGCTTGGGGGAGAAGGAGAGCTTGGGAGAGTAGGAGAGCTTGGTGGAGTAGGAGAGCTTGGGAGAGTAGGAGAGCTTGGCGGAGTAGCAGATATTGGGGCAGTAGGGGAGCTTGTGGGAGTAGGAGCGCTTGGGGGACTAGGAGAGCTTGGGGGATTAGGAGAGCTTGGGGGAGTAAGAGAGCTTGGGGCAGTAGGCGAGCGTCGGGGGGTAGGAGATCTTGGGGGAGTAGGAGAGCTTGGGCGAGTAGGAGAGCTTGGGGGAGTAAGAGAGCTTGGTGGAGTAAGAGAGCTTGAGGAGTAAGAGAGCTTGGTGGAGTAAGAGAGCTTGGGGGAGTAGGAGAGCTTGGGGGAGTAGGAGAGCTTGGGGGAGTATGAGAGCTTGGGGGAGTAGGAGAGCTTGGGCGAGTAGGAGAGCTTGGTGGAGTAGGAGAGCTTGGGGGATTAGGAGACCTTGGGGGAGTAGGAGAGCTTGGGGGAGTAGGAGAGCTTGGTAGAGTAAGAGAGCTTGGCGGAGAAGGAGAACTTGGGGCAGTAGGAGAGCTTAGGGGAGTAGGAGAGCTTGGGGGAGTAGGAGAGCTTACAGATGTAGGAGATGTAACAGAATTATGAAAGCTTGGGAGAGTAGGAGAGCTTGTGGTAGTAGGAGAGCACACCGGAGTAGGAGAGCTTTGCGGAGTCGGAGAGCCTGGGGGAGTCGGCGAGCTTGGGGGAGTAGGAGAGCTTGGGGGAGCAAGAGAGCTTGGGGGAGTAAGAGAGCTTGGGGGAGTGGGAGAGCTTGGGGGAGTAGAAGAGTTTGGGGGATTAGGAGAGCTTGGGGTAGTCAAAGATCTTGGGGCAGTAGGAGAGTTTTGGGGAGTAGGAGAGCTTGGGGGAGCAGGAGAGCTTGGGCGAGTAGGAGAGCTTGGGGGAGTAGGAGAGCTTGGGAGAGTAGGAGAGCTTGGGGGATTAGGAGTGCTTGGGGGAGTAAGAGATCTTGGGGGAGTAAGAGAGCTTGGTGGAGTAAGAGAGCTTGGGGAGTAAGAGAGCTTGAGGGAGTAAGAGAGCTTGGGGGAGTGGGAGAGCTTGGGGGATTATGAGAGCTTGGGGGAGTAGAGCGCTTGGTGGAGTAGGAGGGCTTGGTTAGTAGGAGAGCTTGGGGGAGTAGGAGAGCTTGGGGGAGTAGGAGGGTTTGGGAGAGTAGGAGAGATTGGGAGAGTAGGAGAGCTTTGGGGAGTAGGAGAGCTTGTGGGAGTAGGAGAGCTTGGGGGAGTAGGAGAGCTTGGGGGAGTCAGAGATCTTGAGGCAGTAGGAGAGTTTGGGGGAGAAGGATATCCTGGGGGAGTAGGAGTGCTTGGGCGAGTAGGAGAGCTTGGGGGAGTAAGAGAGCTTGGTGGAGTAAGAGAGCTTGGGGAGCAAGAGAGCTTGGGGGAGTAAAAGAGCCTGGGGGAGTAGGAGAGCTTGGGGGAGTAGGAGAGCTTGGGGGAGTAGGAGCGCTTGGGGGAGTAGGAGAGCTTGGGGAAGTATGAGATCTTGGGGGAGTAGGAGATCTTGGGGGAGTAGGATAGTTTGGGGGAGTAGGAGAGCTTGGGGGAGTAGGAGAGCTTGGGGGAGTAGGAGAGCTTGGGGGATGAGGAGAGCTTGGGAGATTAGGAGAGCTTTGGGGAGTAGGAGAACTTGTGGGAGTAGGAGAGCTTCGGGGAGTAGGAGAGCTTGGGGGAGTAGGAGAGCTTGGGGGATTAGGAGAGCTTGGGGGAGTAGGAGTGCTTGGGGGAGTAGGAGAGCTTGGGGGAGTAGGAGAGCTTGGGAGAGTAGGAGAGCTTGGTGGAGTAGGAGAGCTTGGGAGAGTAGGAGAGCTTGGCGGAGTAGGAGATCTTGGGGCAGTAGGAGAGCTTAGGGGAGTAGGAGAGCTTGGAGGAGTAGGAGAGCTTGGGGGCGTAGGAGAGATTGGGGGAGTCGGAGAGCTTGGGGGAGTAGGAGAGCTTGGGAGTGTAGGAGAGCATGGGGGAGTAGGGGAGCTTGTGGGATTAGGAGCGCTTGGGGGACTAGGAGAGCTTGGGGGATTAGGAGAGCTTGGGGGAGTAAGAGAGCTTGGGGCAGTAGGCGAGCGTGGGGGGGTAGGAGATCTTGGGGGAGTAGGAGAGCTTGGGCGAGTAGGAGAGTTTGGGGGAGTAAGAGAGCTTGGTGGAGTAAGAGAGCTTGAGGAGTAAGAGAGCTTGGTGGAGTAAGAGAGCTTGGGGGAGTTGGAGAGCTTGGGGGAGTATGAGAGCTTGGGGGAGTAGGAGCGCTTGGGGGAGTCGGAGAGCTTGGGTAGTAGGAGAGCTTGGGGGAGTAGGAGAGCTTGGGGGAGTAGGAGAGTTTGGGAGAGTAGGAGAGATTGGGAGAGTAGGAGAGCTTTGGGGAGTAGGAGAGCTTGTGGGAGTAGGAGAGCTTGGGGGAGTAGGAGAGCTTGGGGAAGTATGAGAGCTTGGGGGAGTAGGAGAGCTTGGGCGAGTAGGAGAGCTTGGTGGAGTAGGAGAGCTTGCGGGATTAGGAGAGCTTGCGGGAGTAGGAGAGCTTGGGGGAGTAGGAGAGTTGGTAAAGTAGGAGAGCTTGGCGGAGTAGGAGAACTTGGGGCAGTAGAAGTGCTTAGGGGAGTAGGAGAGCTTGGGGGAGTAGGAGAGCTTACAGATGTAGGAGATGTAACAGAATTATGAAAGCTTAGGAGAGTAGGAGAGCTTGTGGGAGTAGGAGAGCACACGGGAATTGGAGAGCTGACCGGAGTAGGAGAGCTTGGGGGAGTCGGCGAGCTTGGGGGATTAGGAGAGCTTGGAGGAGTAGGAGAAATTGGCAGAGTCGGAGAGCTAGGGGGAGTAAGAGAGCTTGGGGGAGTAAGAGAGCTTGGGGGAGTAAGAGAGCTTGGGGGAGTGGGAGAGCATGGGGGAGTAGCAGAGCTCGGGTAGAGTAGGAGCGCTTGGGAGAGTAGGAGAGCTTGGGGGAGTAGGAGAGCTTGGGGGAGTAGGAGAGCTTGGGAGAGTCGGAGAGATTGGGGGAGTAGGAGATCTTGGGGGAGTAGGAGATCTTGGGGGAGTAGGAGAGTTTTCTTGGAGTAGGAGAGCTTGGGGGAGTAGGAGAGCTTGGGAGATTAGAAGAGCTTTGGGGAGTAGGGGAGCTTGTGGGAGTAGGAGAGCTTGGGGGAGTAGGAGAGCTTGGGGGATTAGGAGAGCTTGGGGAGTCAGAGATCTTGGGGCAGTAGGAGAGTTTGGGGGAGTAGGATATCCTGGGGGAGTAGGAGTGCTTGGGCGAGTATAGAGCTTGGGGGAGTAAGAGAGCTTGGTGGAGTAAGAGAGCTTGGGCGTAAGAGAGCTTGGGGGATTAGGAGAGCTTGGGAGATTAGGAGAGCTTGGGAGAGTCGGAGAGATTGGGGGAGTAGGAGATCTTGGGGGAGTAGGAGATATTGGGGGAGTAGGAGAGTTTTCTTGGAGTTGGAGATCTTGGGGGAGTAGGAGATCTTGGGGGAGTAGGAGAGTTTGGGGGAGTAGGAGAGCTTGGGGGAGTAGGAGAGCTTGGGGAGTAGGAGAGCTTGGGGGATTAGGAGAGCTTGGGAGATTAGGAGAGCTTTGGGGAGTAGGAGAGCTTGTGGGAGTAGGAGAGCTTACAGATGTAGGAGATCTAACAGAATTATGAAAGCTTGGGAGAGTAGGAGAGCTTGTGGGAGTAGGAGAGCTTCGGGGAGTAGGAGAGCTTGGGGGAGTAGGAGAACTTCGGGGAGTAGGAGAGCTTGGGGGAGTAGGAGAGCTTGGGGGATTAGGAGAGCTTGGGGGAATAGGAGAGCTTGGGGGAGTAGGAGAGCTTGGGGGAGTAGGAGAGCTTGGGAGAGTCGGAGAGCTTGGTGGAGTAGGAGAGCTTGGGAGAGTAGGAGAGCTTGGCGGAGTAGGAGATCTTGGGGCAGTAGGAGAGCTTAGGGGAGTAGGAGAGCTTGGGGGAGTAGGAGAGCTTGGGTGCGTCGGAGAGATTGGGGGAGCCGGAGAGCTTGGAGGAGTAGGAGAGCTTGGGAGTGTAGGAGAGCTTGGGGGCGTATGAGAGCTTGGGGTGTATGAGAGCTTGCGGGAGTATGAGAGATTGGGGTGTATGAGAGCTTGGGGAAGTAGGCGAGCTTGGGGGAGTAGTAGAGCTTGGGGGAGTAGGAGAGCTTTGGGGAGTAGGAGAGCTTGGGGGAGTAGGAGAGCTTGGGGGAGTAGGAGAGTTTGGGTGAGTAGGAGAGCTTGCGGTGATCGCGGATCTTGGGGGAGTAGGAGAACTCGGTAGAGTAGGAGAGCTTGGGTAGTAAGAGAGCTTGGGGAGTAAAAGAGTTTGGGGGAGTAAGAGAGATTGAGGGAGTAAGAGAGCTTTGGGGAGTAAGAGAGCTTGCGGGTGTAAGAGAGCTTGGGGAGTAGGAGAGCTTGGGGGAGTAGGCGAGCTTGGGGGAGTAGGAGAGCTTTGGGGAGTAGGAGGGCTTGTGGGAGTCGGAGAGCTTCGGGGAGTAGGAGAGCTTGGGGGAGTAGGAGAGCTTGGGGGATTAGGAGAGCTTGGGAGATTAGGAGAGCTTTGGGGAGTAGAAGAGCTTGTGGGAGTAGGAGAGCTTGGGGGATTAGGAGAGCTTGGGAGATTAGGAGAGCTTTGGGGAGTAGGAGAGCTTGGGGGAGTAGGAGAGCTTGGGGAGTAGGAGAGCTTGGGAGAGTAGGAGAGCTTGGGCGAGCAGGAGAGCTTGGGCGAGTAGGAGAGCTTGGGGGAGTAGGAGAGCTTGGGAGAGTTGGAGGGCTTGGGGGAGTAGGAGATCTTGCGGGAGTAGGAGATCTTGGGGGAGTAGGAGAGCTTGGGGGATTAGGAGTGCTTGGGGGAGTAAGAGAGCTTGGGGGAGTAAGAGAGCTTGGTGGAGTAAGAGAGCTTGGGGAGTAAGAGAGCTTGGGGGAGTAAGAGAGCTTGGAGGAGTGGGAGAGCTTGGGGGAGTATGAGAACTTGGGGGAGTAGAGCGCTTGGGGGAGTAGGAAAGCTTGGGTAGTAGGAGAGCTTGGGGGAGTAGGAGAGCTTGGGGGAGTAGGAGAGTTTGGGAGAGTAGGAGAGATTGGGAGAGTAGGAGAGCTTTGGGGAGTAGGAGAGCTTGTGGGAGTAGGAGAGCTTGGGGCAGTAGGAGAGTTTGGGGGAGTAGGATATCCTGGGGGAGTAGGAGCGCTTGGGGGACGAGGAGAGCTTGGGGGATTAGGAGTGCTTGGGGGAGTAAGAGAGCTTGGGGGAGTAAGACAGCTTGGTGGAGTAAGAGAGCTTGGGGAGTAAGAGAGCTTGGGGGAGTAAGAGAGCTTGGGGGTGTGGGAGAGCTTGGGGGAGTATGAGAGCTTGGGGGAGTAGAGCGCTTAGGGGAGTAAGAAAGCTTGGGTAGTAGGAGAGTTGGGGGAGTAGGATATCCTGGGGGAGGAGTGCTTGGGCGAGTAGGAGAGCTTGGGGGAGTAAGAGAGCTTGGTGGAGTAAGAGAGCTTGGGGGGTAAGAGAGCTTGGGGGAGTAAAAGTGCTTGGGGGAGTGGGAGAGCTTGGGGGAGTAGGAGAGCTTGGGGGAGTAGGAGCGCTTGAAGGAATTAGGAAAGCTTGGGGGAGTATGAGATCTTGGGGGAGTAGGAGATCTTGGGGGAGTCGGAGAGTTTGGGGGAGTAGGAGAGCTTGGGGGAGTAGGAGAGCTTGGTGGAGTAGGAGAGCTTGGGGGATTAGGCGAGCTTGGGAGATTAGGAGAGCTTTGGGGAGTAAGAGAGCTTGCGGGTGTAAGAGAGCTTGGGGAGTAGGAGAGCTTGGGGGAGTAGGCGAGCTTGGGGGAGTAGGAGAGCTTTGGGGAGTAGGAGAGCTTGTGGGAGTCGGAGAGCTTCGGGGAGTAGGAGAGCTTGGGGGAGTAGGAGAGCTTGGGGGATTAGGAGAGCTTGGGAGATTAGGAGAGCTTTGGGGAGTAGAAGAGCTTGTGGGAGTAGGAGAGCTTGGGGGATTAGGAGAGCTTGGGAGATTAGGAGAGCTTTGGGGAGTAGGAGAGCTTGGGGGAGTAGGAGAGCTTGGGGAGTAGGAGAGCTTGGGAGAGTAGGAGAGCTTGGGCGAGCAGGAGAGCTTGGGCGAGTAGGAGAGCTTGGGGGAGTAGGAGAGCTTGGGAGAGTTGGAGGGCTTGGGGGAGTAGGAGATCTTGCGGGAGTAGGAGATCTTGGGGGAGTAGGAGAGCTTGGGGGATTAGGAGTGCTTGGGGGAGTAAGAGAGCTTGGGGGAGTAAGAGAGCTTGGTGGAGTAAGAGAGCTTGGGGAGTAAGAGAGCTTGGGGGAGTAAGAGAGCTTGGAGGAGTGGGAGAGCTTGGGGGAGTATGAGAACTTGGGGGAGTAGAGCGCTTGGGGGAGTAGGAAAGCTTGGGTAGTAGGAGAGCTTGGGGGAGTAGGAGAGCTTGGGGGAGTAGGAGAGTTTGGGAGAGTAGGAGAGATTGGGAGAGTAGGAGAGCTTTGGGGAGTAGGAGAGCTTGTGGGAGTAGGAGAGCTTGGGGCAGTAGGAGAGTTTGGGGGAGTAGGATATCCTGGGGGAGTAGGAGCGCTTGGGGGACGAGGAGAGCTTGGGGGATTAGGAGTGCTTGGGGGAGTAAGAGAGCTTGGGGGAGTAAGACAGCTTGGTGGAGTAAGAGAGCTTGGGGAGTAAGAGAGCTTGGGGGAGTAAGAGAGCTTGGGGGAGTGGGAGAGCTTGGGGGAGTATGAGAGCTTGGGGGAGTAGAGCGCTTAGGGGAGTAAGAAAGCTTGGGTAGTAGGAGAGTTGGGGGAGTAGGATATCCTGGGGGAGGAGTGCTTGGGCGAGTAGGAGAGCTTGGGGGAGTAAGAGAGCTTGGTGGAGTAAGAGAGCTTGGGGGGTAAGAGAGCTTGGGGGAGTAAAAGTGCTTGGGGGAGTGGGAGAGCTTGGGGGAGTAGGAGAGCTTGGGGGAGTAGGAGCGCTTGAAGGAATTAGGAAAGCTTGGGGGAGTATGAGATCTTGGGGGAGTAGGAGATCTTGGGGGAGTCGGAGAGTTTGGGGGAGTAGGAGAGCTTGGGGGAGTAGGAGAGCTTGGTGGAGTAGGAGAGCTTGGGGGATTAGGCGAGCTTGGGAGATTAGGAGAGCTTTGGGGAGTAGGAGAGCTTGTGGGAGTAGGAGAGCTTCGGGAAGTAGGAGAGCTTGGGGGAGTAGGAGAGCTTGGGGGATTAGGAGAGCTTGGGGGAGTAGGAGAGCTTGGGGGAGTAGGAGAGCTTGGGGGAGTAGGAGAGCTTGGGAGAGTAGGAGAGCTTGGTGGAGTAGGAGAGCTTGGGAGAGTAGGAGAGCTTGGCGGAGTAGGAGATCTTGGGGCAGTAGGAGAGCTTAGGGGAGTAGGAGAGCTTGGGGGAGTAGGAGAGCTTGGGGGCGTAGGAGAGATTGGGGGAGTCGGAGAGCTTGGGGGAGTAGGAGAGCTTGGGAGTGTAGGAGAGCTTGGGGGAGTAGGGGAGCTTGTGGGAGTAGGAGAGCTTGGGGGAGTAGGAGAGCTTGGGAGAGTAGGAGAGCTTTGGGGAGTAGGAGAGCTTGTGGGAGTAGGAGAGCTTCGGGGATTAGGAGAGCTTGGGGGAGTAGGAGAGCTTGGGGGATTAAGAGAGCTTGGGGGAGTAAGAGAGCTTGGGGAGTAACAGAGTTTGGGGGAGTAAGAGAGCTTGAGGCAGTCGGAGATCTTGGCGGAGCAGGAAATCTTGGGGGAGTAGCAGTGCTTGGGCGAGTAGGAGAGCTTGGGGGAGTCAGAGAGCTTGGGGGAGTAGGAGATCTTGGGGGAGTAGGAGAGTTTTCTTGGAGTAGGAGAGCTTGGGGGAGTAGGAGAGCTTGGGAGATTAGAAGAGCTTTGGGGAGTAGGGGAGCTTTTGGGTGTAGGAGAGCTTGGGAGAGTAGGAGAGCTTGGGGGATTAGGAGAGCTTGGGGAGTAAGAGAGCTTGGGGGAGTAAAAGAGCTTGGGGAGTGGGAGAGCTTGGGGGAGTAGGAGAGCTTGGGGGAGTAGGAGCGCTAGGGGGAGTAGGAGAGCTTGGGGGAGTAGGAGATCTTGGGGGAGTAGGGGATCTTGGGGGAGTAGGAGAGTTTGGGGGAGTAGGAGAGCTTGGGGGAGTAGGAGAGCTTGGGGGAGTAGGAGAGCTTGGGGGATTAGGAGAGCTTGGGGGAGTAGGAGAGCTTACAGATGTAGGAGATCTAACAGAATTATGAAAGCTTGGGAGAGTAGGAGAGCTTGTGGGAGTAGGAGAGCTTCGGGGAGTAGGAGAGCTTGGGGGAGTAGGAGAGCTTCGGGGAGTAGGAGAGCTTGGGGGAGTAGGAGAGCTTGGGGGATTAGGAGAGCTTGGGGGAATAGGAGAGCTTGGGGGAGTAGGAGAGCTTGGGGGAGTAGGAGAGCTTGGGAGAGTCGGAGAGCTTGGTGGAGTAGGAGAGCTTGGGAGAGTAGGAGAGCTTGGCGGAGTAGGAGATCTTGGGGCAGTAGGAGAGCTTAGGGGAGTAGGAGAGCTTTGGGGATTAGGAGAGCTTGGGTGCGTCGGAGAGATTGGGGGAGCCGGAGAGCTTGGAGGAGTAGGAGAGCTTGGGAGTGTAGGAGAGCTTGGGGGCGTATGAGAGCTTGGGGCGTATGAGAGCTTGCGGGAGTATGAGAGATTGGGGTGTATGAGAGCTTGGGGAAGTAGGCGAGCTTGGGGGAGTAGTAGAGCTTGGGGGAGTAGGAGAGCTTTGGGGAGTAGGAGAGCTTGGGGGAGTAGAAGAGCTTGGGGGAGTAGGAGAGTTTGGGTGAGTAGGAGAGCTTGCGGTGATCGCGGATCTTGGGGGAGTAGGAGAACTAGGTAGAGTAGGAGAGCTTGGGTAGTAAGAGAGCTTGGGGAGTAAAAGAGTTTGGGGGAGTAAGAGAGATTGAGGGAGTAAGAGAGCTTTGGGGAGTAAGAGAGCTTGCGGGTGTAAGAGAGCTTGGGGAGTAGGAGAGCTTGGGGAAGTAGGCGAGCTTGGGGGAGTAGGAGAGATTTGGGGAGTAGGAGAGCTTGTGGGAGTCGGAGAGCTTCGGGGAGTAGGAGAGCTTGGGGGAGTAGGAGAGCTTGGGGGATTAGGAGAGCTTGGGAGATTAGGAGAGCTTTGGGGAGTAGAAGAGCTTGTGGGAGTAGGAGAGCTAGGGGGATTAGGAGAGCTTGGGAGATTAGGAGAGCTTTGGGGTGTAGGAGAGCTTGGGGGAGTAGGAGAGCTTGGGGGAGTAGGAGAGCTTGGGAGAGTAGGAGAGCTTGGGCGAGCAGGAGAGCTTGGGCGAGTAGGAGAGCTTGGGGGAGTAGGAGAGCTTGGGAGAGTTGGAGGGCTTGGGGGAGTAGGAGATCTTGCGGGAGTAGGAGATCTTGGGGGAGAAGGAGAGCTTGGGGGATTAGGAGTGCTTGGGGGAGTAAGAGAGCTTGGGGGAGTAAGAGAGCTTGGTGGAGTAAGAGAGCTTGGGGAGTAAGAGAGCTTGGGGGAGTAAGAGAGCTTGGAGGAGTGGGAGAGCTTGGGGGAGTATGAGAACTTGGGGGAGTAGAGCGCTTGGGGGAGTAGGAAAGCTTGGGTAGTAGGAGAGCTTGGGGGAGTAGGAGAGCTTGGGGGAGTAGGAGAGTTTGGGAGAGTAGGAGAGATTGGGAGAGTAGGAGAGCTTTGGGGAGTAGGAGAGCTTGTGGGAGTAGCAGAGCTTGGGGCAGTAGGAGAGTTTGGGGGAGTAGGATATCCTGGGGGAGTAGGAGCGCTTGGGGGACGAGGAGAGCTTGGGGGATTAGGAGTGCTTGGGGGAGTAAGAGAGCTTGGGGGAGTAAGACAGCTTGGTGGAGTAAGAGAGCTTGGGGAGTAAGAGAGCTTGGGGGAGTAAGAGAGCTTGGGGGAGTGGGAGAGCTTGGGGGAGTATGAGAGCTTGGGGGAGTAGAGCGCTTAGGGGAGTAAGAAAGCTTGGGTAGTAGGAGAGTTGGGGGAGTAGGATATCCTGGGGGAGTAGGAGTGCTTGGGCGAGTAGGAGAGCTTGGGGGAGTAAGAGAGCTTGGTGGAGTAAGAGAGCTTGGGGAGTAAGAGAGCTTGGGGGAGTAAAAGTGCTTGGGGGAGTGGGAGAGCTTGGGGGAGTAGGAGAGCTTGGGGGAGTAGGAGCGCTTGAAGGAATTAGGAGAGCTTGGGGGAGTATGAGATCTTGGGGGAGTAGGAGATCTTGGGGGAGTAGGAGAGTTTGGGGGAGTAGGAGAGCTTGGGGGAGTAGGAGAGCAGGTGGAGTAGGAGAGCTTGGGGGATTAGTCGAGCTTGGGAGATTAGGAGAGCTTTGGGGAGTAGGAGAGCTTGTGGGAGTAGGAGAGCTTCGGGAAGTAGGAGAGCTTGGGGGAGTAGGAGAGCTTGGGGGATTAGGAGAGCTTGGGGGAGTAGGAGAGCTTGGGGGAGTAGGAGAGCTTGGGGGAGTAGGAGAGCTTGGGAGAGTAGGAGAGCTTGGTGGAGTAGGAGAGCTTGGGAGAGTAGGAGAGCTTGGCGGAGTAGGAGATCTAGGGGCAGTAGGAGAGCTTAGGGGAGTAGGAGAGCTTGGGGGAGTAGGAGAGCTTGGGGGCGTAGGAGAGATTGGGGGAGTCGGAGAGCTTGGGGGAGTAGGAGAGCTTGGGAGTGTAGGAGAGCTTGGGGGAGTAGGGGAGCTTGTGGGAGTAGGAGAGCTTGGGGGAGTAGGAGAGCTTGGGAGAGTAGGAGAGCTTTGGGGAGTAGGGGAGCTTGTGGGAGTAGGAGCGCTTGGGGGACTAGGAGAGCTTGGGGGATTAGGAGAGCTTGGGGGAGTAAGAGAGCTTGGGGCAGTAGGCGAGCGTGGGGGAGTAGGAGATCTTGGGGGAGTAGGAGAGATTGGGCGAGTAGGAGAGATTGGGGGAGTAAGAGAGCTTGGTGGAGTAAGAGAGCTTGGGGAGTAAGAGAGCTTGGTGGAGTAAGAGATCTTGGGGGAGTGGGAGAGCTTGGGGTAGTAAGAGAGCTTGGTGGAGTAAGAGAGCTTGGGCGAGTAGGAGAGCTTGGGGGAGTAAGAGAGCTTGGGGGAGTGGGAGAGCTTGGGGGAGTATGAGAGCTTGGGGGAGTAGGAGCGCTTGGGGGAGTAGGAGAGCTTGGGGGAGAAGGAGAGTTTGGGAGAGTAGGAGAGATTGGGAGAGTAGGAGAGCTTTGGGGAGTAGGAGAGCTTGTGGGAATAGGAGAGCTTGGGGGAGTAGGAGAGCTTGGGGGAGTATGAGAGCTTGGGGGAGTAGGAGAGCTTGGGCGAGTAGGAAAGCTTGGTGGAGTAGGAGAGCTTGGGGGATTAGGAGAGCTTGGGGGAGTAGAAGAGCTTGGGGGAGTAGGAGAGCTTGGTAGAGTAGGAGAGCTTGGCGGAGTAGGAGAACTTGGGGCAGTAGGAGAGCTTAGGGGAGTAGGAGAGCTTGGGGGAGTAGGAGAGCTTACAGATGTAGGAGATCTAACAGAATTATGAAAGCTTGGGAGAGTCGGAGAGCTTGTGGGAGTAGGAGAGCACAACGGAATTGGAGAGCTGACCGGAGTAGGAGAGCTTGGAGGAGTAGGAGATCTTGGGGCAGTAGGAGAGCTTAGGGGAGTAGGAGAGCTTGGGCGAGTAGGAGAGCTTGGGGGCGTAAGAGAGATTGGGGGTGTCGGAGAGCTTGGGGGAGTAGGAGAGCTTGGGAGTGTAGGAGAGCTTGGGGGCGTATGAGAGCTTGGGGCGTATGAGAGCTTGGGGGAGTATGAGAGCTTGGGGTGTATGAGAGCTTGGGTAAGTAGGCGAGCTTGGGGGAGTAGTAGAGCTTGTCGGAGTGGGAGAGCTTGGGCGAGTAGGAGAGCTTGGGGGAGTAAGAGAGCTTGAGGGAGTAGGAGAGCTTGGGGGAGTAGGAGAGCTTGGGGGAGTAGGAGAGCTTGGGGGAGTAGGAGAGTTTGGCTGAGTAGGACAGCTTGCGGTGATCGTGGAGCTTGGGGGAGTAGGAGAACTTGGTAGAGTAGGAGAGCTTGGGGGAGTGTGAGAGCTTGGGGAGTAACAGAGTTTGGGGGAGTAAGAGAGCTTGAGGGAGTAAGAGAGCTTGGGGGAGTAAGAGAGCTTGCGGGTGTAAGAGAGCTTGGGGAGTAGGAGAGCTTGGGGGAGTAGGCGAGCTTGGGGGAGTAGGAGAGCTTTGCGGAGTAGGAGAGCTTGTGGGAGTAGGAGAGCTTCGGGGAGTAGGAGAGCTTGGGGGAGTAAGAGAGATATTTGGAGTCAGAAAGCTTGGGGAGTAAGAGAGCTTGGGGAAGAAAGAGAGCTTGGGGGAGTGGGAGAGCTTGGGGGAGTAGGAGAGCTCGGGGGAGTAGAAGCGCTTGGGAGTGTAGGAGAGCTTGGGGGAGTAGGAGAGTTTTGGGGAGTAGGAGAGCTTGGGAGAGTCGGAGAGATTGGGGGAGTAGGATATCTTGGGGGAGTAGGAGATCTTGGGAGAGTAGGAGAGTTTTCTTGGAGCTGGAGACCTTGGGAAAGTAGGAGAGCTTGGGAGATTAGAAGAGCTTTGGGTGGTAGGGGAGCTTGTGGGATTAGGAGAGCTTGGGGGAGTAGGAGAGCTTGGGGGATTAGGAGAGCTTGAGGGAGTCAGAGATCTTGGGGCAGTAGGAGAGTTTGGGGGAGTAGGAGAGCTTGGGGGAGCAGGAGAGATTGGGCGAGTAGGAGAGCTTGGGGGAGTAGGAGAGCTTGGGAGAGTTGGAGGGCTTGGGGGAGTAGGAGATCTTGCGGGAGTAGGAGATCTTGGGGGAGTAGGAGTATTTGGAGGAGGAGGAGAGCTTGGGGGAGTAGGAGAGCTTGGGGGAGTAGGAGAGCATGTGGGAGTAGGAGAGCTTGGGAGAGTAGGAGAGCTTTGGGGAGTAGCGGAGCTTGTGGGAGTAGGAGCGCTTGGGGGACTAGGAGAGCTTGGGGGATTAGGAGTGCTTGGGGGAGTAAGAGAGCTTGGGGGAGTAAGAGAGCTTGGTGGAGTAAGAGAGCTTGGGGAGTAAGAGAGCTTGGGGGAGTAAGAGAGCTTGGGGGAGTGGGAGAGCTTGGGGGAGTATGAGAGCTTAGGGGAGTAGAGCGCTTGGGGGAGTAGGAGAGCTTGGGTAGTAGGAGAGCTTGGGGGAGTAGGAGAGCTTGGGGGAGTAGGAGAGTTTGGGAGAGTAGGAGAGATTGGGAGAGTAGGAGAGCTTTGCGGAGTAGGAGAGCTTGTGGGAGTAGGAGAGCTTGGGGGAGTAGGAGAGCTTGGGGGAGTCAGAGATCTTGGGACAGTAAGAGAGTTTGGGGGAGTAGGATATCCTGAGGGAGTAGGAGTGCTTGGGCGAGTAGGAGAGCTTGGGGGAGTAAGAGAGCTTGGTGGAGTAAGAGAGCTTGGGGAGTAAGAGAGCTTGGGGGAGTAAAAGAGCTTGGGGGAGTGGGAGAGCTTGGGGGAGTAGGAGAGCTTGGGGGAGTAGGAGATCTTGGGGCAGTAGGAGAGCTTCGGGGAGTAGGAGAGCTTGGGCGAGTAGGAGAGCTTGGGGGCGTAGGAGAGATTGGGGGAGTCGGAGAGCTTGGGGGAGTAGGAGAGCTTGGGAGTGTAGGAGAGCTTGGGGGCGTTTGAGAGCTTGGGGCGTATGAGAGCTTGGGGGAGTATGAGAGCTTGGGGTGTATGAGAGCTTGGGTAAGTAGGCGAGCTTGGGGGAGTAGTAGAGCTTGTCGGAGTGGGAGAGCTTGGGCGAGTAGGAGAGCTTGAGGGAGTAAGAGAGCTTGAGGGAGTAGGAGAGCTTGGGGGAGTAGGAGAGCTTGGGGGAGTAGGAGAGCTTGGGGGAGTAGGAGAATTTGGGTGAGTAGGAGAGCTTGCGGTGATCGCGGAGCTTGGGGGAGTAGGAGAACTTGGTAGAGTAGGAGAGCATGGGGGTGTAAGAGAGCTTGGGGAGTAACAGAGTTTGGGGGAGTAAGAGAGCTTGAGGGAGTAAGAGAGCTTGGGGGAGTAAGAGAGCTTGCGGGTGTAAGAGAGCTTGGGGAGTAGGAGAGCTTGGGTGAGTAGGCGAGCTTGGGGGAGTAGGAGAGCTTTGTGGAGTAGGAGAGCTTGTGGGAGTAGGAGAGCTTCGGGGAGTAGGAGAGCTTGGGGGAGTAGGAGAGCTTGGGGGATTAGGAGAGCTTGGGAGATTAGGAGAGCTTTGGGGAGTAGGAGAGCTTGTGGGAGTAGGAGAGCTTGGGGGATTAGGAGAGCTTGGGGGATTAGGAGAGCTTGAGGGAGTCAGAGATCTTGGGGCAGTAGGAGAGTTTGGGGGAGTAGGAGAGCTTGGGGGAGCAGGAGTTATTGGGCGAGTAGGAGAGCTTGGGGGAGTAGGAGAGCTTGGGAGAGTTGGAGGGCTTGGGAGAGTAGGAGAGATTGGGAGAGTAGGAGAGCTTTGCGGAGTAGGAGAGCTTGTGGGAGTAGGAGAGCTTGGGGGAGTAGGAGAGCTTGGGGGAGTCAGAGATCTTGGGACAGTAAGAGAGTTTGGGGGAGTAGGATATCCTGGGGGAGTAGGAGTGCTTGGGCGAGTAGGAGAGCTTGGGGGAGTAAGAGAGCTTGGTGGAGTAAGAGAGCTTGGGGAGTAAGAGAGCTTGGGGGAGTAAAAGAGCTTGGGGGAGTGGGAGAGCTTGGGGGAGTAAGAGAGCTTGCGGGTGTAAGAGAGCTTGGGGAGTAACAGAGTTTGGGGGAGTAAGAGAGCTTGAGGGAGTAAGAGAGCTTGGGGGAGTAAGAGAGCTTGCGGGTGTAAGAGAGCTTGGGGAGTAGGAGAGCTTGGGTGAGTAGGCGAGCTTGGGGGAGTAGGAGAGCTTTGTGGAGTAGGAGAGCTTGTGGGAGTAGGAGAGCTTCGGGGAGTAGGAGAGCTTGGGGGAGTATGAGAGCTTGGGGGAGTAGGAGAGCTTGGGCGAGTAGGAAAGCTTGGTGGAGTAGGAGAGCTTGGGGGATTAGGAGAGCTTGGGGGAGTAGAAGAGCTTGGGGGAGTAGGAGAGCTTGGTAGAGTAGGAGAGCTTGGCGGAGTAGGAGAACTTGGGGCAGTAGGAGAGCTTAGGGGAGTAGGAGAGCTTGGGGGAGTAGGAGAGCTTACAGATGTAGGAGGTCTAACAGAATTATGAAAGCTTGGGAGAGTAGGAGAGCTTGTGGGAGTAGGAGAGCACACCGGAATTGGATAGCTGACCGGAGTAGGAGAGCTTGGCGGAGTAGGAGATCTTGGGGCAGTAGGAGAGCTTAGGGGAGTAGGAGAGCTTGGGCGAGTAGGAGAGCTTGGGGGCGTAAGAGAGATTGGGGGTGTCGGAGAGCTTGGGGGAGTAGGAGAGCTTGGGAGTGTAGGAGAGCTTGGGGGCGTATGAGAGCTTGGGGAGTAACAGAGTTTGGGGGAGTAAAAGAGCTTGGGGGAGTGGGAGAGCTTGGGGGAGTAAGAGAGCTTGCGGGTGTAAGAGAGCTTGGGGAGTAACAGAGTTTGGGGGAGTAAGAGAGCTTGAGGGAGTAAGAGAGCTTGGGGGAGTAAGAGAGCTTGCGGGTGTAAGAGAGCTTGGGGAGTAGGAGAGCTTGGGTGAGTAGGCGAGCTTGGGGGAGTAGGAGAGCTTTGTGGAGTAGGAGAGCTTGTGGGAGTAGGAGAGCTTCGGGGAGTAGGAGAGCTTGGGGGAGTATGAGAGCTTGGGGGAGTAGGAGAGCTTGGGCGAGTAGGAAAGCTTGGTGGAGTAGGAGAGCTTGGGGGATTAGGAGAGCTTGGGGGAGTAGAAGAGCTTGGGGGAGTAGGAGAGCTTGGTAGAGTAGGAGAGCTTGGCGGAGTAGGAGAACTTGGGGCAGTAGGAGAGCTTAGGGGAGTAGGAGAGCTTGGGGGAGTAGGAGAGCTTACAGATGTAGGAGATCTAACAGAATTATGAAAGCTTGGGAGAGTAGGAGAGCTTGTGGGAGTAGGAGAGCACACCGGAATTGGAGAGCTGACCGGAGTAGGAGAGCTTGGCGGAGTAGGAGATCTTGGGGCAGTAGGAGAGCTTAGGGGAGTAGGAGAGCTTGGGCGAGTAGGAGAGCTTGGGGGCGTAAGAGAGATTGGGGGTGTCGGAGAGCTTGGGGGAGTAGGAGAGCTTGGGAGTGTAGGAGAGCTTGGGGGCGTATGAGAGCTTGGGGCGTATGAGAGCTTGGGGGTGTATGAGAGCTTGGGGTGTATGAGAGCTTGGGTAAGTAGGCGAGCTTGGGGGAGTAGTAGAGCTTGTCGGAGTGGGAGAGCTTGGGCGAGTAGGAGAGCTTGGGGGAGTAAGAGAGCTTGAGGGAGTAGGAGAGCTTGGGGGAGTAGGAGAGCTTGGGGGAGTAGGAGAGCTTGGGGGAGTAGGAGAGTTTGGCTGAGTAGGACAGCTTGCGGTGATCGTGGAGCTTGGGGGAGTAGGAGAACTTGGTTGAGTAGGAGAGCTTGGGGGAGTAAGAGAGCATGGGGAGTAACAGAGTTTGGGGGAGTAAGAGAGCTTGAGGGAGTAAGAGAGCTTGGGGGAGTAAGAGAGCTTGCGGGTGTAAGAGAGCTTGGGGAGTAGGAGAGCTTGGGGGAGTAGGCGAGCTTGGGGGAGTAGGAGAGCTTTGGGGAGTAGGAGAGCTTGTGGGAGTAGGAGAGCTTCGGGGAGTAGGAGAGCTTGGGGGAGTAAGAGAGATATTTGGAGTCAGAAAGCTTGGGGAGTAAGAGAGCTTGGGGAAGAAAGAGAGCTTGGGGGAGTGGGAGAGCTTGGGGGAGTAGGAGAGCTCGGGGGAGTAGAAGCGCTTGGGAGAGTAGGAGAGCTTGGGGTAGTAGGAGAGCTTTGGGGAGTAGGAGAGCTTGGGAGAGTCGGAGAGATTGGGGGAGTAGGATATCTTGGGGGAGTAGGAGATCTTGGGGGAGTAGGAGAGTTTTCTTGGAGTAGGAGACCTTGGGAAAGTAGGAGAGCTTGGGAGATTAGAAGAGCTTTGGGGAGTAGGGGAGCTTGTGGGATTAGGAGAGCTTGGGGGAGTAGGAGAGCTTGGGGGATTAGGAGAGCTTGAGGGAGTCAGAGATCTTGGGGCAGTAGGAGAGTTTGGGGGAGTAGGAGAGCTTGGGGGAGCAGGAGAGATTGGGCGAGTAGGAGAGCTTGGGGGAGTAGGAGAGCTTGGGAGAGTTGGAGGGCTTGGGGGAGTAGGAGATCTTGCGGGAGTAGGAGATCTTGGGGGAGTAGGAGTATTTGGGGGAGGAGGAGAGCTTGGGGGAGTAGGAGAGCTTGGGGGAGTAGGAGAGCATGTGGGAGTAGGAGAGCTTGGGAGAGTAGGAGAGCTTTGGGGAGTAGCGGAGCTTGTGGGAGTAGGAGCGCTTGGGGGACTAGGAGAGCTTGGGGGATTAGGAGTGCTTGGGGGAGTAAGAGAGCTTGGGGGAGTAAGAGAGCTTGGTGGAGTAAGAGAGCTTGGGGAGTAAGAGAGCTTGGGGGAGTAAGAGAGCTTGGGGGAGTGGGAGAGCTTGGGGGAGTATAAGAGCTTAGGGGAGTAGAGCGCTTGGGGGAGTAGGAGAGCTTGGGTAGTAGGAGAGCTTGGGGGAGTAGGAGAGCTTGGGGGAGTAGGAGAGTTTGGGAGAGTAGGAGAGATTGGGAGAGTAGGAGAGCTTTGCGGAGTAGGAGAGCTTGTGGGAGTAGGAGAGCTTGGGGGAGTAGGAGAGCTTGGGGGAGTCAGAGATCTTGGGACAGTAAGAGAGTTTGGGGGAGTAGGATATCCTGAGGGAGTAGGAGTGCTTGGGCGAGTAGGAGAGCTTGGGGGAGTAAGAGAGCTTGGTGGAGTAAGAGAGCTTGGGGAGTAAGAGAGCTTGGGGGAGTAAAAGAGCTTGGGGGAGTGGGAGAGCTTGGGGGAGTAGGAGAGCTTGGGGGAGTAGGAGATCTTGGGGCAGTAGGAGAGCTTCGGGGAGTAGGAGAGCTTGGGCGAGTAGGAGAGCTTGGGGGCGTAGGAGAGATTGGGGGAGTCGGAGAGCTTGGGGGAGTAGGAGAGCTTGGGAGTGTAGGAGAGCTTGGGGGCGTTTGAGAGCTTGGGGCGTATGAGAGCTTGGGGGAGTATGAGAGCTTGGGGTGTATGAGAGCTTGGGTAAGTAGGCGAGCTTGGGGGAGTAGTAGAGCTTGTCGGAGTGGGAGAGCTTGGGCGAGTAGGAGAGCTTGAGGGAGTAAGAGAGCTTGAGTGAGTAGGAGAGCTTGGGGGAGTAGGAGAGCTTGGGGGAGTAGGAGAGCTTGGGGGAGTAGGAGATTTTGGGTGAGTAGGAGAGCTTGCGGTGATCGCGGAGCTTGGGGGAGTAGGAGAACTTGGTAGAGTAGGAGAGCATGGGGGTGTAAGAGAGCTTGGGGAGTAACAGAGTTTGGGGGAGTAAGAGAGCTTGAGGGAGTAAGAGAGCTTGGGGGAGTAAGAGAGCTTGCGGGTGTAAGAGAGCTTGGGGAGTAGGAGAGCTTGGGTGAGTAGGCGAGCTTGGGGGAGTAGGAGAGCTTTGTGGAGTAGGAGAGCTTGTGGGAGTAGGAGAGCTTCGGGGAGTAGGAGAGCTTGGGGGAGTAGGAGAGCTTGGGGGATTAGGAGAGCTTGGGAGATTAGGAGAGCTTTGGGGAGTAGGAGAGCTTGTGGGAGTAGGAGAGCTTGGGGGATTAGGAGAGCTTGGGGGATTAGGAGAGCTTGAGGGAGTCAGAGATCTTGGGGCAGTAGGAGAGTTTGGGGGAGTAGGAGAGCTTGGGGGAGCAGGAGAGATTGGGCGAGTAGGAGAGCTTGGGGGAGTAGGAGAGCTTGGGAGAGTTGGAGGGCTTGGGGGAGTAGGAGATCTTGCGGGAGTAGGAGAGCTTAGGGGAGTAGAGCGCTTGGGGGAGTAGGAGAGCTTGGGTAGTAGGAGAGCTTGGGGGAGTAGGAGAGCTTGGGGGAGTAGGAGAGTTTGGGAGAGTAGGAGAGATTGGGAGAGTAGGAGAGCTTTGCGGAGTAGGAGAGCTTGTGGGAGTAGGAGAGCTTGGGGGAGTAGGAGAGCTTGGGGGAGTCAGAGATCTTGGGACAGTAAGAGAGTTTGGGGGAGTAGGATATCCTGGGGGAGTAGGAGTGCTTGGGCGAGTAGGAGAGCTTGGGGGAGTAAGAGAGCTTGGTGGAGTAAGAGAGCTTGGGGAGTAAGAGAGCTTGGGGGAGTAAAAGAGCTTGGGGGAGTGGGAGAGCTTGGGGGAGTAAGAGAGCTTGCGGGTGTAAGAGAGCTTGGGGAGTAACAGAGTTTGGGGGAGTAAGAGAGCTTGAGGGAGTAAGAGAGCTTGGGGGAGTAAGAGAGCTTGCGGGTGTAAGAGAGCTTGGGGAGTAGGAGAGCTTGGGTGAGTAGGCGAGCTTGGGGGAGTAGGAGAGCTTTGTGGAGTAGGAGAGCTTGTGGGAGTAGGAGAGCTTCGGGGAGTAGGAGAGCTTGGGGGAGTAGGAGAGCTTGGGGGATTAGGAGAGCTTGGGAGATTAGGAGAGCTTTGGGGAGCAGGAGAGCTTGTGGGAGTAGGAGAGCTTGGGGGATTAGGAGAGCTTGGGAGATTAGGAGAGCTTTGGGGAGTAGGAGAGCTAGTGGGAGTTGGAGAGCTTCGGGGAGTAGGAGAGCTTGGGGGAGTAGGAGAGCTTGGGGGATTAGGAGAGCTTGGGGGAGTAGGAGAGCTTGGGGGAGTAGGAGAGCTTGGGGGAGTAGGAGAGCTTGGGAGAGTAGGAGAGCTTGGTGGAGTAGGAGAGCTTGGGAGAGTAGGAGAGCTTGGCGGAGTAGGAGATCTTGGGGCAGTAGGAGAGCGTAGGGGAGTAGGAGAGATTTGGGGAGTAGGAGAGCTTGGGTGCGTAGGAGAGATTGGGGGAGCCGGAGAGCTTGGGGAGTAGGAGAGCTTGTGGGAGTAGGAGAGCTTGTGGGAGTAGGAGAGCTTGGGGGAGTATGAGAGCTTGGGGGAGTAGGAGAGCTTGGGCGAGTAGGAGAGCTTGGTGGAGTAGAAGAGCTTGGGGGATTAGGAGAGCTTGGGGGAGTCGGCGAGCTTGGGGGAGTAGGAGAGCTTGGTAGAGTAGGAGAGCTTGGCGGAGTCGGAGAACTTGGGGCAGTAGGAGAGCTTACAGATGTAGGAGATGTAACAGAATTATGAAAGCTTGGGAGAGTATGAGAGCTTGTGGGAGTAGGAGAGCACACCGGAATTGGAGAGCTGAGCGGAGTAGGAGAGCTTTGCGGAGTCGGAGAGCTTGGGGGAGTCGGCGAGCTTTTAGGAGTAGGAGAGCTTGGAGGAGTAGGAGAAATTGGCAGAGTCGGAGAGCTTGGGGAGTAAAGAGCTTGGGGGAGTAAGAGAGCTTGGGAAAGTAAGAGAGCTTGGGGGAGTGGGAGAGCATGGGGGAGTAGGAGAGCTCGGGTAGAGTAGGAGCGATTGGGAGAGTAGGAGAGCTTGGGGAGTAGGAGAGCTTGGGGGAGTAGGAGAACTTGGGAGAGTCGCAGAGATTGGGGGAGTAGGAGATCTTGGGGGAGTAGGAGATCTTGGTGGAGTAGGAGAGTTTTCTTGGAGTAGGAGAGCTTGGGGGAGTAGGAGAGCTTGGGAGATTAGAAGAGCTTTGGGGAGTAGGGGAGCTTGTGGGAGTAGGAGAGCTTGGGGGAGTAGGAGAGCTTGGGGGATTAGGAGAGCTTGGGGGAGTCAGAGATCTTGGGGCAGTAGGAGAGTTTGGGGGAGTAGGACATCCTGGGGGAGTAGGAGTGCTTGGGCGAGTAGGAGAGCTTGGGGGAGTAAGAGAGCTTGGTGGAGTAAGAGAGCTTGGGGAGTAAGAGAGCTTGGGGGAGTAAAAGAGCTTGGGGGAGTGGGAGAGCTTGGGGGAGTAGGAGAGCTTGGGGAAGTAGGAGCGCTTGGGGGTTTGGAGAGCTTGGGGGAGTAGGAGATCTTGGGGGAGTAGGAGATCTTGGGGGAGTAGGAGAGTTTGGGGGAGTAGGAGAGCTTGGGGGAGTAGGAGAGCTTGGGGGATTAGGAGAGCTTGGGAGATTAGGAGAGCTTTGGGGAGTAGGAGAGCTTGTGGGAGTAGGAGAGCTTCGGGGAGTAGGAGAGCTTGGGGGAGTAGGAGAGCTTGGGGGATTAGGAGAGCTTGGGGGAGTAAGAGAGCTTGGGGAGTAACAGAGTTTGGGGGAGTAAGAGAGCTTGAGGGAGTAAGGGAGCTTGGGGGAGTAAGAGAGCTTGCGGGTGTATGAGAGCTTGGGCAGTAGGAGAGCTTGGGGGAGTAGGAGAGCTTGGGTGCGTAGGAGAGATTGGGGGAGCCGGTGAGCTTGGGGGAGTAGGAGAGCTTGGGAGTGTAGGAGAGCTTGCGGTGATCGCGGAGCTTGGGGGAGTAGGAGAACTTGGTAGAGTAGGAGAGCTTGAGGGAGTAAGAGAGCTTGGGGAGTAACAGAGTTTGGGGGAGTAAGAGAGATTGAGGGAGTAAGAGAGCTTGGGGGAGTAAGAGTGCTTGCGGGTGTAAGAGAGCTTGGGGAGTAGGAGAGCTTGGGGGAGTAGGCGAGCTTGGTGGAGTAGGAGACATTGGGCGAGTAGGAGATCTTGAGGGAGGAAGAGAGCTTGGGGGAGTAAGAGAGATTGTGGGAGTAAGATAGCTTGTGGGAGTAAGAGAGCTTGGGGGAGTAAGAGAGCTTGGTGGAGTAAGAGAGCTTGGGGGAGTAAGAGAGCGTGGGGGTGTGGAGAGCTTGGGGGAGTAGGAGAACTTGGCAGAGTAGGAGACCTTGGGGGAGTTAGAGAGCTTGGGGGAGTAGGAGAGCTTGGGGGAGCAGGAGAGCTTGGGCGAGTAGGAGAGCTTGGGGAAGTAAGAGAGCTTAGGGGAGTAAGAGAGCTTGGGGGAGTAGGAGAGCTTGGGGGAGTAGTAGTGCTTGGGGCAGTAAGAGCGCTTGGGGGAGTAGGACAGCTTGGGGGAGTTGGAGAGCTTGGGGGAGTAGGAGAACTTGGCAGAGTAGGTGCTCTTGGAGGTGTAAGAGAGCTTAGGGGAGTAAGAGAGCTAGGGGGAGCAAGAGAGCTTGGGGGAATACGAGAGCTTGGGGGAGTAGAAGAACTTGGGCGAGTAGGGGAGCTTGGGGGAGTAGGAGAACATGGGGGATTCGGGGAGCTTGGGGGAATTGGAGAACTTGGCACAGTAGGAGAGCTTGGGGGAGTAAGAGAGCTTGGGGGAGTAAGAAATCTTGGGGCAGTAGGAGATCTTGGGGGAGTAGGAGATCTTATTGGAGTAGGAGTGCTTGGGCGATTAGGAGAGCTTGGGGGAGTAAGAGAGCTTGGTGGAGTAAGAGAGCTTGGGGAGTAAGAGAACTTGGGGGAGTAAGAGAGATTGGGGGAGTGGGAGAGCTTGGCGGATTAGGACATCTTGGGGGAGTAGGTGCGCTTGGGGAAGTAGGAGAGCTTGGGGGAGTATGAGAGCTTGGGGGAGTAGGAGAGCTTGGGGGAGTAGGAGAATTTGGGAGAGTTGGAGAGCTTGGGGGAGTAGGAGATCTTGCGGGAGTAGGAGATCTTGGGGGAGTAGGAGAGTTTGGGGGAGTCGGAGAGCTTGGGGGAGTAGGAGAGCTTGGGGGAGTAGGAGAGCTTGGGGGAATAGGAGAACTTGGGAGAGTAGGAGAGCTTTGGGGAGTAGGGGAGCTTGTGGGAGTAGGAGCGCTTGGGGGACTAGGAGAGCTTGGGGGATTAGGAGAGCTTGGGGGAGTCAGAGAGCTTGGGGCAGTAGGAGAGCTTGGGGGAGTAGGAGATCTTGGGGGGAGTAGGAGAGCTTGGGCGAGTAGGAGAGCTTGGGGGAGTAAGAGAGCTTGGTGGAGTAAGAGAGCTTGGGGAGTAAAAGAGCTTGGAGGAGTAAGAGAGCTTGGGGTAGTGGGAGAGCTTGGGGGAGTATGAGAGCTTGAGGGAGTAGGAGCGCTTGGGGGAGTAGGAGAGCTTGGGTAGTAGGAGAGCTTGGGGGAGTAGGAGAGCTTGGGGGAGTAGGAGAGTTTGGGAGAGTAGGAGAGATTGGGAGAGTAGGAGAGCTTTAGGGAATAGGAGAGCTTGTTGGAGTAGGAGAGCTTGGGGGAGTAGGAGAGCTTGGGGGAGTCTGAGAGCTTGGGGGAGTAGGAGAGCTTGGGCGAGTAGGAGAGCTTGGTGGAGTAGGACAGCTTGGTGGATTACGAGAGCTTGGGGGAGTAGGAGAGCTTGGGGGAGTAGGAGAGCTTGGTAGAGTAGTAGGGCTTGGCGGAGTAGGAGAACTTGGGGCAGTAGGAGAGCTTAGGGGAGTAGGAGAGCTTGGGGGAGTAGGAGAGATTGGGGGAGTAGGAGAGCTTGGGGGAGTCGGAGAGTTTGGGGGAGTAGGAGAGCTTGGCTGAGTAGGAGAGCTTGTGGGCGTATGAGAGCTTGGGGGTATATGAGAGCTTGGGGGTGTGAGAGAACTTGGAGTGTATGAGAGCTTGTGGGAGTAAGAGAGCCTGCGGGTGTAACAGAGCTTGGGGAGTAGGATTTTGGGGGAGTCGGGGAGCTTGGGGGAGTAGGAGACCTTGGGCGAGTCGGAGAGCTTTGGGAAGGAAGAGAGCTTGAGGGAGGAACAAAGGTTGGGAGAGAAAGAGAGCTTGGGGGAGTAAGAGAGCTTGGGGAAGTAGGCGAGCTTGGGGGAAAAGTAGAGCTTGTGGGAGTGGGAGAGCTTGGGCGAGTAGGAGAGCTTTTCGGGATTAAGAGAGCTTGAGGCAGGAAGAAATCTTGGGGGAGAAAGAGAGCTTGGGGGAGTAAGAGAGCTTTGGGGAATAGGAGAGCTTGGGGGAGTAGGAGAGCTTGGGGGAGTAGGAGAGTTTGGGGGAGTAGGAGAGCTTGGGGAGTCGCGGAGCTTGGGGGAGTCGGAGAACTTTTCAGAGTAGGAGAGCTTGGGGTAGTAAGAGAGATTGGGGAGTAAGAGAGCTTGTGGGAGTAAGAGAGCTTGGGGTAGTGGGAGAGCTTGGCGAAGTAGGAGAGCTTGGGGGAGTAGGTGCGCTTGGCGGAGTAGGAGAGCTTGGGGGAGTAGGAGAGCTTGGGGGAGGAGGAGAGCTTGGTGGAGTAAGAGAGCTTGGTGAGTAAGAGAGCTTGGGGGAGTAAGAGAGCTTGGGGGAGTGGGAGAGCTTGGGGGAGTATGAGAGCTTGGGGGAGTAGGAGCGCTTGGGGGAGTAGGAGAGCTTGGGTAGTAGGAGAGCTTGGGGGAGTAGGAAAGCTTGGGGGAGTAGGAGAGTTTGGGAGAGTAGGAGAGATTGGGAGAGTAGGAGAGCTTTGGGGAGTAGGAGAGCTTGTGGGAGTAGGAGAGCTTGGGGGAGTAGGAGAGCTTGGGGGAGTATGAGAGCTTGGGAGAGTAGGAGAGCTTGGGCGAGTAGGAGAGCTTGGCGGAGTAGGAGAGCTTGGGGGAATTAGGAGAGCTTGGGGGAGTAGGAGAGCTTGGGGGAGTAGGAGAGCTTGGTAGAGTAGGAGAGCTTGGCGGAGTAGGAGAACTTGGGGCAGTAGGAGAGCTTAGGGGAGTAGGAGAGCTTGGGGGAGTAGGAGAGCTTACAGATGTAGGAGATCTAACAGAATTATGAAAGCTTGGGAGAGTAGGAGAGCTTGTGGGAGTAGGAGAGCACATCGGAATTGGAGAGCTGACCGGAGTAGGAGAGCTTTGCAGAGTCGGAGAGCTTGGGGGAGTCGGCGAGCTTGGGGGAGCAGGAGAGCTTGGAGGAGTAGGAGAAATTGGCAGAGTCGGAGAGCTTGGGGGAGTAAGAGAGCTTGGGGGAGTAAGAGAGCTTGGGGGAGTAAGAGAGCTTGGGGCAGTGGGAGATCTTGGCGGAGTAGGAGATCTTGGGGGAGTAGCCGTGCTTGGGCGAGTAGGAGAGCTTGGGGGAGTAAGAGAGCTTGGGGCAGTAGGAGATCTTTGGGGAGTAGGAGAGTTTTCTTGGAGTAGGAGAGCTTGGGGGAGTAGGAGAGCTTGGGAGATTAGAAGAGCTTTGGGGAGTAGGGGAGCTTGTGGGTGTAGGAGAGCTTGGGTGAGTAGGAGAGCTTGGGGGATTAGGAGAGCTTGGGGTAGTCAGAGATCTTGGGGCAGTAGGAGAGTTTGGGGGAGTAGGATATCCTGGGGGAGTAGGAGTGCTTGGGCGAGTAGGAGAGCTTGGGGGAGTAAGAGAGCTTGGTGGAGTAAGAGAGCTTGGGGAGTAAGAGAGCTTGGGGGAGTAAAAGAGCTTGGGGGAGTGGGAGAGCTTGCGGGAGTAGGAGAGCTTGGGGGAGTAGGAGCTCTTGGGGGAGTAGGAGAGCTTGGGGGAGTAGGAGATCTTAGGGGAGTAGGAGATCTTGGGGGATTAGGAGAGTTTGGGGGAGTAGGAGAGCTTTGTGGAGCAGGATAGCTTGGGGGAGTAGGAGAGCTTGGGGGATTAGGAGAGCTTGGGAGATTAGGAGAGATTTGGGGAGTAGGAGAGCTTGTGGGAGTAGGAGAGCTTCGGGGAGTAGGAAAACTTGGTGGAGTAGTAGAGCTTGGGGGATTAGGAGAGCTTGGGGGAGTAGGAGAGCTTGGGGGAGTAGGAGAGCTTTGGGGAGTAGGAGAGCTTGGGAGAGTAGGAGAGCTTGGTGGAGGACGAGAGCTTGGGGGAGTAAGAAAGCTTGGGGGAGTAAGATAGCTTGTGGGAGTAGGAGAGCTTGGGAACCGGTGAGCTTGTGGGAATAGGAGAGCTTTGGGGGAGTACGAGCGCTTGCGGGTGTAGGAGAGCTTGAGGGAGAAGGAGAACTTGGCAGAGTAGGAGAGAGTGGGGGAGTAAGAGATCGTGGGGGAGTAAGAGAGCTTGGTGGAGAAAGAGAGCTTGGGGGAGTAAGAGAGCTTGGGGGAGTAAGAGAGCTTGGGGGAGTAGGAGAGCTTGGGGGAGCAGGAGAGCTTGGGCGAGTAGGAGAGCTTGGGGGAGTAGGAGAGCTTGGGAGAGTTGGAGGGCTTGGGGGAGTAGGAGATCTTGCGGGAGTAGGAGATCTTGGGGGAGTAGGAGTGTTTGGGGGTGTAGGAGAGCTTGAGGGAGTAGGAGAGCTTGGGGGAGTAGGAGAGCTTGGGGGATTAGGAGAGCTTGGGGGAGTAAGAGAGCTTGGTGGAGTAAGAGAGCTTGTGGAGTAAGAGAGCTTGGGGGAGTAAGAGAGCTTGGGGGAGTAAGATAGCTTGAGGGAGTAAGGGAGCTTGGGGGAGTAAGAGAGCTTGCGGGTGTATGAGAGCTTCGGCAGTAGGAGAGCTTGGGGGAGTAGGAGAGCTTGTGGGAGTGGGAGAGCTTCGGGGAGTAGGAGAGCTTGGGGGAGTAGGAGAGCTTGGGGGATTAGGAGAGCTTGGGGGAGTAAGAGAGCTTGGGGAGTAACAGAGTTTGGGGGAGTAAGAGAGCTTGAGGGAGTAAGGGAGCTTGGGGGAGTAAGAGAGCTTGCGGGTGTATGAGAGCTTGGGCAGTAGGAGAGCTTGGGGGAGTAGGAGAGCTTGGGTGCGTAGGAGAGATTGGGGGAGCCGGAGAGCTTGGGGGCGTAGGAGAGCTTGGGAGTGTAGGAGAGCTTGCGGTGATCGCGGAGCTTGGGGGAGTAGGAGAACTTGGTAGAGTAGGAGAGCTTGAGGGAGTAAGAGAGCTTGGGGAGTAACAGAGTTTGGGGGAGTAAGAGAGATTGAGGGAGTAAGAGAGCTTGGGGGAGTAAGAGAGCTTGCGGGTGTAAGAGAGCTTGGGGAGTAGGAGAGCTTGGGGGAGTAGGCGAGCTTTGTGGAGTAGGAGACCTTGGGCGAGTAGGAGATCTTGGGGGAGGAAGAGAGCTTGGGGGAGTAAGAGAGATTGGGGGAGTAAGATAGCTTGTGGGAGTAGGAGAGCTTGGGAACAGGTGAGCTTGTGGGAATAGGAGAGCTTTGGGTGAGTACGAGCGCTTGCGGATGTAGGAGAGCTTGAGGGAAAAGGAGAACTTGGCAGAGTAGGAGAGAGTGGGGGAGTAAGAGATCTTGGGGGAGTAAGAGAGCTTGGTGGAGACAGAGAGCTTGGGGGAGTAAGAGAGCTTGGGGGAGTAAGAGAGCTTGGTGGAGTAAGAGAGCTTGGGGGAGTAAGAGAGCGTGGGGGTGTAAGAGAGCTTGGGGGAGTAGGAGAACTTGGGGGAGTAAGAGAGCTTGGTGGAGTAAGAGAGCTTGGGGGAGTAAGAGAGCGTGGGGGTGTAAGAGAGCTTGGGGGAGTAGGAGAACTTGGCAGAGTAGGAGACCTTGGGGGAGTTAGAGAGCTTGGGGGAGTAGGAGAGCTTGGGGGAGCAGGAGAACTTGGGCGAGTAGGAGAGCTTGGGGGAGTAAGAGAGCTTAGGGGAGTAAGAGAGCTTGGGGGAGTAGGAGAGCTTGGGGGAGTAGTAGAGCTTGGGGCAGTAAGAGCGCTTGGGGGTGTAGGACAGCTTGGGGGAGAAGGAGAGCTTGGGGGAGTAGGAGAACTTGGCAGAGGAGGTGCGCTTGGAGGTGTAAGAGAGCTTAGGGGAGTAAGAGAGCTAGGGGGAGCAAGAGAGCTTGGGGGAATACGAGAGCTTGGGGCAGTAGGAGAACTTGGGCGAGTAGGGGAGCTTGGGGGAGTAGGAGAAAATGGGGGATTCGGGGAGCTTGGGGGAATTGGAGAACTTGGCACAGTAGGAGAGCTTGGGGGAGTAAGAGAGCTTGGGGGAGTAAGAAAGCTTGGGGCAGTCGGAGATCTTGGGGGAGTAGGAGATCTTATTGGAGTAGGAGAGCTTGGGCGATTCGGAGAGCTTGGGGGAGTAAGAGAGCTTGCTGGAGTAAGAGAGCTTGGGGAGTAAGAGAACTTGGGGGAGTAAGAGAGCTTGGGGGAGTGGGAGAGCTTGGCGGAGTAGGAGAGCTTGGGGGAGTAGGTGCGCTTGGGGAAGTAGGAGAGCTTGGGTGAGTATGAGAGCTTGGGGGAGTAGGAGAGCTTGGGGGAGTAGGAGAGATTGGGAGAGTTGGAGAGCTTGGGGGAGTAGGAGAGCTTGGGGGAGTAGGAGAGCTTTATGGGAATAGGAGAGCTTGGGAGAGTAGGAGAGCTTTGGGGAGTAGGGGAGCTTGTGGGAGTAGGAGCGCTTGGGGGACTAGGAGAGCTTGGGGGATTAGGAGAGCTTGGGGGAGTCAGAGAGCTTGGGGCAGTCGGAGAGCTTGGGGGAGTAAGAGATCTTGGGGGGAGTAGGAGAGCTTGGGCGAGTAGGAGAGCTTGGGGGAGTAAGAGAGCTTGGGGGAGTAAGAGAGCTTGGGGAGTATAAGAGCTTGGAGGAGTAAGAGAGCTTGGGGTAGTGGGAGAGCTTGGGGGAGTATGAGAGCTTGAGGGAGTAGGAGCGCTTGGGGGAGTAGGAGAGTTTGGGAGAGTAGGAGAGATTGGGAGAGTAGGAGAGCTTTAGGGAATAGGAGAGCTTGTGGGAGTAGGAGAGCTTGGGGGAGTAGGAGAGCTTGGGGGAGTATGAGAGCTTGGGGGAGTAGGAGAGCTTGGGCGAGTAGGAGAGCTTGGTGGAGTAGGACAGCTTGGGGGATTACGAGAGCTTGGGGGAGTAGGAGAGCTTGGGGGAGTAGGAGAGCTTGGTAGAGTAGGAGAGCTTGGCGGAGTAGGAGAACTTGGGGCAGTAGGAGAGCTTGGGTGTGTGAGAGAACTTGGGGTGTATGAGAGCTTGGGGGAGTAAGAGAGCCTGCGGGTGTAAGAGAGCTTGGGGAGTAGGATTTTGGGGGAGTCGGGGAGCTTGGGGGTGTAGGAGACCTTGGGCGAGTCGGAGAGCTTTGGGAAGGAAGAGAGCTTGAGGGAGGAACAAAGGTTGGGAGAGAAAGAGAGCTTGGGGGAGTAAGAGAGCTTGGGGAAGTAGGCGAGCTTGGGGGAGTAGTAGAGCTTGTGGGAGTGGGAGAGCTTGGGCGAGTAGGAGAGCTTTTCGGGATTAAGAGAGCTTGAGGCAGGAAGAAAGCTTGGGGGAGAAAGAGAGCTTGGGGGAGTAAGAGAGCTTTGGGGAATAGGAGAGCTTGGGGGAGTAGGAGAGCTTGGGGGAGTAGGAGAGTTTGGGGGAGTAGGAGAGCTTGGGGAGTCGCGGAGCTTGGGGGAGTCGGAGAACTTGTCAGAGTAGGAGAGCTTGGGGTAGTAAGAGAGCTTGTGGAGTAAGAGAGCTTGTGGGAGTAAGAGAGCTTGGGGAAGTGGGAGAGCTTGGCGAAGTAGGAGAGCTTGGGGGAGTAGGTGCGCTTGGCGGAGTAGGAGAGCTTGGGGGAGTAGGAGAGCTTGGGGGAGTAGGAGATCTTGGGGGATTGGAGAGCTTCGGCGAGTAGGAGAGCTTGGGGGAGTAAGAGAGCTTGGTGGAGTAAGAGAGCTTGGTGAGTAAGAGAGCTTGGGGGAGTAAGAGAGATGGGGGAGTGGGAGAGCTTGGGGGAGTATGAGAGCTTGGGGGAGTAGGAGCGCTTGGGGGAGTAGGAGAGCTTGGGTAGTAGGAGAGCTTGGGGGAGTAGGAGAGCTTGGGGGAGTAGGAGAGTTTGGGAGAGTAGGAGAGATTGGGAGAGTAGGAGAGCTTTGGGGAGTAGGAGAGCTTGTGGGAGTAGGAGAGCTTGGGGGAGTAGGAGAGCTTGGGGGAGTATGAGAGCTTGGGAGAGTAGGAGAGCTTGGGCGAGTAGGAGAGCTTGGCGGAGTAGGAGAGCTTGGGGGATTAGGAGAGCTTGGGGGAGTAGGAGAGCTTGGGGGAGTAGGAGAGCGGGGTAGAGTAGGAGAGCTTGGCGGAGTAGGAGAACTTGGGGCAGTAGGAGAGCTTCGGGGAGTAGGAGAGCTTGGGGGAGTAGGAGAGCTGACAGATGTAGGAGATCTAACAGAATTATGAAAGCTTGGGAGAGTAGGAGAGCTTGTGGGAGTAGGAGAGCACATCGGAATTGGAGAGCTGACCGGAGAAGGAGAGCTTTGCAGAGTCGGAGAGCTTGGGGGAGTCGGCGAGCTTGGGGGAGTAGGAGAGCTTGCAGGAGTAGGATAAATTGGCAGTGTCGGAGAGCTTGGTGGAGTAGGAGAGCTTGGGGGATTAGGAGAGCTTGGGGGAGTAGGAGAGCTTGGAGGAGTAGGAGAAATTGGCAGAGTCGGAGAGCTTGGGGGAGTAGCAGTGCTTGGGCGAGTAGGAGAGCTTGGGGGAGTAAGAGAGCTTGGGGGAGTAGGAGATCTTGGGGGAGTAGGAGAGTTTTCTTGGAGTAGGAGAGCTTGGGGGAGTAGGAGAGCTTGGGAGATTAGAAGAGCTTTGGGGAGTAGGGGAGCTTGTGGGTGTAGGAGAGCTTGGGAGAGTAGGAGAGCTTGGGGGATTAGGAGAGCTTTGGGTAGTCAGAGATCTTGGAGCAGTAGGAGAGTTTGGGGGAGTAGGATATCCTGGGAGAGTAGGAGTGCTTGGGCGAGTAGGAGAGCTTGGGGGAGTAAGAGAGCTTGGTGGAGTAAGAGAGCTTGGGGAGTAAGAGAGCTTGGGGGAGTAAAAGAGCTTGGGGGAGTGGGAGAGCTTGCGGGAGTAGGAGAGCTTGGGGGAGTAGGAGCGCTTGGGGGAGTAGGAGAGCTTGGTGGAGTAGGAGATCTTAGGGGAGTAGGAGATCTTGGGGGATTCGGAGAGTTTGGGGGAGTAGGAGAGCTTGGGGGAGCAGGATAGCTTGGGGGAGTAGGAGAGCTTGGGGGATTAGGAGAGCTTGGGAGATTAGGAGAGCTTTGGGGAGTAGGAGAGCTTGTGGGAGTAGGAGAGCTTCGGGGAGTAGGAAAACTTGGGGGAGTAGGAGAGCTTGGGGGATTAGGAGAGCTTGGGGGAGTAGGAGAGCTTGGGGGAGTAGGAGAGCTTGGGGGAGTAGGAGAGCTTGGGAGAGTAGGAGAGCTTGGTGGAGGACAAGAGCTTGGGGGAGTAAGAGAGCTTGGGGGAGTAAGATAGCTTGTGGGAGTAGGAGAGCTTGGGAACCGGTGAGCTTGTGGGAATAGGAGAGCTTTGGGGGAGTACGAGCGCTTGCGGGTGTAGGAGAGCTTGAGGGAGAAGGAGAACTTGGCAGAGTAGGAGAGAGTGGGGGAGTAAGAGATCGTGGGGGAGTAAGAGAGCTTGGTGGAGAAAGAGAGCTTGGGGGAGTAAGAGAGCTTGGGGGAGTAAGAGATCTTGGGGGAGTAAGAGAGCTTGGGGGAGCAAGAGAGCGTGGGGGTGTAAGAGAGCTTGGGGGAGTAGGAGAACTTGGCAGAGTAGGAGACCTTGGGGGAGTTAGAGAGCTTGGGGGAGTAAGAGAGCTTGGGGGAGTAAGAGAGCTTGGGGGAGTAGGAGAGCTTGGGGGAGCAGGAGAGCTTGGGCGAGTAGGAGAGCTTGGGGGAGTAGGAGAGCTTGGGAGAGTTGGAGGGCTTGGGGGAGTAGGAGATCTTGCGGGAGTAGGAGATCTTGGGGGAGTAGGAGTGTTTGAGGGAGTAGGAGAGCTTGGGGGAGTAGGAGAGCTTGGGGGAGTAGGAGAGCTTGGGGGATTAGGAGAGCTTGGGGGAGTAAGAGAGCTTGGGGGAGTAAGAGAGCTTGGTGGAGTAAGAGAGCCTGGGGAGTAGGAGAGCTTGGGCGAGTAGGAGAGCTTGGTGGAGTAGGACAGCTTGGGGGATTACGAGAGCTTCGGGGAGTAGGAGAGCTTGGGGGAGTAGGAGAGCTTGGTAGAGTAGGAGAGCTTGGCGGAGTAGGAGAACTTGGGGCAGTAGGAGAGCTTGGGTGTGTGAGAGAACTTGGGGTGTATGAGAGCTTGGGGGAGTAAGAGAGCCTGCGGGTGTAAGAGAGCTTGGGGAGTAGGATTTTGGGGGAGTCGGGGAGCTTGGGGGTGTAGGAGACCTTGGGCGAGTCGGAGAGCTTTGGGAAGGAAGAGAGCTTGAGGGAGGAACAAAGATTGGGAGAGAAAGAGAGCTTGGGGGAGTAAGAGAGCTTGGGGAAGTAGGCGAGCTTGGGGGAGTAGTAGAGCTTGTGGGAGTGGGAGAGCTTGGGCGAGTAGGAGAGCTTTTCGGGATTAAGAGAGCTTGAGGCAGGAAGAAAGCTTGGGGGAGAAAGAGAGCTTGGGGGAGTAAGAGAGCTTTGGGGAATAGGAGAGCTTGGGGGAGTAGGAGAGCTTGGGGGAGTAGGAGAGTTTGGGGGAGTAGGAGAGCTTGGGGAGTCGCGGAGCTTGGGGGAGTCGGAGAACTTGTCAGAGTAGGAGAGCTTGGGGTAGTAAGAGAGCTTGGGGAATAAGAGAGCTTGTGAGAGTAAGAGAGCTTGGGGAAGTGGGAGAGCTTGGCGAAGTAGGAGAGCTTGGGGGAGTAGGTGCGCTTGGCGGAGTAGGAGAGCTTGGGGGAGTAGGAGAGCTTGGGGGAGTAGGAGATCTTGGGGGAGTAGGAGAGCTTCGGCGAGTAGGAGAGCTTGGGGGAGTAAGAGAGCTTGGTGGAGTAAGAGAGCTTGGTGAGTAAGAGAGCTTGGGGGAGTAAGAGAGCTTGGGGGAGTGGGAGAGCTTGGGGGAGTATGAGAGCTTGGGGGAGTAGGAGCGCTTGGGGGAGTAGGAGAGCTTGGGTAGTAGGAGAGCTTGGGGGAGTAGGAGAGCTTGGGGGAGTAGGAGAGTTTGGGAGAGTAGGAGAGATTGGGAGAGTAGGAGAGCTTTGGGGAGTAGGAGAGCTTGTGGGAGTAGGAGAGCTTGGGGGAGTAGGAGAGCTTGGGGGAGTATAAGAGCTTGGGAGAGTAGGAGAGCTTGGGCGAGTAGGAGAGCTTGGCGGAGTAGGAGAGCTTGGGGGATTAGGAGAGCTTGGGGGAGTAGGAGAGCTTGGGGGAGTAGGAGAGCGGGGTAGAGTAGGAGAGCTTGGCGGAGTAGGAGAACTTGGGGCAGTAGGAGAGCTTAGGGGAGTAGGAGAGCTTGGGGGAGTAGGAGAGCTGACAGATGTAGGAGATCTAACAGAATTATGAAAGCTTGGGACAGTAGGAGAGCTTGTGGGAGTAGGAGAGCACATCGGAATTGGAGAGCTGACCGGAGAAGGAGAGCTTTGCAGAGTCGGAGAGCTTGGGGGAGTCGGCGAGCTTGGGGGAGTAGGAGAGCTTGGAGGAGTAGGATAAATTGGCAGTGTCGGAGAGCTTGGTGGAGTAGGAGAGCTTGGGGGATTAGGAGAGCTTGGGGGAGTAGGAGAGCTTGGAGGAGTAGGAGAAATTGGCAGAGTCGGAGAGCTTGGGGGAGTAGCAGTGCTTGGGCGAGTAGGAGAGCTTGGGGGAGTAAGAGAGCTTGGGGGAGTAGGAGATCTTGGGGGAGTAGGAGAGTTTTCTTGGAGTAGGAGAGCTTGGGGGAGTAGGAGAGCTTGGGAGATTAGAAGAGCTTTGGGGAGTAGGGGAGCTTGTGGGTGTAGGAGAGCTTGGGAGAGTAGGAGAGCTTGGGGGATTAGGAGAGCTTGGGGTAGTCAGAGATCTTGGGGCAGTAGGAGAGTTTGGGGGAGTAGGATATCCTGGGGGAGTAGGAGTGCTTGGGCGAGTAGGAGAGCTTGGGGGAGTAAGAGAGCTTGGTGGAGTAAGAGAGCTTGGGGAGTAAGAGAGCTTGGGTGAGTAAAAGAGCTTGGGGGAGTGGGAGAGCTTGGGGGAGTAGGAGAGCTTGGGGGAGTAGGAGCGCTTGGGGGAGTAGGAGAGCTTGGTGGAGTAGGAGATCTTAGGGGAGTAGGAGATCTTGGGGCATTAGGAGAGTTTGGGGGAGCAGGAGAGCTTGGGGGAGCAGGATAGCTTGGGGGAGTAGGAGAGCTTGGGGGATTAGGAGAGCTTGGGAGATTAGGAGAGCTTTGGGGAGTAGGAGAGCTTCTGGGAGTAGGAGAGCTTCGGGGAGTAGGAAAACTTGGGGGAGTAGGAGAGCTTGGGGGATTACGAGAGCTTGGGGGAGTAGGAGAGCTTGGGGGAGTAGGAGAGCTTGGGGGAGTAGGAGAGCTTGGGAGAGTAGGAGAGCTTGGTGGAGGACGAGAGCTTGGGGGAGTAAGAGAGCTTGGGGGAGTAAGATAGCTTGTGGGAGTAGGAGAGCTTGGGAACCGGTGAGCTTGTGGGAATAGGAGAGCTTTGGGGGAGTACGAGCGCTTGCGGGTGTGGGAGAGCTTGAGGGAGAAGGAGAACTTGGCAGAGTAGGAGAGAGTGGGGGAGTAAGAGATCGTGGGGGAGTAAGAGAGCTTGGTGGAGAAAGAGAGCTTGGGGGAGTAAGAGAGCTTGGGGGAGTAAGAGAGCTTGGGGGAGTAAGAGAGCTTGGGGGAGCAATTGAGCGTGGGGGTGTAAGAGAGCTTGGGGGAGTAGGAGAACTTGGCAGAGTAGGAGACCTTGGGGGAGTTAGAGAGCTTGGGGGAGTAAGAGAGCTTGGGGGACTAAGAGAGCTTGGGGGAGTAGGAGAGCTTGGGGGAGCAGGAGAGCTTGGGCGAGTAGGAGAGCTTGGGGGAGTAGGAGAGCTTGGGAGAGTTGGAGGGCTTGGGGGAGTAGGAGATCTTGCGGGAGTAGGAGAACTTCGGGGAGTAGGAGTGTTTGAGGGAGTAGGAGAGCTTGGGGGAGTAGGAGAGCTTGGGGGAGTAGGAGAGCTTGGGGGATTAGGAGAGCTTGGGGGAGTAAGAGAGCTTGGGGGATTAAGAGAGCTTGGTGGAGTAAGAGAGCCTGGGGAGTAAGAGAGCTTGGGGGAGTAAGAGAGCTTTGGGGAGTGGGAGAGCTTGGGCGAGTATGAGAGCTTGGGGGAGTAGGAGCGCTTGGGGGAGTAGGAGAGCTTGGGTAGTAGGAGAGCTTGGGGGAGTAGGAGAGCTTGGGGGAGTAGGAGAGTTTGGGAGAGTCGGAGAGAGTGGGAGAGTAGGAGAGCTTTGGGGAGTAGGAGAGCTTGTGGGAGTAGGAGAGCTTGGGGGAGTAGGAGAGTTTGGGGGAGAATGAGAGCTTGGGGGAGTAGGAGAGCTTGGGCGAGTAGGAGAGCTTGGTGGAGTAGGAGAGCTTGGGGGATTAGGAGAGCTTGGGGGAGTAGGAGAGCTTGAGGGAGTAGGAGAGCTTGGTAGAATAGGAGAGCTTGGCGGAGTAGGAGAACTTGGGGCAGTAGGAGAGCTTAGGGGAGTAGGAGCGCTTGGGGGAGTAGGAGAGCTTACAGATGTAGGAGACCTTACAGAATTATGAAAGCTTGGGAGAGTAGGAGAGCTTGTGGGAGTAGGAGAGCACACCGGAATTGGAGAGCTGACCGGAGTAGGAGAGCTTTGCGGAGTCGGAGAGCTTGGGGGAGTCGTCGAGCTTGGGGGAGTAGGAGAGCTTGGAGGAGTAGGAGAAATTGGCAGAGTCGGAGAGCTTGGGGGTGTAAGAGAGCTTGGGGGAGTAAGAGAGCTTGGGGGAGTAAGAGAGCTTGGGGCAGTCGGAGATCTTGGCGGAGTAGGAGATCTTGGGGGAGTAGGAGTGCTTGGGCGAGTAGGAGAGCTTGGGGGAGTAAGAGAGCTTTTTGGTGTCAGAAAGCTTGGGGTGTAAGAGAGCTTGGGGGAGTAAGAGAGCTTGGGGGAGTGGGAGAGCTTGGGGGAGTAGGAGAGCTCGGGGGAGTAGGAGCGCTTAAGAGAGTAGGAGAGCTTGTGGGAGTAGGAGAGCTTTGGGGAGTAGGAGAGATTGGGAGAGTATGAGAGATTGGGGGAGCAGGAGATCTTGGGGGAGTAGGAGATCTTGGGGGAGTAGGAGAGTTTTCTTGGAGTAGGAGACCTTGGGGGAGTAGGAGAGCTTGGGAGATTAGAAGAGCTTTGGGGAGTAGGGGAGCTTGTGGGAGTAGGAGAGCTTGGGGGAGTAGGAGAGCTTGGGGGATTAGCAGAGCTTGCGGGAGTCAGAGATCTTGGGGCAGTCGGAGAGTTTGGGGGAGTAGGAGAGCTTGGGGGAGCAGGAGAGCTTGGGCGAGTAGGAGAGCTTGGGGGAGTAGGAGAGCTTGGGAGAGTTGGAGGGCTTGGGGGAGTAGGAGATCTTGCGGGAGTAGGAGATCTTGGGGGAGTAGGAGTATTTGGGGGAGTAGGAGAGCTTGGGGGAGTAGGAGAGCTTGGGGGAGTAGGAGAGCTTGGGGGAGTAGGAGAGCTTGGGAGAGTAGGAGAGCTTTGGGGAGTAGGAGAGCTTGTGGGAGTAGGAGCGCTTGGGGGACTAGGAGAGCTTGGGGGATTAGGAGTGCTTGGGGGAGTAAGAGAGCTTGGGGGAGTAAGAGAGCTTGGTGGAGTAAGAGAGCTTGGGGAGTAAGAGAGCTTGGGGGAGTAAGAGAGCTTGGGGGAGTGGGAGAACCTTGGGGAGTATAAGAGCTTGGGGGAGTAGAGCGCTTGGGGGAGTAGGAGAGCTTGGGTAGTAGGAGAGCTTGGGGGAGTAGGAGAGTTTGGGGGAGTAGGAGAGTTTGGGAGAGTAGGAGAGATTGGGAGAGTAGAAGAGCTTTGGGGAGTAGGAGAGCTTGTGGGAGTAGGAGAGCTAGGGGCAGTAGGAGAGTTTGGGGGAGTAGGATATCCTGGGGGAGTAGGAGTGATTGGGCGAGTAGGAGAGCTTGGGGGAGTAAGCGAGCTTAGTGGAGTAAGAGAGCTTGGGGAGTAAGCGAGCTTGGGGGAGTAAAAGTGCTTGGGGGAGTGGGAGAGCTTGGGGGAGTAGGAGAGCTTGGGGGAGTAGGAGCGCTTGAAGGAATTAGGAGAGCTTGGGGGAGTCTGAGATCTTGGGAGAGTAGGAGATCTTGGGGGAGTAGGAGAGTTTGGGGGAGTAGGAGAGCTTGGGGGAGGAGGAGAGCTTGGGGGAGTAGGAGAGCTTGGGGGATTAGGAGAGCTTGGGAGATTAGGAGAGCTTTGGGGAGTAGGAGAGCTTGTGGGAGTAGGAGAGCTTCGGGGAGTAGGAGAGCTTGGGGGAGTAGGAGAGCTTGGGGGATTAGGAGAGCTTGGGGGAGTAGGAGAGCTTGGGGGAGTAGGAGAGCTTGGGGGAGTAGGAGAGCTTGGGAGAGTAGGAGAGCTTGGTGGAGTAGGAGAGCTTGGGAGAGTAGGAGATCTTGGCGGAGTAGGAGATTTTGGGGCAGTAGGAGAGCTTAGGGGAGTAGGGGAGCTTGGGGGAGTAGGAGAGCTTGGGGGAGGAGGAGAGCTTGGGGGAGTAGGAGAGCTTGGGGGATTAGGAGAGCTTGGGAGATTAGGAGAGCTTTGGGGAGTAGGAGAGCTTGTGGGAGTAGGAGAGCTTCGGGGAGTAGGAGAGCTTGGGGGAGTAGGAGAGCTTGGGGGATTAGGAGAGCTTGGGGGAGTAGGAGAGCTTGGGGGAGTAGGAGAGCTTGGGGGAGTAGGAGAGCTTGGGAGAGTAGGAGAGCTTGGTGGAGTAGGAGAGCTTGGGAGAGTAGGAGATCTTGGCGGAGTAGGAGATTTTGGGGCAGTAGGAGAGCTTAGGGGAGTAGGGGAGCTTGGGGGAGTAGGAGAGCTTGGGGGCGTAGGAGAGATTGGGGGAGTCGGAGAGTTTGGGGGAGTAGGAGAGCTTGGGAGTGTAGGAGAGCTTGGGGGAGTAGGGGAGCTTGTGGGAGTAGGAGAGCTTGGGGGAGTAGGAGAGCTTGGGGGAAAGGAGAGCTTGGGAGAGTAGGAGAGCTTTGGGGAGTAGGGGAGCGTGTGGGAGTAGGAGCGCTGGGGTGACTAGGAGAGCTTGGGGGATTAGGATAGCTTGGGGGAGGAAGAGAGCTTGCGGCAGTAGGCGAGCGTGGGGGAGTAGGAGATCTTGGGGGAGTAGGAGAGATTGGGCGAGTAGGAGAGATTGGGGGAGTAAGAGAGCTTGGTGGAGTAAGAGAGCTTGGGGAGTAAGAGAGCTTGGTGGAGTAAGAGATCTTGGGGGAGTGGGAAAGCTTGGGGGAGTAAGAGAGCTTGGTGGAGTAAGAGAGCTTGGGGAGTAAGAGAGCTTGGTGGAGTAAGAGAGCTTGAGGGAGTGGGAGAGCTTGGGGGAGTATGAGAGCATGGGCGAGAAGGAGAGCTTGGGGGAGTATGAGAGCTTGGGGGAGTAGGAGCGCTTGGGGGAGTAGGGGAGCTTGGGGGAGTAGGAGAGTTTGGAAGAGTAGGAGAGATTGGGAGAGTAGGAGAGCTTTGGGGAGTAGGAGAGCTTGTGGGAGTAGGAGAGCTTGGGGGAGTAGGAGAGCTTGGGGGAGTATGAGAGCTTGGGGGAGTAGGAGAGCTTGGGCGAGTAGGAAAGCTTGGTGGAGTAGGAGAGCTTGGGGGATTAGGAGAGCTTGGGGGCGTAGGAGAGCTTGGGGGAGTAGGAGAGCTTGGTAGAGTAGGAGAGCTTGGCGGAGTAGGAGAACTTGGGGCTGTAGGAGAGCTTAGGGGAGTAGGAGAGCTTGGGGGAGTAGGAGAGCTTACAGATGTAGGAGATCTAACAGAATTATGAAAGCTTGGGAGAGTAGGAGAGCTTGTGGGAGTAGGAGAGCACACCGGAATTGGAGAGCTGACCGGAGTAGGAGAGCTTTGCGGAGTCGGAGAGCTTGGGGGAGTCGGCGAGCTTGGTGGAGTAGGAGAGCTTGGAGGAGTAGGAGAAATTGGCAGAGTCGGAGAGCTTGGGGGAGTAAGAGAGCTTGGGGGAGTAAGAGAGCTTGGGGGAGTAAGAGAGCTTGGGGCAGTCGGAGATCTTGGCGGAGTAGGAAATCTTGGGGGTGTAGCAGTGCTTGGGCGAGTAGGAGAGCTTGGGGGAGTAAGAGAGCTTGGGGGAGTAGGAAATCTTGGGGGAGTAGGAGAGTTTTCTTGGAGTAGGAGAGCTTGGGGGAGTAGGAGAGCTTGGGAGATTAGAAGAGCTTGGAGGAGTGGGAGAGCTTGGGGGAGCAGGAGAGCTTGGGGGAGTAGGAGCGCTTGGGGGAGTAGGAGAGCTTGGGGGAGTAGGAGATCTTGGGTGAGAAGGAGATCTTGGGGGAGTAGGAGAGTTTGGGGGAGTAGGAGAGCTTGGGGGAGTAGGAGAGCTTGGGGGAGTAGGAGAGCTTGGGGGATTAGGAGAGCTTGGGAGATTAGGAGAGCTTTGAGGAGTAAGAGAGCTTGTGGGAGTAGGAGACCATCGGGGAGTAGGAGAACTTGGGGGAGTAGGAGAGCTTGGGCGATTAGGAGAGCTTGGGGGAGTAGGAGAGCTTGGGGGAGTAGGAGAGCTTGGGGGAGTAGGAGAGCTTGGGAGAGTAGGAGAGCTTGGTGGAGTAGGAGAGCTTGGGAGAGTAGGAGAGCTTGGCGGAGTAGGAGATCTTGGGGCAGTAGGAGAGCTTAGGGGAGTAGGAGAGCTTGGGGGAGTAGGAGAGCTTGGGGGGGTAGGAGAGATTGGGGGAGTCGGAGAGCTTGGGGCAGTCGGAGAGCTTGGGAGTGTAGGAGAGCTTGGGGGCGTATGAGAGCTTCGGGCGTATGAGAGCTTGGGGGAGTATGAGAGCTTGGGGTGTATGAGAGCTTGGGTAAGTAGGCGAGCTTGGGGGAGTAGTAGAGCTTGTCGGAGTGGGAGAGCTTGGGCGAGTAGGAGAGCTTGGGGGAGTAAGAGAGCTTGAGGGAGTAGGAGAGCTTGGGGGAGTAGGAGTGCTTGGGGGAGTAGGAGAGCTTGGGGGAGTAGGAGAGTTTGGGTGAGCAGGAGAGCTTGCGGTGATCGCGGAGCTTGGGGGAGTGGGAGAACTTGGTAGAATAGGAGAGCTTGGGGGAGTAACAGAGCTTCGGGAGTAACAGAGTTTGTGGGAGTAAGAGAGCTTGAGGGAGTAAGAGAGCTTGGGGGAGTAAGAGAGCTTGCGGGTGTAAGAGAGCTTGGGGAGTAGGAGAGCTTGGGGGAGTAGGCGAGCTTGGGGGAGTATGAGAGCTTTGGGGAGTAGGAGAGCTTGTGGGAGTAGGAGAGCTTCGGGGAGTAGGAGAGCTTGCGGGAGTAGGAGAGCTTGGGGGATTAGGAGAGCTTTGGAGATTAGGAGAGCTTTGGGGAGTAGGAGAGATTGTGGGAGTATGAGAGCTTGGGGGATTAGGACAGCTTGGGAGATTAGGAGAGCTTTGGGGAGTAGGACAGCTTGTGGGAGTAGGAGAGCTTCGGGGATTAGGAGAGCTTGGGCGAGTAGGAGAGCTTGGGGGAGTAGGAGAGCTTGGGGGATTAGGAGAGCTTGGGGGAGTAGGAGAGCTTGGGGGAGTAGGAGAGCTTGGGAGAGTCGGAGAGCTTGGTGGAGTAGGAGAGCTTGGGAGAGTAGGAGAGCTTGGCGGAGTAGGAGATCTTGGGGCAGTAGGGGAGCTTAGGGGAGTAGGAGAGCTTGGGGGAGTAGGAGAGCTTGGGTGCGTAGGAGAGATTGGGGGAGCCGGAGAGCTTGGAGGAGTAGGAGAGCTTGGGAGTGTAGGAGAGCTTGGTGGCGTATGAGAGCTTGGGGCGTATGAGAGCTTGGGGGAGTATGAGAGCTTGGGGTGTATGAGAGCTTGGGGAAGTAGGCGAGCTTGGGGGAGTAGTAGAGCTTGTGGGAGTGGGAGAGCTTGGGCGAGTAGGAGAGCTTGGGGAAGTAAGAGAGCTTGGGGGAGTAGGAGAGCTTTGGGGAGTAGGAGAGCTTGGGGGAGTAGGAGAGCTTGGGGGAGTAGGAGAGTTTGGGTGAGTAGGAGAGCTTGCGGTGATCGCGGAGCTTGGGGGAGTAGGAGAACTAGGTAGAGTAGGGGAGCTTGGGGGAGTAAGAGAGATTGGGGAGTAAAAGAGTTTGGGGGAGTAAGAGAGATTGAGGGAGTAAGAGAGCTTGGGTGAGTAAGAGAGCTTGCGGGTATAAGAGAGCTTGGGGAGTAGGAGAGCTTGGGGGAGTAGGCGAGCTTGGGGGAGTAGGAGAGCTTTGGGGAGTAGGAGAGCTTGTGGCAGTCGGAGAGCTTCGGGGAGTAGGAGAGCTTGGGGGAGTAGGAGAGCTTGGGGGATTAGGAGAGCTTGGGAGATTAGGAGAGCTTTGGGGAGTAGGAGAGCTTGTGGGAGTAGGAGAGCTTGGGGGATTAGGAGAGCTTGGGAGATTAGGAGAGCTTTCGGGAGTAGGAGAGCTTGGGGGAGTAGGAGAGCTTGGGGGAGGAGGAGAGCTTGGGAGAGTAGGAGAGCTTGGGGGAGCAGGAGAGCTTGGGCGAGTAGGATAGCTTGGGGGAGTAGGAGAGCTTGGGAGAGTTGGAGAGCTTGGGGGAGTAGGAGATCTTGCGGGAGTAGGAGATCTTGGGGGAGTAGGAGAGCTTGGGGGATTAGGAGTGCTTGGGGGAGTAAGAGCGCTTGGGGGAGTAAGAGAGCTTGGTGGAGTAAGAGAGCTTGGGGAGTAAGAGAGCTTGGGGGAGTAAGAGAGCTTGGGGGAGTGGGAGAGCTTGGGGGAGTATGAGAGCTTGGGGGAGTAGAGCGCTTGGGGGAGTAGGAATGCTTGGTTAGTAGTAGAGCTTGGAGGAGTAGGAGAGTTTGGGAGAGTAGGAGAGATTGGGAGAGTAGGAGAGCTTTGGGGAGTAGGAGAGCTTGTGGGAGTAGGAGAGCTTGGGGCAGTAGGAGAGTTTGGGGGAGTAGGATATCCTGGGGGAGTAGGAGCGCTTGGAAGACTATGAGAGCTTGGGGGAATAGGAGTGCTTGGTGGAGTAAGAGAGCTTGGGGGAGTAAGAGAGCTTGGTGGAGTAAGAGAGCTTGCGGAGTAAGAGAGCTTGGGGGAGTAAAAGAGCTTGGGGGAGTGGGAGAGCTTGGGGGAGTAGGAGAGATTGGGGGAGTAGGAGCGCTTGAAGGAATTAGGAGAGCTTGGGGGAGTATGAGATCTTGGGGGAGTAGGAGAGTTTGGGAGAGTAGGAGAGCTTGGGGGAGCAGGAGAGCTTGGGCGAGTAGGATAGCTTGGGGGAGTAGGAGAGCTTGGGAGAGTTGGAGAGCTTGGGGGAGTAGGAGATCTTGCGGGAGTAGGAGATCTTGGGGGAGTAGGAGAGCTTGGGGGATTAGGAGTGCTTGGGGGAGTAAGAGAGCTTGGGGGAGTAAGAGAGCTTGGTGGAGTAAGAGAGCTTGGGGAGTAAGAGAGCTTGGGGGAGTAAGAGAGCTTGGGGGAGTGGGAGAGCTTGGGGGAGTATGAGAGCTTGGGGGAGTAGAGCGCTTGGGGGAGTAGGAAAGCTTGGGTAGTAGGAGAGCTTGGGGGAGTAGGGGAGCTTGGGGGAGTAGGAGAGTTTGGGAGAGTAGGAGAGATTGGGAGAGTAGGAGAGCTTTGGGGAGTAGGAGAGCTTGTGGGAGTAGGAGAGCTTGGGGCAGTAGGAGAGTTTGGGGGAGTAGGATATCCTGGGGGAGTAGGAGCGCTTGGGGGACTATGAGAGCTTGGGGGATTAGGAGTGCTTGGTGGAGTAAGAGAGCTTGGGGGAGTAAGAGAGCTTGGTGGAGTAAGAGAGCTTGCGGAGTAAGAGAGCTTGGGGGAGTAAGAGAGCTTGGGGGAGTGGGAGAGCTTGGGGGAGTAGGAGAGCTTGGGGGAGTAGGAGCGCATGAAGGAATTAGGAGAGCTTGGGGGAGTATGAGATCTTGGGGGAGTAGGAGAGTTTGGGGGAGTAGGAGAGCTTGGGGGAGTAAGAGAGCTTGGTGGAGTAAGAGACCTTGGGGAGTAAGAGAGCTTGGGAGAGTAAAAGTGCTTGGGGGAGTGGGAGAGCTTGGGGGAGTAGGAGAGCTTGGGGGAGTAGGAGCGCTTGAAGGAATTAGGAGAGCTTGGGGGAGTATGAGATCTTGGGGGAGTAGGAGAGTTTGGGGGAGTAGGAGAGCTTGGGGGATTAGGCGAGCTTGGGAGATTAGGAGAGCTTTGGGGAGTAGGAGAGCTTGGGGGAGTAGGAGAGCTTCAGAGAGTAGGAGAGCTTGGTGGAGTAGGAGAGCTTGGGAGAGTAGGAGAGCTTGGCGGAGTAGGAGATCTTGGGGCAGTAGGAGAGCTTAGGGGAGTAGGAGAGCTTGGGGGTGTAGGAGAGCTTGGGGGCGTAGGAGAGATTGGGGGAGTCGGAGAGCTTGGGGGAGTAGGAGAGCTTGGGAGTGTAGGAGAGCTTGGGGCAGTAGGGAAGCTTGTGGGAGTAGGAGAGCTTGGGGGTGTAGGAGAGCTTGGTGGAGTAGGAGAGCTTGGGAGAGTAGGAGAGCTTTGGGGAGTAGGGGAGCTTGTGGGAGTAGGAGCGCTTGGGGGACTAGGAGAGCTTGGGGGATTTGTAGAGCTTGGGGGAGTAAGAGAGCTTGGGGCAGTAGGCGAGCGTGGGGAGTAGGAGATCTTGGGGGAGTAGGAGAAATTGGGCGAGTAGGAGAGATTGGGGGAGTAAGAGAGCTTGGTGGAGTAAGAGAGCTTGGGGAGTAAGAGAGCTTGGTGGAGTAAGAGATCTTGGGGGAGTGGGATAGCTTGGGGGAGCATGAGAGCTTGGGCGAATAGGAGAGCTTGGGGGAGTAAGAGAGCTTGGGGGAGTGGGAGAGCTTGGGGGAGTATGAGAGCTTGGGGGAGTAGGAGCGCTTGGGGGAGTAGGAGAGCTTGGGGGAGTAGGAGAGTTTGGGAGAGTAGGAGAGATTGGGAGAGTAGGAGAGCTTTGGGGAGTAGGAGAGCTTGTGGGAGTAGGAGAGCTTGGGGGAGTAGGAGAGCTTGGGGGAGTATGAGAGCTTGGGGGAGTAGGAGAGCTTGGGCGAGTAGGAAAGCTTGGTGGAGTAGGAGAGCTTTGGGGATTAGGAGAGCTTGGGGGAGTAGGAGAGCTTGGGGGAGTAGGAGAGCTTGGTAGAGAAGGAGAGCTTGGCGGAGTGAGAGAACTTGGGGCAGTAGGAGAGCTTAGGGGAGTAGGAGAGCTTGGGGGAGTAGGAGAGCTTACAGATGTAGGAGATCTAACAGAATTATGAAAGCTTGGGAGAGTAGGAGAGCTTGTGGGAGTAGGAGAGCACACCGGAATTGGAGAGCTGACCGGAGTAGGAGAGCTTGGCGGAGTAGGAGATCTTGGGGCAGTAGGAGAACTTAGGGGAGCAGGAGAGCTTGGGCGAGTAGGAGAGCTTGGGGGCGTAGGAGAGATTGGGGGAGTCGGAGAGCTTGGGGGAGTAAGAGAGCTTGAGGGAGTAAGAGAGCTTGGGGGAGTAAGAGAGATGCGGGTGTAAGAGAGCTTGGGGAGTAGGAGAGCTTGGGGGAGTAGGAGAGCTTTTGGGAGTAGGAGAGCTTGTGGGAGTAAGAGAGATATTTGGAGTCAGAAAGCTTGGGGAGTAAGAGAGCTTGGGGGTGTAAGAGAGCTTGGGGGAGTGGGAGAGCTTGGGGGAGTAGGAGAGCTCGGGGGAGTAGAAGCGCTTGGGAGAGTAGGAGAGCTTGGGGGAGTAGGAGAGCGTTGGGGAGCAGGAGAGCTTGGGAGAGTCGGAGAGATTGGGGGAGTAGGAGATCTTGGGGGAGTAGGAGATCTTGGTGGAGTAGGAGAGTTTTCTTGGAGTAGGAGACCTTGGGGGAGTAGGAGAGCTTGGGAGATTAGAAGAGATTTGGGGAGTAGGGGAGCTTGTGGGAGTAGGAGAGCTTGGGGGAGTAGGAGAGCTTGGGGGATTAGGAGAGCTTGGGGGAGTCAGAGATCTTGGGGCAGTAGGAGAGTTTGGGGGAGTAGGAGAGCTTGGAGGAGCAGGAGAGCTTGGGCGAGTAGGAGAGCTTGGGGGAGTAGGAGAGCTTGGGAGAGATGGTGGGCTTGGGGGAGTAGGAGATCTTGCGGGAGTAGGAGATCTTGGGGGAGTAGGAGTATTTGGGGGAGTTGGAGAGCTTGGCGGAGTAGGAGAGATTGGGGGAGTAGGAGAGCTTGTGGGAGCAGGAGAGCTTGGGAGAGTAGGAGAGCTTTGGGGAGTAGGGGAGCTTGTGGGAGTAGGAGCGCTTGGGGGACTAGGAGAGCTTGGGGATTAGGAGTGCTTGGGGGAGTAAGAGAGCTTGGGGGAGTAAGAGAGCTTGGTGGAGTAAGAGAGCTTGGGGAGTAAGAGAGCTTGGGGGAGTAAGAGAGCTTGGGGGAGTGGGAGAGCTTGGGGGAGTATGAGAGCTTGGGGGAGTAGAGCGCTTGGGGGAGTAGGAGAGCTTGGGTAGTAGGAGAGCTTCGGGGAGTAGGAGAGCTTGGGGGAGGGAGTAGGAGAGTTTGGGAGAGTAGGAGAGATTGGGAGAGTAGGAGATCTTTGCGGAGTAGGAGAGCTTGTGGGAGTAGGAGAGCTTGGGGGAGTAGGAGAGCTTGGGGGAGTCAGAGATCTTGGGGCAGTAGGAGAGTTTGGGGGAGTAGGATATCCTGGGGGAGTAGGAGTGCTTGAGCGAGTAGGAGAGCTTGGGGGAGTAAGAGAGCTTGGTGGAGTAAGAGAGCTTGGGGAGTAAGAGCGCTTGGGGGAGTAAAAGAGCTTGGGGGAGTGGGAGAGCATGGGGGAGTAGGAGAGCTTGGGGGAGTAGGAGAGCTTGGGAGAGTAGGAGAGCTTTGGGGAGTAGGGGAGCTTGTGGGAGTAGGAGCGCTTGGGGGACTAGGAGAGCTTGGGGGATTAGGAGAGCTTGGGGGAGTAAGAGAGCTTGGGGGAGTAAGAGATCTTGGTGGAGTAAGAGAGCTTGGGGAGTAAGAGAGCTTGGGGGAGTAAGAGAGCTTGGGGGAGTGGGAGAGCTTGGGGGAGTAGGAGAGCTTGGGGGATTAGGAGAGCTTGGGGGAGTAGGAGAGCTTGCGGGAGTAGGAGAGCTTGGTAGAGTAGGAGAGCTTGGCGGAGTAGGAGAACGTGGGGCAGTAGGAGAGCTTAGGGGAGTAGGAGATCTTGGGGGAGTAGGAGAGCTTAGAGATGTAGGAGATCTAACAGAATTATGAAAGCTTGGGAGAGTAGGAGAGTTGTGGGAGTAGGAGAGCACACCGGAATTGGAGAGCTGACCGGAGTAGGAGAGCTTTGCGGAGTCGGAGAGCATGGTGGAGTCGGCGAGCTTGGGGGAGTAGGAGAGCTTGGAGGAGTCGGAGAAATTGGCAGAGTCGGAGAGCTTGGGGGAGTAAGAGAGCTTGGGGGAGTAAGAGAGCTTGGGGCAGTCGGAGATCTTGGCGGAGTAGGAGATCTTGGGGGAGTAGGAGTGCTTGGGCGAGTAGGAGAGCTTGGGGGAGTAAGAGAGCTTTTTGGAGTCAGAAAGCTTGGGGAGTAAGAGAGCTTGGGGGAGTAGGAGAGCTTGGGTAGTAGGAGAGCTTGGGGGAGTAGGAGAGTTTGGGAGAGTAGGAGAGACTGGGAGAGTAGGAGAGCTTTGGGGTGTAGGAGAGCTTGTGGGAGTAGGAGAGCTTGGGGGAGTAGGAGAGCTTGGGGGAGAATGAGAGCTTGGGGGATTAGGAGAGCTTGGGGGAGTAGGAGAGCTTGGTAGAGTAGGAGAGCTTGGCGGAGTAGGAGAACTTGGGGCAGTAGGAGAGCTTAGGGGAGTACGAGAGCTTGGGGGAGTAGGAGAGCTTACAGATGTAGGAGATCTAACAGAATTATGAAAGCTTGGGAGAGTAGGAGAGCTTGTGGGAGTAGGAGAGCACACCGGAATTGGAGAGCTGACCGGAGTCGGAGAGCTTTGCAGAGTCGGAGAGCTTGGGGGAGTCGGCGAGCTTGGGGGAGTAGGAGAGCTTGGAGGAGTAGGAGAAATTGGCAGAGTCGGAGAGCCTGGGGGAGTAAGAGAGCTTGGGGGAGTAAGAGAGCTTGGGGGAGTAAGAGAGCTTGGGGCAGTCGGAGATCTTGGCGGAGTAGGAGATCTTGGGGGAGTAGGAGTGCTTGGGCGAGTAGGAGAGCTTTGGGGAGTAAGAGAGCTTTTTGGAGTCAGAAAGCTTGGGGAGTAAGAGAGCTTGTGGGAGTAGGAGAGCTTCGGGGAGTAGGAGAGCTTGGGGGAGTAGGAGAGCTTGGGGGATTAGGAGAGCTTGGGGGAGTAGGAGAGCTTGGGGGAGTAGGAGAGCTTGGGAGAGTAGGAGAGCTAGGTGGAGTAGGAGAGCTTGGGAGAGTCGGAGAGCTTGGCGGAGAAGGAGATCTTGGGGCAGTAGGAGAGCTTCGGGGAGTAGGAGAGCTTGGGGGAGTAGGAGAGCTTGGGGGCGTAGGGGAGATTGGGGGAGCCGGAGAGCTTGGGGGAGTCGGAGAGCTTGGGAGTGTAGGAGAGCTTGGGGGCGTATGAGAGCTTGGGGCGTATGAGAGCTTGAGGGAGTATGAGAGCTTGGGGTGTATGAGAGCTTGGGGAAGTAGGCGAGCTTGGGGGAGTAGTAGAGCTTGTGGGAGTGGTAGAGCTTGGGCGAGTAGGAGAGCTTGGGGGAGTAAGAGAGCTTGGGGGAGTAGGAGAGCTTGGGGGAGTAGGAGAGCTTGGGGGAGTAGGAGAGTTTGGGTGAGTACGAGAGCTTGCGGTGATCGCGGAGCTTGGGGGAGTATGAGAACTTGGTCGAGTAGGAGAGCTTGGGGGAGTAAGAGAGCTTGGGGAGTAACAGAGTTTGGGGGAGTAAGAGAGCTTGAGGGAGTAAGAGAGCTTGGGGGAGTAAGAGAGCTTGCGGGTGTAAGAGAGCTTGGGGAGTAGGAGAGCTTGGGGGAGTAGGCGAGCTTGGGGGAGTCGGAGACCTTGGGCGAGTAGGAGATCTTGGGGGAGGACGAGAGATTGGGAGAGTAAGAGAGCTTGGGGGAGTAAGATAGCTTGTGGGAGTAGGAGAGCTTGGGAACCGGTGAGCTTGTGGGAATAGGAGAGCTTTGGGGAGCGCTTGCGGGTGTAGGAGAGCTTGAGGGAGAAGGAGAACTTGGCAGAGTCGGAGAGAGTGGGGGAGTAAGAGATCGTGGGGGAGTAAGAGAGCTTGGTGGAGAAAGAGAGCTTGGGGAATAAGAGAGCTTGAAAGAGTAAGAGAGCTTGGGGGAGTAAGAGAGCGTGGGGGTGTAAGAGAGCTTGGGGGAGTAGGAGAAATTGGCAGAGTAGGAGACCTTGGGGGAGTTAGAGAGCTTGGGGGAGTAAGAGAGCTTGGGGGAGTAAGAGAGCTTGGGGGAGTAGGAGAGCTTGGGGGAGAAGGAGAGCTTGGGCGAGTAGGAGAGCTTGGGGGAGTAGGAGAGCTTGGGAGAGTTGGAGGGCTTGGGGGAGTAGGAGATCTTGCGGAAGTAGGAGATCTTGGGGGAGTAGGAGTGTTTGGGGGAGTAGGAGAGCTCGGGGGAGTAGGAGAGCTTGGGGGAGTAGGAGAGCTTGTGGGAGTAGGAGAGCTTGGGGGAGTAGGAGAGCTTGGGGGAGAATGAGAGCTTGGGGGATTAGGAGATCTTGGGCGAGTAGGAGAGCTTGGTGGAGTAGGAGAGCTTGAGGGATTAGGAGAGCTTGGGGGAGTAGGAGAGCTTGGGGGAGTAGGAGAGCTTGGTAGAGTAGGAGAGCTTGGCGGAGTAGGAGAACTTGGGGCAGTAGGAGAGCTGAGGGGAGTAGGAGAGCTTGGGGGAGTAGGAGAGCTTACAGATGTAGGAGATCTAACAGAATTATGAAAGCTTGGGTGAGTAGGAGAGCTTGTGGGAGTAGGAGAGCACACCGGAATTGGAGAGCTGACCGGAGTAGGAGAGCTTTGCGGAGTCGGAGAGCTTGGGGGAGTCGGCGAGCTTGGGGGAGTAGGAGAGCTTGGAGGAGTAGGAGAAATTGGCAGAGTCGGAGAGCTTGGGGGAGTAAAAGAGCTTGGAGGAGTAAGAGAGCTTGGGGGAGTATGAGAGCTTGGGGCAGTCGGAGATCTTGGTGGAGTAGGAGATCTTGGGGGAGTAGGACTGCTTGGGCGAGTAGGAGAGCTTGGGGGAGTAAGAGAGCTTTTTGGAGTCAGAAAGCTTGGGGAGTAAGAGAGCTTGGGGCAGTAAGAGAGCTTGGGGGAGTGGGAGAGCTTGGGGGAGTTGGAGAGCTCGGGGGATAAGGAGCGCTTGGGAGAGTGGAGAGCTTGGGGGAGTAGGAGAGCTTTGGGGAGTAGGAGAGCTTGGGAGAGTCGGAGAGATTGGGGGAGTAGGAGATCTTGGGGGAGTAGGAGATCTTGGGGGAGTAGGAGAGTTTTCTTGGAGTAGGAGACCTTGGGGGAGTAGGAGAGCTTGGGAGATTAGAAGAGCTTTGGGGTGTAGGGGAGCTTGTGGGAGTAGGAGAGCTTGGGGGAGTAGGAGAGCTTGGGGGATTAGGAGAGCTTGGGGGAGTCAGAGATCTTGGGGCAGTAGGAGAGTTTGGGGGAGTAGGAGAGCTTGGGGGAGCAGGAGAGCTTGGCCGAGTAGGAGAGCTTGGGGGAGTAGGAGAGCTTGGGAGAGTTGGAGGGCTTGGGGGAGTAGGAGATCTTGCGGGAGTAGGAGATCTTGGGGGAGTAGGAGTATTTGGGGGAGTAGGAGAGCTTGGGGGAGTAGGAGCGCTTGGGGGAGTAGGAGAGCTTGGGGGAGTAGGAGAGCTTGGGAGAGTAGGAGAGCTTGGGGGATTAGGAGTGCTTGGGGGAGTAAGAGAGCTTGGGGGAGTAAGAGAGCTTGGTGGAGTAAGAGAGCTTGGGGAGTAAGAGAGCTTGAGGGAGTAAGAGAGCTTGGGGGAGTGGGAGAGCTTGGGGGAGTATGAGAGCTTGGGGGAGTAGAGCGCTTGGGGGAGTAGGAGAGCTTGGTTAGTAGGAGAGCTTGGGGGAGTAGGAGAGTTTGGGAGAGTAGGAGAGATTGGGAGAGTAGGAGAGATTTGGGGAGTAGGAGAGCTTGTGGGAGTAGGAGAGCTTGGGGGAGTAGGAGAGCTTGGGGGAGTCAGAGATCTTGAGGCAGTAGGAGAGTTTGGGGGAGTAGGATATCCTGGGGGAGTAGGAGTGCTTGGGCGAGTAGGAGAGCTTGGGGGAGTAAGAGAGCTTGGTGGAGTAAGAGAGTTTGGGGAGTAAGAGCGCTTGGGGGAGCAAAAGAGCCTGGGGGAGTAGGAGAGCTTGGGGGAGTAGGAGAGCTTGGGGGAGTAGGAGCGCTTGGGGGAGTAGGAGAGCTTGGGGAAGTATGAGATCTTGGGGGAGTAGGAGATCTTGGGGGAATAGGAGAGTTTGGGGGAGTAGGAGAGCTTGCGGGAGTAGGAGAGCTTGGGGGAGTAGGAGAGCTTGGGGGATTAGGAGAGCTTGGGAGATTAGGAGAGCTTTGGGGAGTAGGGGAACTTGTGGGAGTAGGAGAGCTTCGGGGAGTAGGAGAGCTTGGGGGAGTAGGAGAGCTTGGGGGATTAGGAGAGCTTGGGGGAGTAGGAGTGCTTGGGGGAGTAGGAGAGCTTGTGGGAGTAGGAGAGCTTGGGAGAGTAGGAGAGCTTGGTGGAGTAGGAGAGCTTGGGAGAGTAGGAGAGCTTGGCGGAGTAGCAGATCTTGGGGCAGTAGGGGAGCTTGTGGGAGTAGGAGCGCTTGGGGGACTAGGAGAGCTTGGGGGATTAGGAGAGCTTGGGGGAGTAAGAGAGCTTGGGGCAGTAGGCGAGCGTCGGGGGGTAGGAGATCTTGGGGGAGTAGGAGAGCTTGGGCGAGTAGGAGAGCTTGGGGGAGTAAGAGAGCTTGGTGGAGTAAGAGAGCTTGAGGAGTAAGAGAGCTTGGTGGAGTAAGAGAGCTTGGGGGAGTATGAGAGCTTGGGGGAGTATGAGAGATTGGGGGAGTAGGAGAGCTTGGGCGAGTAGGAGAGCTTGGTGGAGTAGGAGAGCTTGGGGGATTAGGAGACCTTGGGGGAGTTGGAGGGCTTGGGGGAGTAGGAGATCTTGCGGAAGTAGGAGATCTTGGGGGAGTAGGAGTGTTTGGGGGAGTAGGAGAGCTCGGGGGAGTAGGAGAGCTTGGGGGAGTAGGAGAGCTTGTGGGAGTAGGAGAGCTTGGGGGAGTAGGAGAGCTTGGGGGAGAATGAGAGCTTGGGGGATTAGGAGATCTTGGGCGAGTAGGAGAGCTTGGTGGAGTAGGAGAGCTTGAGGGATTAGGAGAGCTTGGGGGAGTAGGAGAGCTTGGGGGAGTAGGAGAGCTTGGTAGAGTAGGAGAGCTTGGCGGAGTAGGAGAACTTGGGGCAGTAGGAGAGCTGAGGGGAGTAGGAGAGCTTGGGGGAGTAGGAGAGCTTACAGATGTAGGAGATCTAACAGAATTATGAAAGCTTGGGTGAGTAGGAGAGCTTGTGGGAGTAGGAGAGCACACCGGAATTGGAGAGCTGACCGGAGTAGGAGAGCTTTGCGGAGTCGGAGAGCTTGGGGGAGTCGGCGAGCTTGGGGGAGTAGGAGAGCTTGGAGGAGTAGGAGAAATTGGCAGAGTCGGAGAGCTTGGGGGAGTAAAAGAGCTTGGGGGAGTAAGAGACCTTGGGGGAGTATGAGAGCTTGGGGCAGTCGGAGATCTTGGTGGAGTAGGAGATCTTGGGGGAGTAGGACTGCTTGGGCGAGTAGGAGAGCTTGGGGGAGTAAGAGAGCTTTTTGGAGTCAGAAAGCTTGGGGAGTAAGAGAGCTTGGGGGAGTAAGAGAGCTTGGGGGAGTGGGAGAGCTTGGGGGAGTTGGAGAGCTCGGGGGAGTAGGAGCGCTTGGGAGAGTGGAGAGCTTGGGGGAGTAGGAGAGCTTTGGGGAGTAGGAGAGCTTGGGAGAGTCGGAGAGATTGGGGGAGTAGGAGATCTTGGGGGAGTAGGAGATCTTGGGGGAGTAGGAGAGTTTTATTGGAGTAGGAGACCTTGGGGGAGTAGGAGAGCTTGGGAGATTAGAAGAGCTTTGGGGTGTAGGGGAGCTTGTGGGAGTAGGAGAGCTTGGGGGAGTAGGAGAGCTTGGGGGATTAGGAGAGCTTGGGGGAGTCAGAGATCTTGGGGCAGTAGGAGAGTTTGGGGGAGTAGGAGAGCTTGGGGGAGCAGGAGAGCTTGGCCGAGTAGGAGAGCTTGGGGGAGTAGGAGAGCTTGGGAGAGTAGGAGAGCTTGGGGGATTAGGAGAGCTTGGGGGAGTCAGAGATCTTGGGGCAGTAGGAGAGTTTGGGGGAGTAGGAGAGCTTGGGGGAGCAGGAGAGCTTGGCCGAGTAGGAGAGCTTGGGGGAGTAGGAGAGCTTGGGAGAGTTGGAGGGCTTGGGGGAGTAGGAGATCTTGCGGGAGTAGGAGATCTTGGGGGAGTAGGAGTATTTGGGGGAGTAGGAGAGCTTGGGGGAGTAGGAGCGCTTGGGGGAGTAGGAGAGCTTGGGGGAGTAGGAGAGCTTGGGAGAGTAGGAGAGCTTGGGGGATTAGGAGTGCTTGGGGGAGTAAGAGAGCTTGGGGGAGTAAGAGAGCTTGGTGGAGTAAGAGAGCTTGGGGAGTAAGAGAGCTTGAGGGAGTAAGAGAGCTTGGGGGAGTGGGAGAGCTTGGGGGAGTATGAGAGCTTGGGGGAGTAGAGCGCTTGGGGGAGTAGGAGAGCTTGGTTAGTAGGAGAGCTTGGGGGAGTAGGAGAGTTTGGGAGAGTAGGAGAGATTGGGAGAGTAGGAGAGATTTGGGGAGTAGGAGAGCTTGTGGGAGTAGGAGAGCTTGGGGGAGTAGGAGAGCTTGGGGGAGTCAGAGATCTTGAGGCAGTAGGAGAGTTTGGGGGAGTAGGATATCCTGGGGGAGTAGGAGTGCTTGGGCGAGTAGGAGAGCTTGGGGGAGTAAGAGAGCTTGGTGGAGTAAGAGAGTTTGGGGAGTAAGAGAGCTTGGGGGAGTAAAAGAGCCTGGGGGAGTCGGAGAGCTTGGGGGAGTAGGAGAGCTTGGGGGAGTAGGAGCGCTTGGGGGAGTAGGAGAGCTTGGGGAAGTATGAGATCTTGGGGGAGTAGGAGATCTTGGGGGAATAGGAGAGTTTGGGGGAGTAGGAGAGCTTGCGGGAGTAGGAGAGCTTGGGGGAGTAGGAGAGCTTGGGGGATTAGGAGAGCTTGGGAGATTAGGAGAGCTTTGGGGAGTAGGGGAACTTGTTGGAGTAGGAGAGCTTCGGGGAGTAGGAGAGCTTGGGGGAGTAGGAGAGCTTGGGGGATTAGGAGAGCTTGGGGGAGTAGGAGTGCTTGGGGGAGTAGGAGAGCTTGTGGGAGTAGGAGAGCTTGGGAGAGTAGGAGAGCTTGGTGGAGTAGGAGAGCTTGGGAGAGTAGGAGAGCTTGGCGGAGTAGCAGATCTTGGGGCAGTAGGGGAGCTTGTGGGAGTAGGAGCGCTTGGGGGACTAGGAGAGCTTGGGGGATTAGGAGAGCTTGGGGGAGTAAGAGAGCTTGGGGCAGTAGGCGAGCGTCGGGGGGTAGGAGATCTTGGGGGAGTAGGAGAGCTTGGGCGAGTAGGAGAGCTTGGGGGAGTAAGAGAGCTTGGTGGAGTAAGAGAGCTTGAGGAGTAAGAGAGCTTGGTGGAGTAAGAGAGCTTGGGGGAGTAGGAGAGCTTGGGGGAGTATGAGAGATTGGGGGAGTAGTAGAGCTTGGGCGAGTAGGAGAGCTTGGTGGAGTAGGAGAGCTTGGGGGATTAGGAGACCTTGGGGGAGTAGGAGAGCTTGGGGGAGTAGGAGAGCTTGGTAGAGTAAGAGAGCTTGGCGGAGAAGGAGAACTTGGGGCAGTAGGAGAGCTTAGGGGAGTAGGAGAGCTTGGGGGAGTAGGAGAGCTTACAGATGTAGGAGATGTAACAGAATTATGAAAGCTTGGGAGAGTAGGAGAGCTTGTGGTAGTAGGAGAGCACACCGGAGTACGAGAGCTTTGCGGAGTCGGAGAGCTTGGGGGAGTCGGCGAGCTTGGGGGAGTAGGAGAGCTTGGAGGCTTAGGAGAAATTGGCAGAGTCGGAGAGCTAGGGGGAGTAAGAGAGCTTGGGGGAGTAAGAGAGCTTGGGGGAGTAAGAGAGCTTGGGGGAGTAGGAGATCTTGCGGGAGTAGGAGATCTTGGCGGAGTAGAGCGCTTGGTAGAGTAGGAGAGCTTGGTTAGTAGGAGAGCTTGGGGGAGTAGGAGAGCTTGGGGGAGTAGGAGAGTTTGGGAGAGTAGTAGAGATTGGGAGAGTAGGAGAGCTTTGGGGAGTAGGAGAGCTTGTGGGAGTAGGAGAGCTTGGGGGAGTAGGAGAGCTTGGGGGAGTCAGAGATCTTGAGGCAGTAGGAGAGTTTGGGGGAGAAGGATATCCTGGGGGAGTAGGAGTGCTTGGGCGAGTAGGAGAGCTTGGGGGAGTAAGAGAGCTTGGTGGAGTAAGAGAGCTTGGGGAGCAAGAGAGCTTGGAGGAGTAAAAGAGCCTGGGGGAGTAGGAGAGCTTGGGGGAGTAGGAGAGCTTGGGGGAGTAGGAGCGCTTGGGGGAGTAGGAGAGCTTGGGGAAGTATGAGATCTTGGGGGAGTAGGAGATCTTGGGGGAGTAGGAGAGTTTGGGGGAGTAGGAGAGCTTGGGGGAGTAGGAGAGCTTGGGGGAGTAGGAGAGCTTGGGGGATGAGGAGAGCTTGGGAGATTAGGAGAGCTTTGGGGAGTAGGAGAACTTGTGGGAGTAGGAGAGCTTCGGGGAGTAGGAGAGCTTGGGGGAGTAGGAGAGCTTGGGGGATTAGGAGAGCTTGGGGAAGTAGGAGTTCTTGTGGGAGTAGGAGAGCTTGGGGGAGTAGGAGAGCTTGGGAGAGTAGGAGAGCTTGGTGGAGTAGGAGAGCTTGGGAGAGTAGGAGAGCTTGGCGGAGTAGGAGATATTGGGGCAGTAGGAGAGCTTAGGGGAGTAGGAGAGCTTGGAGGAGTAGGAGAGCTTGGGGGCGTAGGAGAGATTGGGGGAGTCGGAGAGCTTGGGGGAGTAGGAGAGCTTGGGAGTGTAGGAGAGCATGGGGGAGTAGGGGAGCTTGTGGGAGTAGGAGAGCTTGGGGGAGTAGGAGAGCTTGGGGGAGTAGGAGAGCTTGGGAGATTAGGAGAGCTTTGGGGAGTAGGGGAGCTTGTGGGAGTAGGAGCGCTTGGGGGACTGGGAGAGCTTGGGGGATTAGGAGAGCTTGGGGGAGTAAGAGAGCTTGGGGCAGTAGGCGAGCGTGGGGGGGTAGGAGATCTTGGGGGAGTAGGAGAGCTTGGGCGAGTAGGAGAGCTTGGGGGAGTAAGAGAGCTTGGTGGAGTAAGAGAGCTTGAGGAGTAAGAGAGCTTGGTGGAGTAAGAGAGCTTGGGGGAGTTGGATAGCTTGGGGAGTATGAGAGCTTGGGGGAGTAGGAGCGCTTGGGGGAGTCGGAGAGCTTGGGTAGTAGGAGAGCTTGGGGGAGTAGGAGAGCTTGGGGGAGTAGGAGAGTTTGGGAGAGTAGGAGAGATTGGGAGAGTAGGAGAGCTTTGGGGAGTAGGAGAGCTTGTGGGAGTAGGAGAGCTTGGGGGAGTAGGAGAGCTTGGGGAAGTATGAGAGCTTGGGGGATTAGGAGAGCTTGGGCGAGTAGGAGAGCTTGGTGGAGTAGGAGAGCTTGCGGGATTAGGAGAGCTTGCGGGAGTAGGAGAGCTTGGGGGAGTAGGAGAGCTTGGTAGAGTAGGAGAGCTTGGCGGAGTAGGAGAACTTGGGGCAGTAGAAGTGCTTAGGGGAGTAGGAGAGCTTGGGGGAGTAGGAGAGCTTACAGATGTAGGAGATGTAACAGAATTATGAAAGCTTAGGAGAGTAGGAGAGCTTGTGGGAGTAGGAGAGCACACCGGAGTAGGAGAGCTTTGCGGAGTCGGAGAGCTTGGGGGAGTCGGCGAGCTTGGGGGAGTAGGAGAGCTTGGAGGAGTAGGAGAAATTGGCAGAGTCGGAGAGCTAGAGGGAGTAAGAGAGCTTGGGGGAGTAAGAGAGCTTGGGGGAGTAAGAGAGCTTGGGGGAGTGGGAGAGCATGGGGGAGGTGCAGAGCTCGGGAGAGTAGGAGAGCTTGGGGGAGTAGGAGAGCTTGGGGGAGTAGGAGAGCTTGGGAGAGTCGGAGAGATTGGGGGAGTAGGAGATCTTGGGGAATAGGAGATCTTGGGGGAGTAGGAGAGTTTTCTTGGAGTAGGAGAGCTTGGGGGAGTAGGAGAGCTTGGGAGATTAGAAGAGCTTTGGGGAGTAGGGGAGCTTGTGGGAGTAGGAGAGCTTGGGGGAGTAGGAGTGCTTGGGGGATTAGGAGAGCTTGGGGAGTCAGAGATCTTGGGGCAGTAGGAGAGTTTGGGGGAGTAGGATATCCTGGGGGAGTAGGAGTGCTTGGGCGAGTAGGAGAGCTTGGGGGAGTAAGAGAGCTTGGTGGAGTAAGAGAGCTTGGGCGTAAGAGAGCTTGGGGGATTAGGAGAGCTTGGGAGATTAGGAGAGCTTGGGAGAGTCGGAGAGATTGGGGGAGTAGGAGATCTTGGGGGAGTAGGAGATCTTGGGGGAGTAGGAGAGTTTTCTTGGAGTAGGAGATCTTGGGGGAGTAGGAGATCTTGGGGGAGTAGGAGAGTTTGGGGGAGTAGGAGAGCTTGGGGGAGTAGGAGAGCTTGGGGAGTAGGAGAGCTTGGGGGATTAGGAGAGCTTGGGAGATTAGGAGAGCTTTGGGGAGTAGGAGAGCTTGTGGGAGTAGGAGAGCTTCGGGGAGTAGGAGAGCTTGGGGGAGTAGGGGAGCTTGGGGGATTAAGAGAGCTTGGGGGAGTAAGAGAGCTTGGGGAGTAACAGAGTTTGGGGGAGTAAGAGAGCTTGAGGGAGTAAGAGCGCTTGGGGGAGTAAGAGAGCTTGCGGGTGCAAGAGAGCTTGGGGAGTAGGAGAGCTTGCGGGAGTAGGAGAGCTTGGGTGCGTAGGAGAGATTGGGGGAGCCGGAGAGCTTGGGGGAGTAGGAGAGCTTGGGAGTGTAGGAGAGCTTGGGGGCGTAGGAGAGCTTGGGGCGTATGAGAGCTTGGGGGAGTATGAGAGCTTGGGGTGTATGAGAGATTGGGGAAGCAGGCGATCTTGGGGGAGTAGTAGAGCTTGTGGGAGTGGGAGTGCTTGGGCGAGTAGGAGAGCTTGGGGGAGTAAGAGAGCTTGGGGGAGTAGGAGAGTTTGGGGGAGTAGGAGAGCTTGGGGGAGTAGGAGAGCTTGGGGGAGTAGGAGAGTTTGGGTGAGAAGGAGAGCTTGCGGTGATCGCGGAGCTTGGGGGAGTAGGAGAACTTGGTAGAGTAGGAGATCTTGGGGGAGTAAGAGAGCTTGGGGAGTAACAGAGTTTGGGGGAGTAAGAGAGATTGAGGGAGTTAGAGAGCTTGGGGAGTAGGAGAACATGGGCGAGTAGGGGTGCTTGGGGGAGTAGGAGAACTTGGGGGATTCGGGGAGCTTGGGGGAGTAGGAGAACTTGGCACAGTAGGAGAGCTTGGGGGAGTAACAGAGATTGGGGGAGTAAGAAAGCTTGGGGCAGTAGGAGATCTTGGGGGAGTAGGAGATCTTGATGGAGTAGGATAGCTTGGGCGAGTAGGAGAGCTTGGGGGAGTAAGAGATCTTGGTGGAGTAAGAGAGCTTGGGGAGTAAGAGAACTTGGGGGAGAAAGAGAGCTTGGGGGAGTATGAGAGCTGAGGGGAGTAGGAGAACTTGGGGGAGTAGGAGAGATTGGGAGAGTTGGAGAGCTTGGGGGAGTAGGAGATCTTGCGGGAGTAGGAGATCTTGGGGGAGTAGGATAGTTTGGGGGAGTCGGAGAGCTTGGGGGTTAGGAGAGCTTGGGGAGTAGGAGAGCTTGGGGGAATAGGAGAGCGTGGGAGAGTAGGAGAGCTTTGGGGAGTAGGGGAGCTTGTGGGAGTAGTAGCGCTTGGAGGACTAGGAGAGCTTGGGGGATTAGGAGAGCTTGGGGGAGTCAGGGAGCTTGGGGCAGTAGGAGAGCTTGGGGGAGTAGGAGATCTTGGGGGGAGTAGGAGAGCTTGGGCGAGTAGGAGAGCTTGGGGGAGTAAGGGAGCTTGGTGGAGTAAGAGAGCTTGGGGAGTAAAATAGCTTGGAGGAGTAAGAGAGCTTGGGGGAGTGGGAGAGCTTGGGGGAGTATGAGAGCTTGGGGGAGTAGGAGCGCTTGGGGGAGTAGGAGAGCTTGGGTAGTAGGATAGCTTGGGGGCGTATGAGAGCTTGGGGGCGTATGAGAGCTTGGGGGTGTGAGAGAGCTTGGGGGAGTATGAGAGCTTGGGGGAGTAGGAGCGCTTGGGGGAGTAGGAGAGCTTGGGTAGTAGGAGAGCTTGGGGGAGTAGGAGAGCTTGGGGGAGTAGGAGAGCTTGGGGGAGTAGGAGAGTTTGGGAGAGTAGAAGAGATTGGGAGAGTAGGAGAGATTGGGAGAGTAGGAGAGCTTTGGGGAATAGGAGAGCTTGCGGGAGTAGGAGAGCTTGGGGGAGTAGGAGAGCTTGGGGGAGTATGAGAGCTTGGGGGAGTAGGAGAGCTTGGTAGAGTAGGAGAGCTTGGCGGAGTAGGAGAACTTGGGGCAGTAGGAGAGCTTAGGGGAGTAGGAGAGCTTGGGGGAGTAGGAGAGCTTGGGGGAGTAGGAGAGCTTGGGGGATTCGGAGAGCTTGGGGGAGTAGGAGAGCTTGGGTGAGTAGGATAGCTTGGGGGCGTATGAGAGCTTGGGGGCGTATGAGAGCTTGGGGGTGTGAGAGAGCTTGGGGTGTATGAGAGCTTGGGGGAGTAAGAGAGCTTGCGGGTGTAAGAGAGCTTGGGGAGTAGGAGCTTGGAGGAGTAGGGGAGCTTGGGGGAGTAGGAGACCTTGGGCGAGTCGGAGAGCTTGGGGGATGAAGAGAGCTTGAGGGAGGAATTAAGGTTGGGGGAGAAAGAGAGCTTGGGTGAGTAAGAGAGCTTGGGGAAGTATATGAGCTTGGGGGAGTAGTAGAGCTTGTTGGAGTGGGAGAGCCTGGGCGAGTAGGAGAGCTTTTCGGGAGTAAGAGAGCTTGAGGCAGGAAGAAAGCTTGGGGGAGAAAGAGAGCTTGGGGGAGTAAGAGAGCTTTGGGGAATAGGAGAGCTTGGGGGAGTAGGAGAGCTTGGGGGAGTAGGAGAGTTTGGGGGAGTAGGAGAGCTTGGGGAGTCGCGGAGCTTGGGGGAGTCGGAGAACTTGTCAGAGTAGGAGAGCTTGGGGTAGTAAGAGAGCTTGGGGAGTAAGAGAGCTTGGGGGAGTAAGAGTGCTTGGGGGAGTGGGAGAGCTTGGCGGAGTCGGAGAGCTTGGGGGAGTAGGTGCGCTTGGGGGAGTAGGAGAGCTTGGGGGAGTAGGAGAGCTTGGGGGAGTAGGAAATCTTGGGGGTGTAGGAGAGCTTGGGAGAGTTGGAGAGCTTGGGGGAGTAGGAGAACTTGGGAGAGTAGGAGATCTTGGGGGAGTAGGAGAGTTTGGGGGAGTGGCAGAGCTTGGGGGAGTAGGAGAGTTTGGGGGAGTAGGAGAGCTTGGGGTGTAGGAGAGCTTGGGAGAGTAGGAGAGCTTTGTGGAGTAGGGGAGCTTGTGGGAGTAGGAGCGCTTGGGGGACTAGGAGAGCTTGGTGGATTAGGAGAGCTTGGGGGAGTCAGAGAGCTGGGGCAGTAGGAGAGCTTGGGGTGTAGGAGAGCTTGGGGGAGTGGGAGAGCTTGGGGGAGTATGAGAGCTTGGGGGAGTAGGAGCGCTTGTGGGAGTAGGAGAGCTTGGGGGAGTAGGAGAGCTTGGGGGAGTAGGAGAGTTTGGGAGAATAGGAGAGATTGGGAGAGTAGGAGAGCTTTGGGGAGTAGGAGAGCTTGTGGGAGTAGGAGAGCTTGGGGGAGTAGGAGAGCTTGGGGGAGTATGAGAGCTTGGGGGAGTAGGAGAGCTTGGGGGAGTAGGAGAGCTTGGGGGTTTAGGAGAGCTTGAGGGAGTAGGAGAGCTTGGGCGAGTAGGAGAGCTTGGGGAAGTGGGAGAGCTTGGGGAGTAGGAGAGCTTGGGGGAGTGGGAGAGCTTGGGGGAGTATGAGAGCTTGGGGGAGTAGGAGCGCTTGTGGGAGTAGGAGAGCTTGGGGGAGTAGGAGAGCTTGGGGGAGTAGGAGAGTTTGGGAGAATAGGAGAGATTGGGAGAGTAGGAGAGCTTTGGGGAGTAGGAGAGCTTGTGGGAGTAGGAGAGCTTGGGGGAGTAGGAGAGCTTGGGGGAGTATGAGAGCTTGGGGGAGTAGGAGAGCTTGGGGGAGTAGGAGAGCTTGGGGGTTTAGGAGAGCTTGGGGGAGTAGGAGAACTTGGGGGAGTAGGAGAGCTTGGTAGAGTAGGAGAGCTTGGCGGAGTAGGAGAACTTGGGGCAGTAGGAGAGCTTAGGGGAGTAGGAGAGCTTGGGGGAGTCGGAGAGCTTGGGGTAGTAGGAGAGCTTGGGGGAGTCGGAGAGCTTGGGGGAGTAGGAGAGCTTGGGAGAGTAGGAGAGCTTGTGGGCGTATGAGAGCTTGGGGGCGTTTGAGAGCTTGGGGGAGTGATAGAGCTTGGGGTGTATGAGAGATTGGGGGAGTAAGAGAGCTTGGGGGAGGAAGAGAGCTTGAGGGAGGAAAAAAGGTTGGGGGAGAAAGAGAGCTTGGGGGAGTAAGAGAGCTTGGGGACGTAGGCGAGCTTGGGGGAGTAGTAGAGCTTGTGGGAGTGGGAGAGCTTGGGCGAGTAGGGGAGCTTTTCGGGAGTAAGAGAGCTTGAGGGAGGAAGAAAGCTTGGGGGAGAAAGAGAGCTTGGGGGAGTAAAATAGCTTTGGGGAATAGGAGAGCTTGGGGGAGTAGGAGAGCTTGGGGCAGTAGGAGAGTTTGGGGGAGTAGGAGAGCTTGGGGGAGTCGCGGAGCTTGGGGGAGTAGGAGAACTTGTCAGAGTAGGAGAGCTTGGGGTAGTAAGGGAGCTTGGGGAGTAAGAGAGTTTGGGGGAGTAAGAGAGCTTGAGGGAGTAAGAGAGCTTGGGGGAGTAAGAGAGATTGCGTGTGTAAGAGAGCTTGGGGAGTAGGAGCTTGGGGGAGTAGGGGAGCTTGGGGGAGTAGGAGACCTTGGGGGAGTAAGATAGCTTGGGAGAGTAGGAGAGCTTGGGGAACAGGTGATCTTGTGGGAATAGGAGAGCTTGGGGGAGTACGAGCGCTTGCGGGTGTAGGAGAGCTTGAGGGAGAAGGAGAACTTGGCAGAGTAGGAGAGCTTTGGGGAGTAAGAGAGCTTGGGGGAGTAAGAGAGCTTGGTGGAGAAAGAGAGCTTGGGGGAGTAAGAGAGCTTGGGGGAGTGGGAGAGCTTGGTTGAGTAGGAGAGCTTGGGGAGTAGGAGAGCTTGGGGGAGTAGGAGAGCCTGGGGGAGTAGGAGAGCCTGGGTGTATATGAGAGCCTGGGGGAGTATGAGAGGCTGGAGGAGTATGAAAGGCTGGGGGATTATGAGAGGCTGAGGGAGTATGAGATGCTGTGGGAGTATGAGAGGCTTGGGGAGTATGAGTGCCTGGGGGAGTATGAGAGACTGGGGGAGTATGAGATCCTGGGGGAGTATGAGAGGTAGGGGGAGTATGAGAGCCTGGGGGGAGTATGAGAGCCTGGGAGAGTATGAGAGGCTGGGGGAGTATGAGAGGCTGGGGGAGTATAAAAGCCTGGGGGAGAATGAGCTCATGGACGATTATGAGAGCTTGGGGGAGTAGGAGAGCTTGGGGGAGTAGGAGAGCTTGGGAGAGCAGGAGAGCTTGGGGGAGTAGGAGAGCTTGGGGGAGTAGGAGAGCTTGGGGGAGTAGGAGATCTTGGGGGAGTAGGAGAATTGGGGAATTAGGAGAGCTTGGGTGAGTAGGAGAGCTTGGGGGAGTAGGATAGCTTGGGAGAGTAGGAGTGCTTGGCGGAGTAGGAGAACTTGGGGCAGTAGGAGAGCTTAGGGGAGTAGGAGAGCTTGGGGGAGTATGAGAGCTTGGGGAAGTAGGAGAGCTTGGGGGAGTAGGAGAGCTTGGTAGAGTAGGAGAGCTTGGCGGAGTAGGAGAACTTGGGGCAGTAGGAGAGCTTGGGGGAGTAAGAGAGCTTGGTGGAGAAAGAGAGCTTGGGGGAGTAAGAGAGCTTGGGGGAGTAAGAGAGCTTGGGGGAGTAAGAGAGCTTGGGGGAGTATGAGAACTTGGGGGTGTAAGAGAGCTTGGAGGAGTAGGAGAACTTGGCAGAGTAGGAGAGCTTGGGGGAGTTAGAGAGCTTGGGGGAGTAAGAGAGCTTGGGGGAGTAAGAGAGCTTGGGGGAGCAGGAGAGCTTGGGGGAGTAGGAGTGCTTGGGGGAGTAGGAGAGCTTGGGCGAGTAGTAGAGCTTGGGGGAGCAGTAGAGCTTGGGGGAGTAGGAGAGCTTGGGGAGAAGGAGAGCTTGGGGGAGTAGGAGAACTTGGCAGAGTAGGAGAGCTTGGAGGAGTAAGAGAGGTTGGGGGTGTAAGAGAGCTTGGGGGTGTAAGAGAGCTTGGGGGAATACGAGAGCTTGGGGGAGTAGGAGAGCTTGCGGGAGTTGGAGAGCTTGGAGGAGTAGGAGAGATTGGGGGCGTTAGAAAGCTTGGAGGAGGAGGAGAAGGAGAGCTTACCGTAGTAGGACAGCTTGGGGGAGAAGGGTAGCTTGGGGAAGCAGGAGAGCTTACCGGAGTAGGAGAGACTGGTGGAGTAGTAGAGCTTGGGAGAGTAGGAGAGCTTGGGGGAAGAAGAGAGCTTGGGGGAGTAGGAGAGCTTGGGGTAGTAGGACAGCTTTGGGGAGTAGGAGAGCTTGGGGGAGTGGGAGAGTTTGGGGGAGAAGGAGTGCTTGGGGGAGAAGGAGAGCTTGTGGGAGAAGGAGAGCTTGGGGGAGTAGCAGAGCTTGGGGGAGTAGGAGAGCTTGGGGGAATAGGAGAACTTGGGGGAGTGGGAGAGCTTGGTTGAGTAGGAGAGCTTGGGGAGTAGGAGAGCTTGGGGGAGTAGGAGAGCCTGGGGGAGTAGGAGAGCCTGGGTGTATATGAGAGCCTGGGGGAGTATGAGAGGCTGGAGGAGTATGAAAGGCTGGGGGATTATGAGAGGCTGAGGGAGTATGAGATGCTGTGGGAGTATGAGAGGCTTGGGGAGTATGAGTGCCTGGGGGAGTATTAGAGACTGGGGGAGTATGAGATCCTGGGGGAGTATGAGAGGTAGGGGGAGTATGAGAGCCTGGGTGAGTATGAGAGCCTGGGAGAGTATGAGAGGCTGGGGGAGTATGAGAGGCTGGGGGAGTATAAAAGCCTGGGGGAGAATGAGCTCATGGACGATTATGAGAGCTTGGGGGAGTAGGAGAGCTTGGGGGAGTAGGAGAGCTTGGGAGAGCAGGAGAGCTTGGGGGAGTAGGAGAGCTTGGGGGAGTAGGAAAGCTTGGGGGAGTAGGAGATCTTGGGGGAGTAGGAGAATTGGGGAATTAGGAGAGCTTGGGTGAGTAGGAGAGCTTGGGGGAGTAGGATAGCTTGGGAGAGTAGGAGTGCTTGGCGGAGTAGGAGAACTTGGGGCAGTAGGAGAGCTTAGGGGAGTAGGAGAGCTTGGGGGAGTATGAGAGCTTGGGGAAGTAGGAGAGCTTGGGGGAGTAGGAGAGCTTGGTAGAGTAGGAGAGCTTGGCGGAGTAGGAGAACTTGGGGCAGTAGGAGAGCTTAGGGGAGTAGGAGAGCTTGGGGGAGTAGGAGAGCTTACAGATGTATGAGATCTAACAGAATTATGAAAGCTTGGGGGAATCGGCGAGCTTGGGGGAGTAGGAGAGCTTGGAGGAGTAGGAGAAATTGGCAGAGTCGGTGAGCTTGGGGGAGTAAGAGAGATTGGGGGAGTAAGAGAGCTTGGCGCAGTCGGAGATCTTGGCGGAGTAGGAGATCTTGGGGGAGTAGGAGTGCTTGGGCGAGTAGGAGAGCTTGGGGGAGTAAGAAAGCTTTTTGGAGTCATAAAGCTTGGGGAGTAAGAGAGCTTGTGGGAGTAGGAGAGCTTCGGGGAGTAGGAGAGCTTGGGGGAGTAGGAGAGCTTGGGAGATTAGGAGAGCTTGGGTGAGTAGGAGAGCTTGGGGGAGTAGGAGAGCTTGGGAGAGTAGGAGAGCTTGGTGGAGTAGGAGAGCTTGGGAGAGTAGGAGAGCTTGGCGGAGAAGGAGATCTTGGGGCAGTAGGAGAGCTGAGGCGAGTAGGAGAGCTTGGGGGAGTAGGAGAGCTTGGGGCGTAGGAGAGATTGGGGGAGACGGAGAGCTTGGGGGAGTAGGAGAGCTTGGTAGTGTAGGAGAGCTTGGGGGCGTATGAGAGCTTGGGGCGTATGAGAGCTTGAGGGAGTATGAGAGCGTGGGGTGTATGAGAGCTTGGGGAAGTAGGCGAGCTTGGGGGAGTAGTAGAGCTTGTGGGAGTGGTAGAGCTTGGGCGAGTAGGAGAGCTTGGGGGAGTAAGAGAGCTTGGGGGAGTAGGAAAGCTTGAGGGAGTAGGAGAGCTTGGGGGTGTAGGAGAGCTTGGGGGAGTAAGAGAGCTTGGGGGAGTAGGAAAGCTTGAGGGAGTAGGAGAGCTTGGGGGTGTAGGAGAGCTTGGGGGAGTAGGAGAGTTTGTGTGAGTACGAGAGCTTGCGGTGATCGCGGAGCTTGGGGGAGTAGGAGAACTTGGTAGAGTAGGAGAGCTTGGGGGAGTAAGAGATCTTGGGGAGTAACAGAGTTTGGGGGAGTAAGAGAGCTTGAGGGAGTAAGAGAGCTTGGGGGAGTAAGAGAGCTTGCGGGTGTAAGAGAGCTTGGGGAGTAGGAGAGCTTGGGGGAGTAGGCGAGCTTGGGGGAGTAGGAGACCTTGGGCGAGTAAGAGATCTTGGGGGAGGACGAGAGCTTGGGGGACTAAGAGAGCTTGGGGGAGTAAGATAGCTTGTGGGAGTAGGAGAGCTTGGGAACCGGTGAGCTTGTGGGAAAAGGAGAGCTTTGGGGGAGTACGAGCGCTTGCGGGTGTAGGAGAGCTTGAGGGAGAAGGAGAACTTGGCAGAGTAGGAGAGAGTGGGGGAGTAAGAGATCGTGGGGGATTAAGAGAGCTGGGTGGAGAAAGAGAGCTTGGGGGAGTAAGAGAGCTTGGGGGAGTAAGAGAGCTTGGGGGAGTAAGAGAGCTTGGGGGAGTAACAGAGCGTGGGGGTGTAAGAGAGCTTGGGGCAGTAGGAGAACTTGGCAGAGTAGGAGACCTTGGGAGAGTTAGAGAGCTTGGGGGAGTAAGAGAGCTTTGGGGAGTAAGAGAGCTTGGGGGAGTAGGAGAGCTTGGGGGAGAAGGAGAGCTTGGGCGAGTAGGAGAGCTTGGGAGAGTAGGAGAGCTTGGGAGAGTTGGAGGGCTTGGGGGAGTAGGGGATCTTGCGGGAGTAGGAGATCTTGGTTGAGTAGGTGTGTTTGGGGGAGTAGGAGAGCTTGGGGGAGTAGGAGAGCATGGGGGAGTAGGAGAGCTTGGGGGAGTAGGAGAGCTTGGTGGAGTAAGAGAGCTTGGGGAGTAAGAGAGCTTGGGGGAGTAAGAGAGCTTGGGGGAGTGGGAGAGCTTGGGGGAGTAGGAGAGCTTGGGGGATTAGGAGAGCTTGGGGGAGTAGGAGAGCTTGCGGGAGTAGGAGAGCTTGGTAGAGTAGGAGAGCTTGGCGGAGTAGGAGAACTTGGGGCAGTAGGAGAGCTTAGGGGAGTATGAGAGCTTGGGGGAGTAGGAGAGCTTAGAGATGTAGGAGATCTAACAGAATTATGAAAGCTTGGGAGAGTAGGAGAGCTTGTGGGAGTAGGAGAGCACACCGGAATTGGAGAGCTGACCGGAGTAGGAGAGCTTTGCGGAGTCGGAGAGCATGGGGGAGTCGGCGAGCTTGGGGGAGTAGGAGAGCTTGGAGGTGTCGGAGAAATTGGCAGAGTCGGAGAGCTTGGGGGAGTAAGAGAGCTTGGGGGAGTAAGAGAGCTTGGGGCAGTCGGAGATCTTGGCGGAGTAGGAGATCTTGGGGGAGTAGGAGTGCTTGGGCGAGTAGGAGAGCTTGGGGGAGTAAGAGAGCTTTTTGGAGTCAGAAAGCTTGGGGAGTAAGAGAACTTGGGGGAGTAGGAGAGCTTGGGTAGTAGGAGAGCTTGGGGGAGTAGGAGAGTTTGGGAGAGTAGGAGAGAGTGGGAGAGTAGGAGAGCTTTGGGGAGTAGGAGAGCTTGTGGGAGTAGGAGAGCTTGGGGGAGTAGGAGAGCTTGGGGGAGAATGAGAGCTTGGGGGATTAGGAGAGCTTGGGGGAGTAGGAGAGCTTGGTAGAGTAGGAGAGCTTGGCGGAGTAGGAGAAATTGGGGCAGTAGGAGAGCTTAGGGGAGTACGAGAGCTTGGGGGAGTAGGAGAGCTTACAGATGTAGGAGATCTAACAGAATTATGAAAGCTTGGGAGAGTAGGAGAGCTTGTGGGAGTAGGACAGCACACCGGAATTGGAGAGCTGACCGGAGTCGGAGAGCTTGGGGGAGTAGGAGAGCTTGGAGGAGTAGGAGAAATTGGCAGAGTCGGAGAGCCTGGGGGAGTAAGAGAGCTTGGGGGAGTAAGAGAGCTTGGGGGAGTAAGAGAGCTTGGGCCAGTCGGAGATCTTGGCGGAGTAGGAGATCTTGGGGGAGTAGGAGTGCTTGGGCGAGTAGGAGTGCTTTGGGGAGTAAGAGAGCTTTTTGGAGTCAGAAAGCTTGGGGAGTAAGAGAGCTTGTGGGAGTAGGAGAGCTTCGGGGAGTAGGAGAGCTTGGGGGAGTAGGAGAGCTTGGGGGATTAGGAGAGCTTGGGGGAGTAGGAGAGCTTGGGGGAGTAGGAGAGCTTGGGAGAGTAGGAGAGCTAGGTGGAGTAGGAGAGCTTGGGAGAGTCGGAGATCTTGGCGGAGAAGGAGATCTTGGGGCAGTAGGAGAGCTTAGGGGAGTAGGAGAGCTTGGGGGAGTAGGAGAGCTTGGGGGCGTAGGGGAGATTGGGGGAGCCGGAGAGCTTGGGGGAGTCGGAGAGCTTGGGAGTGTAGGAGAGCTTGGGGGCGTATGAGAGCTTGGGGCGTATGAGAGCTTGAGGGAGTATGAGAGCTTGGGGTGTATGAGAGCTTGGGGAAGTAGGCGAGCTTGGGGGAGTAGTAGAGCTTGTGGGAGTGGTAGAGCTTGGGCGAGTAGGAGAGCTTGGGGGAGTAAGAGAGCTTGGGGGAGTAGGAGAGCTTGGGGGAGTAGGAGAGCTTGGGGGAGTAGGAGAGTTTGGGTGAGTACGAGAGCTTGCGGTGATCGCGGAGCTTGGGGGAGTATGAGAACTTGGTAGAGTAGGAGAGCTTGGGGGAGTAAGAGAGCTTGGGGAGTAACAGAGTTTGGGGGAGTAAGAGAGCTTGAGGGAGTAAGAGAGCTTGGGGGAGTAAGAGAGCTTGCGGGTGTAAGAGAGCTTGGGGAGTAGGAGAGCTTGGGGGAGTAGGCGAGCTTGGGGGAGTAGGAGACCTTGGGCGAGTAGGAGATCTTGGGGGAGGACGAGAGATTGGGGGAGTAAGAGAGCTTGGGGGAGTAAGATAGCTTGTGGGAGTAGGAGAGCTTGGGAACCGGTGAGCTTGTGGGAATAGGAGAGCTTTGGGGGAGTACGAGCGCTTGCGGGTGTAGGAGAGCTTGAGGGAGAAGGAGAACGTGGCAGAGTCGGAGAGAGTGGGGGAGTAAGAGATCGTGGGGGAGTAAGAGAGCTTGGTGGAGAAAGAGAGCTTGGGGAATAAGAGAGCTTGGGGGAGTAAGAGAGCTTGGGGGAGTAAGAGAGCGTGGGGGTGTAAGAGAGCTTGGGGGAGTAGGAGAACTTGGCAGAGTAGGAGACCTTGGGGGAGTTAGAGAGCTTGGGGGAGTAAGAGAGCTTGGGGGAGTAAGAGAGCTTGGGGGAGTAGGAGAGCTTGGGGGAGAAGGAGAGCTTGTGCGAGTAGGAGAGCTTGGGGGAGTAGGAGAGCTTGGGAGAGTTGGAGGGCTTGGGGGAGTAGGAGATCTTGCGGAAGTAGGAGATCTTGGGGGAGTAGGAGTGTTTGGGGGAGTAGGAGAGCTCGGGGGAGTAGGAGAGCTTGGGGGAGTAGGAGAGCTTGGGGGAGTAGGAGAGCTTGGGAGAGTAGGAGAGCTTTGGGGAGTAGGGGACCTTGTGGGAGTAGGAGCGCTTGGGGGACTAGGAGAGCTTGGGGGATTAGGAGAGCTTGGGGGAGTAAGAGAGCTTGGGGGAGTAAGAGAGCTAGGTGGAGTAAGAGAGCTTGGGGAGTAAGAGGGCTTGGGGGAGTAAGAGAGCTTGGGGGAGTGGGAGAGCTTGGGGGAGTATGAGAGCTTGGGGGAGTAGGAGCGCTTGGGGGAGTAGGAGAGCTTGGGTAGTAGGAGAGCTTGGGGGAGTAGGAGAGTTTGGGAGAGTAGGAGAGAGTGGGAGAGTAGGAGGGCTTTGGGGAGTAGGAGAGCTTGTGGGAGTAGGAGAGCTTGGGGGAGTAGGAGAGCTTGGGGGAGAATGAGAGCTTGGTGGATTAGGAGAGCTTGGGCGAGTAGGAGAGCTTGGTGGAGTAGGAGAGCTTGAGGGATTAGGAGAGCTTGGGGGAGTAGGAGAGCTTGGGGGAGTAGGAGAGCTTGGTAGAGTAGGAGAGCTTGGCGGAGTAGGAGAACTTGGGGCAGTAGGAGAGCTGAGGGGAGTAGGAGAGCTTGGGGGAGTAGGAGAGCTTACAGATGTAGGAGATCTAACAGAATTATGAAAGCTTGGGAGAGTAGGAGAGCTTGTGGGAGTAGGAGAGCACACCGGAATTGGAGAGCTGACCGGAGTAGGAGAGCTTTGCGGAGTCGGAGAGCTTGGGGGAGTCGGCGAGCTTGGGGGAGTATGAGAGCTTGGAGGAGTAGGAGAAATTGGCAGAGTCGGAGAGCTTGGGGGAGTAAAAGAGCTTGGGGGAGTAAGAGAGCTTGGGGGAGTAAGAGAGCTTGGGGCAGTCGGAGATCTTGGTGGAGTAGGAGATCTTGGGGGAGTAGGAGTGCTTGGGCGAGTAGGAGAGCTTGGGGGAGTAAGAGAGCTTTTTGGAGTCAGAAAGCTTGGGGAATAAGAGAGCTTGGGGTAGTAAGAGAGCTTGGGGGAGTGGGAGAGCTTGGGGGAGTTGGAGAGCTCGGGGGAGTAGGAGCGCTTGGGAGAGTAGGAGAGCTTGGGGGAGTAGGAGAGCTTTGGGGAGTAGGAGAGCTTGGGAGAGTCGGAGAGATTGGGGGAGTAGGAGAACTTGGGGGAGTAGGAGATCTTGGGGGAGTAGGAGAGTTTTCTTGGAGTAGGAGACCTTGGGGGAGTAGGAGAGCTTGGGAGATTAGAAGAGCTTTGGGGTGTAGGGGAGCTTGTGGGATTAGGAGAGCTTGGGGGAGTAGGAGAGATTGGGGGATTAGGAGAGCTTGGGGGAGTCAGAGATCTTGGGGCAGTAGGAGAGTTTGGGGGAGTAGGAGAGCTTGGGGGAGCAGGAGAGCTTGGGCGAGTAGGAGAGCTTGGGGGAGTAGGAGAGCTTGGGAGAGTTGGAGGGCTTGGGGGAGTAGGAGATCTTGCGGGAGTAGGAGATCTTGGGGGAGTAGGAGTATTTGGGGGAGTAGGAGAGCTTGGGGGAGTAGGAGAGCTTGGGGGAGTAGGAGAGCTTGGGGGAGTAGGAGAGCTTGGGAGAGTAGGAGAGCTTGGGGGATTAGGAGTGCTTGGGGGAGTAAGAGAGCTTGGGGGAGTAAGAGAGCTTGGTGGAGTAAGAGAGCTTGGGGAGTAAGAGAGCTTGAGGGAGTAAGAGAGCTTGGGGGAGTGGGAGAGCTTGGGGGAGTATGAGAGCTTGGGGGAGTAGAGCGCTTGGGGGAGTAGGAGAGCTTGGTTAGTAGGAGAGCTTGGGGGAGTAGGAGAGTTTGGGAGAGTAGGAGAGATTGGGAGAGTAGGAGAGCTTTGGGGAGTAGGAGAGCTTGTGGGAGTAGGAGAGCTTGGGAGAGTAGGAGAGCTTGGGGGAGTCAGAGATCTTGAGGCAGTAGGAGAGTTTGGGGGAGTAGGATATCCTGGGGGAGTAGGAGTGCTTGGGCGAGTAGGAGTGCTTGGGGGAGTAAGAGAGCTTGGTGGAGTAAGAGAGCTTGGGGAGTAAGAGAGCTTGGGGGAGTAAAAGAGCCTGGGGGAGTAGGAGAGCTTGGGGGAGTAGGAGAGCTTGGGGGAGTAGGAGCGCTTGGGGGAGTAGGAGAGCTTGGGGAAGTATGAGATCTTGGGGGAGTAGGAGATCTTGGGGGAATAGGAGAGTTTGGGGGAGTAGGAGAGCTTGCGGGAGTAGGAGAGCTTGGGGGAGTAGGAGAGCTTGGGGGATTAGGAGAGCTTGGGAGATTAGGGGAGCTTTGGGGAGTAGGAGAACTTGTGGGAGTAGGAGAGCTTCGGGGAGTAGGAGAGCTTGGGGGAGTAGGAGAGCTTGGGGGATTAGGAGAGCTTGGGGGAGTAGGAGTGCTTGGGGGAGTAGGAGAGCTTGGGGGAGTAGGAGTGCTTGGGAGAGTAGGAGAGCTTGGTGGAGTAGGAGAGCTTGGGAGAGTAGGAGAGCTTGGCGGAGTAACAGATCTTGGGGCAGTAGGGGAGCTTGTGGGAGTAGGAGCGCTTGGGGGACTAGGAGAGCTTGGGGGATTAGGAGGGCTTGGGGGAGTAAGAGAGCTTGGGGCAGTAGGCGAGCGTCGGGGGGTAGGAGATCTTGGGGGAGTAGGAGAGCTTGGGCGAGTAGGAGAGCTTGAGGGAGTAAGAGAGCTTGGTGGAGTAAGAGAGCTTGAGGAGTAAGAGAGCTTGGTGGAGTAAGAGAGCTTGGGGGAGTAGGAGAGCTTGGGGGAGTAGGAGAGCTTGGGGGAGTATGAGAGCTTGGGGGAGTAGGAGAGCTTGGGCGAGTAGGAGAGCTTGGTGGAGTAGGAGAGCTTGGGGGATTAGGAGACCTTGGGGGAGTAGGAGAGCTTGGGGGAGTAGGAGAGCTTGGTAGAGTAAGGGAGCTTGGCGGAGAAGGAGAACTTGGGGAAGTAGGAGAGCTTAGGGGAGTAGGAGAGCTTGGGGGAGTAGGAGAGCTTACAGATGTAGGAGATGTTACAGAATTATGAAAGCTTGGGAGAGTAGGAGAGCTTGTGGTAGTAGGAGAGCACACCGGAGTAGGAGAGCTTTGCGGAGTCGGAGAGCTTGGGGGAGTCGGCGAGCTTGGGGGAGTAGGAGAGCTTGGAGGCTTAGGAGAAATTGGCAGAGTCGGAGAGCTAGGGGGAGTAAGAGAGCTTGGGGGAGTAAGAGAGCTTGGGGGAGTAAGAGAGCTTGGGGGAGTGGGAGAGCTTGGGGGAGTAGGAGAGCTTGGGGGATTAGGAGAGCTTGGGGTAGTCAGAGATCTTGGGGCAGTAGGAGAGTTTTGGGGAGTAGGAGAGCTTGGGGGAGCAGGAGAGCTTGGGCGAGTAGGAGAGCTTGGGGGAGTAGGAGAGCTTGGG